>NC_088709.1:20931060-21257423 GCF_963576615.1 Watersipora subatra
ATTTAAAATTAAAATAATAAATATATGTATGTTGTATCTGTTGATTGAAAATATTTTTGTGTGAAAAAACATGTTTTATCACTGTACTATTCCGGAAATGTAGCCAGTTTCATAATATACTTGAATATCCAACAACTAGATATATCGTACTTAGATAGCCAACAGTGTGATAAGAACAGCATTATCAATGCCTGTGTTAAAATAACTATGCAATAATGGAATATTATTAAACCTAAACTAGGAATGTTTGGACTATGGTTTTATTATGATTAACTATTTGCCTACCTAACTTGAAAGTACTCTATAAAGTATTGCTAAGAAGACTGGATTCATACATACAAGTGGCATGCATGGAAAACACTGTTCTGGTGTAAACTGGTTATATAAACTAATGTACAGTAGAGGTTAGCATCTAAGGTGGTCATGGTGATTTCCGGTACTGAGTTTAGAGCATCCCTGTTCACAGCATTTAAAATATGGGTTGCGATCTCAGTAAGTGGGGTTAGGTCGCATGTATTGAATTTGCGTAATAGCGATCGCAAGTAAGTAAACTCAATTCCACGTGCATTTGTTGTGTTTTGAAAACTACATTTATTTAGGCCAATCAGGAATGCTCTTTCAAAATCGAACTCTGTTTAACGAACAGAAGCTTAAAACAGCCTAAATTTGCTTCGCGAAGCCATTGCTATGCAAACCGGAAATAATAAAACATGGCATCGCAAAAGTCAAATGAGCGTTTTTTTTTTCATTGACTCGAGTGTTAATAAAGAAATATATGATACCTTTGAAGAATACTTTGGCAATGTAACTGATACAGAATCATCTGATGAAGAGGAAGGTTTTGATGTGGATGATATTCCATGTTCGATCGATGCTAAAGATAATTATGAAAAGGTAATTGCACGGTTAGAAGAGCAAGAAGCCGTTAGAGTTCAGACTGCGTTAGGAAATTTCCTTCACGAAAGTGAACTTCACGCTGGTAATGAAAATGTTAACCTTCCTAACCACTCCCTTTTTTGTAAATGTTCCTGTAAGTTGGGTCCAGAAGGCTACAAGGGTTTACATAAATTTGATAACAATGAAATCAGTTTCTGTAAATATGCTTGCTCTGAGCTATCCACTACTGAGTTGGACATTGCTATCTTTGCAAAGATTGAATGTTGATTTCATGCTAGTGAGCACACAGTTTCCACAAAAAGAGCTATTAATCTACTTAGACAGAAAGCTAGAACTGAATATAAACACTATAATAAGCCAGTATGCAGACCTATGTTTGCATATATGCACACTGTATGTGTCAACACACTGGACAAGATGGTAAAGCACTACAAGTCGGTCCGGTCAATCATTCCAAGGAAGCTAAATCGTGGAAGCAAAACAAAAATCACATATGAACAGTCTGTATGCTTTCAAAGATTCGTGACAAATTTCCTGCAACAGCACAGTTTAGTGCTACCTGGTAGATTGAACGGAATATCTAGAAAAGCTACGGAAGTGTTGCCTTCACACATGACTAAAAAATATGTCTACAGCAAATATTGTGAAGCAAACTCTAATGCTGAATTTTTAAAAGTCAGCATCTCTAGTTTTAAACGACTGTGAAAGTTGCTGTTCCCTGGAGTACACAGCTGTAAACCAATGTCAGATCTGTGCTGGACTTGTCAGCGGAACAACACCTTTATTTACCAGTAAGTATACTAAGGTTTGCTACTATAGTCTAATGTTTGATGTAGCTAAATCTTGAATTATCTTTATACAAGACTCTTTAGTGTGCTTCTATACAATAATTTAATTTTCAGTCTGTGCTATGATTTAATAATCAATTGTTTTCATATTAGTTTTTTTTCATGTAAAAGGTTTGATATTGTTTATCGTAGAAGTACATCTAAATCTGTTGAGGAAAAACACGCAGTCTTGAAGCAACAGGAAGGTCATCTAGCAGTTGCCTCTCAGGCTAGATTACATTACAGAGATATGATAGCTAAAGCTAAATCAAAAAAATGCATGCACATTTCATTTGATATGGCGCAGCAAGTGCGTTATCCATCAAATCCATTACAGCCAGGACCTGTATACTTTAAGACACCAAGAAAGTGTGCAATATTTGGAATCACAGATGAATCCCTGCCCCGTCAAACAAACTACCTAGTTGATGAGGCGATTAGCATAGGCAAAGGATGCAACAGTGTGATATCCTATCTGCATCACTACGTGGAGACAAACCAGTCTGACGAAGCTAAAAACTCCCTGATCATACATGCAGATAATTTCGCAGGACAAAATAAAAATAATTACATGCTGATGTACCTGGCTTGGAGAGTGGCTAAAGGCTGTCATCATAGAGTTGAGTTAAATTTTATGATAGCGGGACCCACAAAGTTTGGGCCTGATCTCTTTTTTCTGGAATATTCAAAAGAAGATACCGGAAAGAGTTTGTTTCGTCGTTAGATGAAATAAAACACTGTATTGAGAGATCTTCTACTCTTAATTTGGGAGTTCTTGTTGGCTCACAAGATGGAAAAGTCCTTGTGCCTACGTATGATTAGAGTTCATACCTGCAAACTTACTACAGAAAAATTCCAGGAATCAAAACAGCACATCAGTTTGTATTTGATAGTAAATCACCAGAAAATATAACAATTAGACAATTCAGCAATTCAACCCTCAGTGCTTTTCAACCCTTCAATATAAAACCAATCGATAACTCCATGCCTGACCAGCTGATGCCACTTGGATTGCCAGTTGATCGACAGCATTACCTGTACAACAATATAAGATAATTTTGTAAGGAGTATTGCTGAGACTTAGTTTGCCCCCCCCCCCCTCGGGAAAATACCCAAAACTCTCTCCAACACTTCCGATGCATCTAGTATGAACGAGTGTCCATCTAAACAACGGAAGAAATATTAACAGTGAAGTAGCCAAAATCAACCACATATTCCGCCCTTGAATTTTGACTCTTTATAGATTATTATTAATATGAATCATTACTAATGAAAAGATTTTAACTGAGCTATAGGTATTTACAATTAAATTTTATTGTATTGCCTATAAGGTGAAAAGCATTGTTATGCTACATGTTGCCATATGCTTACAAGTTCAATAACAAGTGCAATAACAGTGCAATAGCAAATCGATCTTTTTGCAATCAACAAAATTTGGTTATCAACTTGTAGCTAACATTATCTATAAACATCAAATATTTACAACTTTCTAATTTAGATATTCAGATTCAGCATAAAATTCTGTCCTAGAATCTAGGTATTTGTGTAATTACGGTTAAATTTAGTAGTGGTTGCTATGGTGATTCTAACTGTAAACAACTAGTTACGTGACTCGCAACTTTAAGGGCAATTTTCTCGGATTCGCGTTTCAACTGTTTTAAAAAGATATATGTAGACTTTTGACTATAAAATCAGTTCTAATTAACGTGTAACAAAATTCTTTCTGCAGAGAATTGTGTAGGTTTTTCTTTGTTAAGCTGAGCTACTATCTAAATTTAGATATTTTGCAACTTAACCCCACTTTCTGAGATCATGACCCATATACACCACATTTTCATTAAGCTCAAGTTTGCCCAATCCTTTACTGTAATATTGAAAGTATAAAACACTGAGACTGCCAGGTTATATCAAGTCATGGACAATTTATTTTGTCACAATGCTTGATCCTGTATTGAGAAGGTTGACTTCAACCAATCACCATCACCGATTCTCACATAAATATACCGTAAAACCTCTAACTGAAAGCCAGGGCGCACTATTTTTCAACCCTTCTTCTATAGTGGCGGCCAATTTGAAGCGGCATTCAAATAGAGGTTGGCGGTATATTTTTGAAATGGCTCATCGGAGCTTTCGGAAGATAGATTTTGCCCAATCACGGGCGAAGGGAATATTGCCTAGGTTTTGCTCACCCATTCTGGTGGAGCGATATTAAACCATTTGGATGCAATAAATCTACTAACTTCTAATCTAACTTGTCAAAAATCTATTAAAAAATATGCATCGATAAACCAAAAAATATCACTACCAGTTGATATCTAATGCTTGCAACTGACTTGCGATGATATTATAGCCTGTGTCCTTTGGAAATTTTCTTGGCATTTTCAATTTCTATTTCATTCTAAATTTGAAAACATATTTTTATTTTATTTCTATATTGTATTCCATTGTTGAATAAAAGTTGCACTCATAACTATGTTCGCCACACTTTGCAGCCAAAACTAGTTTTTTTCTGTGTGATAGAATTGGAATTACGACCATCGATCCATTGTAAGTCATGTTAAGATAGCTGCAAGGATGCTATTAAATAACATGTTATAAATCTGCATATTTGTAAGTTATATAATGATAATTAATCAAATGATACTAATATGTATTTATGAACAAGTGACAAAGACGAACCACACTCATATTACATGCAGAAACAAGAATTAGCGTTTTTAAAACATAAATGATTCCATCGTTTGTTTTGACAGCTCTGATCTGATTGTTGCTTTCGATGGAACAAACATATTCTAGTTGTCCAATACCTTCCACAATATCTTCTAGACTCAACCTTTCTTCTGCACTGCTTAGTTCTTTCACTACCACAAGCCGTTGCATCGGCTCAGCTTATCTTATTTTTGTGGCCGGAAGCCGTTACATCGGCTTTTATACAGTGTGCTAGTTCACCTATAATTACTAAGCTTTTACTTCAGATAGACCAATAAAATTTGGTCTCCGTAAAAAAAGCTTGTTGCTAACTAGATAGACTGATCAGCAGGCCTTTCACTAGCGGCTCACCGATTATCTAACAGAAAGTTCATCGCAGAAAAATCACAGACCAAAAAATACCGCTATAGAAGCAACAAAAAAATCTACAGCTGTAGACGCTTGTAACATTCTTGGCTATTGGATCTCTAGTGACTATATAACGAGTGATTTTGACCCTTTTAGTGCATGTATTTTGTATTTCATGTGAAAAACTTTAATAATACTCAAAGAATATGGAGACAGTCAAAATATGACTATCGAAATTGCTGGCAAACCATAGTTGGTGAAGTTTATAAGGTTTTGTCATTTTTTAATGAAGATAATTTACTTTTTTTTTTATCTTACTTCCTACTGAAGTATCCTCGTTTCAACAACCTGTTTTTTTTAAATTAAGTGGATATCTTCATTCTTCCTTAAGTTATTACAAGATCGGTGACATTATGTCAACATCTGTTGAAACAGCTATTGAAAAATACAAAGTTGTATACAGACAGCTTGTATTGGAAAAGGGTTGAAAAATAGAGCGCCATGGCATTAAAATATAGGTTTCACGATATCTTTTTGTAATAATAAGTGTCTACTTCAATGTTTGCCATTATCTGCCCAACTACAAAGTGAATTTTTCTTTCAAGTGGATTTCATTCATAAAAAGCTAGTTCCCCGGAATCACTTGCATGGAAATATGGATTTTACCTAATCTAGCCTTACACTCTTTTCTTATTCAGATAAACTGATCTTTCTTTATAATGTCTGCCATGAACACTGTGTTTGTAAAATCAGACCCAGAAGCAAATGATTTGAGTGACAGTCTCTATCCAACAGGTTAGTTAGAGAGTTCTTAACTATGTAAATTATAAAGATTATTGTCCCTAAGAATATTTGCAGTATGTATTCATATTTTTCATTTCATTTCTCATTTCTTCCCTAGTCATGTCATCTATAGCCATGTTATACGTACCCATTTTCCATTCATCCATGTCTTCTATAGCCAAACTTTGTCACTTTTCCTATTTCTGTTTCCTATCTAGAAATGTTTTCTATAAGCCTGTCTGCTATTTTTATTTCTTTTACAGTCATGTCTAGTATAGTTATGTTCACCGTAAACATAACTGAACACTTCTAATTGAACACTAACCTCTATTAGAACGTCACTTTTACTTGATCAGCGCCTCCATTTGGCCGCCACTATAGAAGAAAAATTGAAAAATCAAGCACCACCCTTAATTTCACTGCCACCCCTGTTTGACCACCTCATTGACATTATTTGATTTTAATGATTCCATAATGGCAAGTGATCAGTAAAAACGTGTCCTCAAGATCGTACTAATAGTGACTCGGTTACATTAATAACAATTATTTATTTTATTGTTTCTGTTCATATCAAAGTCCATTTTTTAACTCCAAAGGTTTTTGTTGTTTTTTCATTAAAACTTTGAAAGTCACATCATAGAAATAATTAATATCTGTATCAAGCTAAGAGTGGCTGCTTGTTTAAAGTTGTTCTTATACTTTGTTCATGAATACTTTGTACCAAACATATCCATGAGTGCAAAAGGTTTTATGCAACGTCATTAAATATAGTTAAAAATTTACTTGCAAATTTAAAATCCAAAGAAAGATTTAAAGCACCAGCAAGTTGCAAAATCATATCATCGAAGGTTAATTGCAAGCAATGGATATCAACTGTTAGAGATGTTTCTCGGTTTCCAATGCGTATTTATTTAGCGATCCTTGAAAAGTTAGCCGAAGCATTGCAATCAAATGGGTTAAATTCGCAGTCCGAAGGAAAGTGCACAATATAGATCACATTCAATTTGCCTCTAAAAGGCTTAAATTTATTTTACCTAACTTTTGATGAGCTTTTTAAAAACAAAACAACACCAGTCACTTTCTAGCGCCAGTTCCATTTGACCGCCAATATAGAAAAATAGTTTAAAAATAGAGTGGCATCGCGTTCAATTAGAGGTTTTACGATATCTTATATTCCCATGTCTGCTATAACCTTGCCCCCTCAAGCCATAGTGTATTGTAACTACATACTATTCTATTGTGATGCTTTAACCAGCCAGCTTAAAGTACTGTTTAGGTTGGTCCTTTTGTGTAGCTCCGCGAAAACAATGTTTGTATGTAGTAAATTATAAATACATTATATTGTAGACATTGAGGTTAAAGTGGAACCTGGTGATTCATCAGTCAACACAAATCGTAATGAAGGTAATTATAGAAAAAAATAATTTTCTTCATGAAATCTCATTATATATACAAAAAACATCTCACTATCATTATTTCTAGATGAATTTTCATAAATATTGCAGTAGTAGCAGAAGTGAAAACAGAACCAAAATCTGTTGTTGGCTCTGATAATCTCTACCCAACTAGTAAGTCAAATATTAATTAAATAATAGTGATAACTGCTGTTGATAAGCTTTGATATCAGGTGCTTGTGAATTGAATGGTGAAACTACAGTCAAACATGGATAACTCGGCTACGGATAGCTCGAACACATGGTTAATTCGAACGGTTTCTTTGGTCTGTTCCCACGTAATGATAAATTGCTATAGATAACTCGAACTTAACATCGTTAACTCGAACAGTTTTTGTGCCAAAGGAACCAACTTAAAACAAACCAAAATTGATTTTAATCCAAAGGAATTTGCATTAATCGCGGAGCCACGGCTACCCTGCCTTCCTAGCGAGGAAAGCGCTCTCTATATGTAGTATATAGTGTGCATACATGTATATTCCTCCGTACCGTATAATGGAACTGATTAAGAAACCGTATAAAACCTGATTAATGGGGTCGCTAACGCGTCGGCTATGTTACGGCCAAACTAGAAGCGTAAAAAAGTATTAGAGATAAAAATTTAATAAAAATCGACGCAAAATGCATATTGTAAGAGTGATTATAATTATGTGGATATATAAGGAAAAAATGTCAAAAATATACTCGTGGCCCGGCGTCCGCTATACCAAACATCCGCTTTGCAATGGCCTCACGAAAACAAGGAAAACCGTGGAAACCTTCTGAAAAACTTGAAATAATTGAAGCAGGAAAAAAATCATCTGCAATATCAAAAAGAGAAAATTTTCCAAAAAGTACATTTTCAACGCGGATTAAACAGAAAAAAAGAATAAGATCGTTATGTGACCAAATTTCATCAAGGTTAAGAGATCGTTCAACGTCACACGATGATTTGGATGGTGTGTTATTGACTTGGTTTAGACAAATGCCTGGTAAAGACGTACCTATCGATGGGCCAATTTTATTAGAAAAGGCTAACAAGTTTTTACAGGATTTAGGGAAAGATACTATTGTTTCTCGCGGTTGGATCGACAAGTGGAAAAAAGGCATTCTATTGGCGGTCAGAGAGTTGTTGGAGAGTCAGCTGCAGTTAATGTTGGAGAGGTGGAAAAGTGGAAGGAAAAGGTGCTAACTCCATTACTTCCAACGTATACTTATGATGACATATTCAATATGGACGAAACCGGGTTGTTTTACAAGCTCATGGTTGACAAAACGTTGCACTTTAAAGGGGAGAAGTGTAGTGGAGGGAAGCTGTCAAAAGAAAGACTGACTGTGGCACTTTGTGCTAACATGTCGGGCACCGAGAAGGAAGTTCCTATTGTAATAGGAAAGTTTGGAAAACCCCGCTGTTTCAATACTGTTACTAACCTTCCATGTCAGTATTACCACAAAAAGAAGGTTTGGATGGTGAGTGACATCTTTCAAGCATGGGTAAGAGATTTTGATCGGCGGATGACAAGAAAAAACAGAAAAGTGCTTCTCATCATTGACAACTGTCCATCACACCCAACTATGAATAGGCTTATGTCAATCAGGCTTTTATTCACACCACCCAATACCACAAGTGTGCTGCAACCTATGGACCAAGGAATTATTCGAATTTTCAAATCTTACTATCGTCAGCAAGTTTTGCGATTTACCGTTGATTACATTGACACTTATGGAAAGAAGCCAGTTGTATATATTAATGTTTTACAAGCTATACGCTGGGTGCACAAAGCATGGTACTGTGTCACGAAAGAAACCATAGCTCGCTGTTTTCACCACGGGCTTGGTCATACCAACCTTGATCAAACAGATGTGACTTCAACTGTTGATGATAATGAAGAAGGTGACACTGTGAGAAATCTAAATTTGCTACTACATACCATAGATCCTACATCAAATGTGACAGCAAGTAGGTAATCTGGAAATAGCCTATGCTGTTAAATTATCATGAATTCGACCCAATAAAGGGCTACATTTATGACCGTCAATGGTGCCTAACAAATGTTTTAAACGTAGTGTTACTTTCCCTTAAAATAGAGTTTTGTTTTGCAGATGAGCTTTTAGCAGTTGATGCAGACGTCACTGTTGCTGAGCATTTGAGTGATGCGGAAATTGTGCAGCCTGTGACATTTTGAGGTACTCTGGATGATTCTGATGGAGAAGATGAGGCTGAGATTGTTGAACCTGATCCACCTACCATGGCTGATGCAAACAACGCTTTAGATGTCCTCAGACGTTTTATAGATACGAGAGAGTGCAAGGACTATAATAACTGCTTAAAAGCTATATCTACACTCAGTTACACTGTTGATTTTTCTCAACAACACGTCTTTTCACAGACTACACTCGATAAGTTTTTTAAATGAAACAACTGATCAGATGTAAAGGATGCGTTTTTGCATTGGTCGTGAATGTGTACTCGTGTGAAGTTTTAGAAATTATCCGAAAATTTAAATATTTTTCTATCAGCTGAGATTTGTTTGTAGTTTTAGGTGATGTGACTGCCAGGATGTTTGAAGATTTAAATTGGCAAAAATGATCTTTATTAAAACACTCAGAGGAAAATGATGGGTCTTTTTTTTTAGTGTTTCAACGGCGATCAAGTTTTGCCAATTTTAATCTGAAAACGTCATGGCGGTACATCACCTAAAACAACAAACAAATCTCAAGTGATAGAAAACTATTTATCCTTCCTGATAAATACTTTTGAAACTTTACATGAGAGGCTCTGTAACTTGCAACAAGCAATCTATGATTTTGCTTTATACATAGTTTGTATATGTACATCAGTACATGTATCTTCTGCTAAATACATGCATTTGTGACAGTGCTCTGATAACTTGAACGTTCTGATAACTCAAACACTGTCGCTCGGTCCCGTGAAGTTTGAGTTATCCATGTTTGACTGTAGTTGATTCTATTAAGGGTGATGTATACAGTCGAGCTTTGACCTTTGTTTGTTTGGACTAGCACAGACTAGTCATGCCCGTACATTGATAATTGAGTAATGTACATTAAACAGATATGATTGTCTCATTATTATATTCATAGACATATTAACAATACTTAGAGTTAACATAATATAATATAGTTAATAGGTCTATGAGTATGATACTGACCTTTGAAGGGCATAGCGTGATCCATATCACCCCTACTTTGCATTCTCTCGCAGCAAGATAGAAGCTGCCATCGCAGGCTCCGTATTTCTTTTAATCATTTACCTGCCATATTTTTATTTCCACACAAATGCTTTCGTGACCTGAGTGCCAATTCCTGTGAATCTGCAATGGCTCAAAGCGCGTTTACACCAGGCCGATTTGTCGGAGTGCTTCAACTCCGATGTTGGAACCGCCTCTAGTCTGTCTACGATTTGAAATTGGTTTTTGTAGAGGCTTTTACACCGGACCAACTCCGATTATACAAAATGGGTCACTATTTTAACCAATTAAATACAACATCGATACCTATTCCATTTTGACCGCTTATCACCAAAAACGGAAACGATAACCTTGCCATTGATTCATATCACGCCCACACTGCTTCTTACAGTAATTCTTATAGTAATAATAGTAATAATTTAGTTCGTCAAAATTATTTTTTCAATGATGGAACAAGACAACGACGATTTACTACCATGTTGTGCTGCAGCCGTTGTTGCTTTAGATGAAGTCAAAGAGAAATACGTACGTATGCATATTTTAATTTGGATATATAGTCAATTATTTACGCTATTCATTTTGTTAACATTCAATTTAACAGTATTATTCACGATTTGTTTACCAATGTTTCAATTCACATAATTTTATTAATTGTCATTGTACCCGGTTAGACCAACTGTTAGAGAAGTATTGCCTATTAATTTTCTGGAAATATTTCCTCGATTTTTGACTCAAACCAACTTTTCACATGATGGTACTACAGTAACTGTATGTTCTGTGTATTTGTAGGAAGATTTGAAAAAGGGTAAACCATTAGTCAGTCCAATTACTGGATCACGTACCATACATGGTGCTTTTTATTCAACTGTGCGAAAGCTAATTGATGCTACTGGGGATGACAAGCTACCATCCAACCGGGTTGGCACGTTCCAAAATTACTTCCGATTGTCTAAAGAAAAGTTAAGCTTTGTTTTATCGAAAGTGGAGCTAGAAATAAAGTAGCTAGATACCCACCACAGAGAAGTTATTACTGCAGAAGAAAGATTGGTGGTAACACTGAGATATTTAGCATCCGGCGCTAGTTTAACTCAGCTGTATTATGAATTGTACATCTCAGTTGCTAGCTTATCACATATAATTTTCGAAACTTCAAGAACAGTAAACAATCGATTAAAAGATGGCATTATTAAAACTCCGTCTAGTGTGCAAGAATGGGTCAACATCTCGATTGGTTTGGAACAAAATTGAATTTCCCAAATTCAATTGGCACCCTTGACGGCAAACATGTAATGATGAACAAGCCTTTGCGTGCTGGGTCTGAGTACCATAACTACAAGACGCAGGAATAAATTATCTTGCTGGCTATGTGCGACGCCAACTACTCTTTTACGTATGTTGATGTTGGGGCACAAGATCGAGCTTTAGATGGGGGTGTTTCTGAAGTGAGTGCAGTGCATGCAGCATTGACCAGCAATAATATTAATGTACAGCCTGGCCGGGTGTAAATAACCTTTACCTTATGTAATATTAGCGGATGAGGCGTTTCCTTTAAAATCTCACTTGATGCGACCATATCCGAAAAGGGTTGTGACAGATGAGAGAAAATTTTTTAATTTTCCTTTTGTCACGAGTTAAAAGACTAATCAAAAACCATTTTGGAATTCTCAATTCGACATGGCGAGTTTTACTTCGTCGCATTGACCTTCAATCAGACAAAACTAGAACCAGTTTATTGGCTTGCTGCAATTTTCACAATCTCATTCATAGTTCTTGCCATCTTCCTAAAAGAACAGTGCCCCCATTACCTCGACAACCGTCTAATCTAGCAGACACTTTACCTCGTGTTGAAGCTCGACCCATTAGACCAACTGAAGCTCCTAAGATTGTTCGAGAACAGTACTGTGATTATCTCAACAAAGAGGGAGCAGTCTGTTGGCAGTCCTGTGTACTCTGAGAGAGTACACATTGTTACAATAATACAGGTAAGCTCAATTTAAAGCATTTTATAACTAGGCTACTTGAAATTGATCTCTTGTGTTCTGACATTTTTCATCAACAAGTTGTGTACGGTGGTACAAATAATTGCAATCATTTTAAAAATTTCCACATGGTTGACCTGTGGTTTGGTGAGCGTATTTAAGAGTGTCCCTTGCAGTAGTGAATGAGAATTACCTTTGTTTTAGATCTGTCAAGCAATAGTAACACAATCATGGATTGATGAATTGTAATTATATTCGATGTACATCAACCAACGCGACATGACCTCATTTGATCACAGCAATTATGGTGTTTGCCATCTACTGTACAGCAGTTAAACATTTGGCTCAATGGTACAGACAGTTTCTAAAGTGCATGTTTGTTGAATATTTTAGTCCTATTTATCTGTGTAAAAAAACATTTTCACACTATTATGACATATACAGTGGTGTGCAAAATAAGCTGGACCTCTTTTCTGGCAAACGAAAAATCTCATTTACAAACTTTGTTATTCACTGTAACTATAGTGCGTTAAATTTAGTCCATGGCCATAAATTATATATTAAACTAGAAATTTCACTGTCATACAGCCCATGACCAAAGTGATATTAGAAAAAAGAAAGGGTACTGATGGTTGAGAAATGCAATAATAGCAGTCAAATAGGATAACTGCAATGTTAACTGTAATGTACTGGGTGTGGATGTTATTATATACAACAAATAGCAATAATGAAAGGAAAAGATTATATGTTTATATCTCTTCTCCAGCAAAAAGAGAAATGCAATATTGGCCAATATTAAAAGTAAAATGCACTGATATTATTAGAATAACCAGTATTATTAATATAGTAATAATATAAAACCAATGCACAATTTTGTTTACATTTCAAAACGTCATAGCTAACAATATCACAAAGTTGTGATATTTATATAGATTTTTAGAAAATCTGTACTACGTAGTCATTGTTCTGTTGTCATCCAAATTTATAATTAATTATTGTAATAATCTCATTAGAACCGTTAGAAAAAATATCATCTTCATTCCCGTTACTTAAACTGCGCTAGATTTTTAGAAAATCTGTACTACGTAGTCATTGTTCTGTAGTCATCCAAACTTATAATTAATTATTGTAGTAATCTCATAAGAACTGTCAAAAAATATCATCGTCATTTCCTTTGTGTTGGACATCAGTTAGAATACGAAAGTACTCAAATGTGTCGGCAAATGGAAATGAAAAAATTGAAATCGGCAAAAATGAAACGATTTCTGTACTCCTATGTTAATTGCCGAAACTTTCAGGAATTCAACAATGCTATAGACTGGTGAAAAGTGCACGTTATTTTTTCGTGAAATGCGCAAGACTTTCTCGTTCTATTCTCTGTCGCTCGGCGTTTCAATTTCCGGTCTTAACTTTTACTAAACCAAGCTTTTCAAGCGTTTTGTGGCGATTTCCGTCCAAATTAATCTGTCTATTTGTGTATAATCCGATCAGATGGGTTAGTTTTAGGAATTTGCGGTAACCTTTCAAAGGCTTGGTAACATATTTAAATAGGTGTATATGCGTTTTGTATCATTATTATACTTAAACGACTTTACTGAAAAATAGTTAAATTTGTTGATAGGATTTCGTTGCAAGGGTTTGATGACGGCCGTTAACGGATAATTTTTCGGGAGTTGTGTGCACATGTGCATTTATCATAAATCTCCCAATCAATCGCTTCGCTCTTGTTTGGTCGTGGGATTACTCCTTTTTTTGTCTTTGTTTCACATATATAAACGAAGCAGTTGTTAAATTAATTTTTGTAATAATTATGTAGGCTGAATTCTGATCATTTCAATGTTTTGAAATAATGCAAATTAAAAAAATGAAATGTTCAGATTACAGCCTACATAATGATTTAAAAACATAATTTTACAACAGTTTTTTTTTACATATTTAAAATAAAGACAAAAAAGGGATACATTTAATATATAATACCTATATATGGTATATCGCAATGGGCGAAATGCACAGTGGGTAACCATGTTGTAAATGAAAATTTTAGTATTCATATAAAAGGTGTATATGCAGAAAATATAAGCTTATGATTATATAAAACTTGCTGGTACTATAATTTTGAATAGCTCGGATCAGTGTCTGCTTCAGTTGATTGATCATATATAGGTGCCGGTGGTTGTTCTTGAAACCGAGCCTCATGAAGAATTTGTTGGATCTTTTACAAAGCGGTCAAGGCTAATTGTTTCTTTGGAATTTGACGGAACTGCTCAGCAATCATCTTGCCAGTATAGTCAAACTCGTCTAATTTGGTTTGCTTATTTTCTTGCACTGTAATCATAGTGTCTGTGATAGTTTTTAAAGCATTAGCTCTAATTTCTTCGGGCTTTGACCTCTTGAACTTTAGCGACTGGGATGCCGTAACTGGAGTGTCAGGTTTGGGCGAATTTTCATGATTCAATTCCTCGATGCTGGGAGGCGTGGCAATAGGTACAGCTAACACCAATGAATCAGTTGTAGCTGATCCTTCTATGTCAGCTTGACTGACTGAGTCTGTGGGTACTGAAAAAGATGATGAATATGAGCAATTTGTAGATCGGTCATACAGTAGCGTGGGTATTGTTAAATGTACCATGTAAAATTTTTAAAATTCTGTAAATGAACTACGTACCTTCACTAGGCATTTCAATACTAGACTCAGTCTGATTGACATGCACCGTCGCAGAAAGGAACATTAGGCTGGTGTAATATGGCCAAGATGGTCGACAAGCATCTCCAACCCCTGCGCCTGACCACTGGGAACTGAGTACCCTTTTATATTCCTTCCGTCGGTACGTGCGTAGCCCTTGACATTTGGTTTTGACATCTGGAACTAAAATGAGACAAAAAACATAAAATGAATAATTTAAAGATTAAATTCATTCGTAAGTAAAAGTGGCTGATCTGTAAGAACACCATCAAAATTGATGAAAATAGGTTGCAGTTTGGCGAGGGTTCAAATGAAAGCGAGTATTAACTCTTTCGGGCCAAAACACGTGAAAGCCCGTCAAACGAGCAATGTCTCAGGGGCCGAAGTCCGTGAAAGCCCCTGAAAATTCAGTCTACGATAGACCTTTTTTTAAATATTTTAATCATTAAAAAAATCGTTAAAAATTTAAATTAATAGTTCCATCAATTCCGGTAGGCTTTATACTACTTGTTTGAGGCTATAAATAATCCCTAATACGCATGTGCAAGCAAAACACGTTGTAAAAAATTGGATCTTTTTTTTGGAAATTTATTCATCGTGTACACATGCGGTTGTTCAAGCTTTGCTAAAAAGTTTGTTTAGAGGAAGAAATCGGCTAGTTTGGAAGTGAAGAAGAGGTTACTAGGTCAGAAAAATGTGGAGAAGACGATGGAAATTTAAAAAAAGATCAACAGAGTGAGTTGGATTGCGAAAGTGACTGTGAAATGGCCTGCGATGAAACCGGGAGTATTTACGGATTTCCAAGAGGAGATGACTTAAAACCGAAAGAATTACGTTTTGCTGACAGCTTGGCAAGAGTAAAAATTTGAATTTTAAAACAGGTATGTATTTTTTATCATTTAAAGCTTTTTATAACATCGGCCATTGTAAATGTTATAATAAACAAAACGAATAAATGTGGCTTTCAAAAGCATTGCGATGCTTCGGAGCCTGTTGATGGTAAATACATCTGGCGAGTTATTGGTTTAGCTATGCATACATATATTCTCGAAAAGCCTACTCTGTTCTCTTACTGCTCCACAATCCTTTATTATCTACGCTGATTTTTAATAAAAATTAAAAACAGCAAGCAAAATAGAAACAGGTTTTCTGTTTGCTGACTATTTTGAACAGCCTGCTGGCAATAAATTTTTCAAGTTGAAAGATGTTTTTGCCATGATATACGACCGTTTATATTCTGTTTGGCTGTCTTGTAAATTTATATCTATAGATAAAAGCTTGCTGGCATGGAAAGGATGACTCAGCTTCAGGCAGTATATTTCATTTAACACATCTAGATTTGGAATAAAGTTATTTGCTCTCTGCGATGCTGTCTCTCACTATGTGCACAAGTTGTCTGTATACATCGGTGAGGAGCGAGAGCAAGCTGAAGGCGCAGTGGATTCACCTGTGGAGTATCTTTGTGCGAGTCATGTTTTTATCCTTGTCATGCTAACTAGATTTATTTACAAATGGTATTTTATTTAGTTTCTACAAATGCTTCATTGCTTCGTATTGCTAGCTTGTACATCGTTGCACTCACTGAAATGTCATAATCTATTGTATTTGTTGTGCATTTGTATGTTGTATTAGTGGTTTGTTGCTCTTCTCAGGGCACTCACCTAATCAAAGAGTTCAGTTCTTATATTGTTTTGCAATCTAGCAGTCCATGATTTGCTGTTTCTGCTTATAATAAATTTTGCTTCCTGTCTTTTGTTGCTTCACCAAATGTGTGAATGCAGGCTCACCACTCAATTTTTCTTGTACACAACCAGCTAATCTTTTCTGCAGCACACATGAATATGTGCAATGAGTTTACATGCAAAATTGTTGCTGGTACATATATCTATAGTTTCAATAAATACATATAAATCTGACTGCAGAAAATCATAACTGCCAATAAATAGATCTCGAGTTGCAAAGACTTGCAAGCTACTCGGAGGAAAAGATCTCAGTCTGTAGGAAAATATCTCAACTTTCAGATGCAGACTCATTTGCAGTTTCATGCCAATTTGCATGTAAGTTATAGCAAAGCTTGGGCAACCATGTCAGGCCTCAATTATCTGACGGTCTTTTGGGTTACGCACTGAGAATTTTGCATGACCCTCCCGTAATGCTTCGGAGCTCATAACTCCACCTTCAAGGCTCTCCAATGACCAAGTTTTTTGTAAATTGTCGCGAACCTATGAATCCTTGCAACTAGTATTTATACAACATTTTCATTTACCTTCATCAATTAAAAAAATGCAATGGAAAATGAAACATGAAAATAAAAAAATCATTGCTTCAACAATCTGAGATTTTTGCAGGTAAGTATTTGCAAGCTATTTGCATAGAAAAAATATCAGCTTGTAGAGAAATTTCTCAGCTCTCTTATGCATAATAATTTATGTAATTACCACGATTGTGATGAAGGTTGTTGCAGTTTTTATGCAGCCATGTCAAAAGCTCAAATCGCCCTAGTAATTGCCCACGTCCGCTGGTACTTTCCCAGCCGTAAACCGGCCGGCGCTAAAGGGTTAATAAATCTGTTGTAATAAACAAATTATGAACATTAATATAAACATTAATGTTTAATTACTAAATGTTTGCTACCATTGCTAGATCAGCTGTTTGCAGTATAACACTGCACTGCGCACTAGTGCTAGTCTTACTAACCTGTATAACTGCTTCGAGCAAGCAAAACGCCCTATCTTGATATTTATAAATTGTTCAGCACAAGCACAAACGTGTTTTGGTTGAGCTTGGCATCAGTATTAGCAGTATTTCAATTATTTTTTCTGATTTATTAGGGTGAGATATCCAACGATCTTTATCAAAAGAAATTTTGTGAAATTTCAAACTCGAAGGAGTTATTTCACTTAGGGCGTTTTGATTGGCTAAGTTGACAATTTACTAAGCTGGCAGTAGGCAATCAAAATGCCCTTTCATGACAGATAGGGCGTTTTGGTTGCTTAATTGGACTAGTTTCTCATTGTTAGTTTGCGACTAGGCCATGTGCTATGACTGGATTATCAAGGGATTACAAGTTTCAGTCCTGATATTAATCCGCAATTAGTCAACAAAACGATAAATGTTGCAAATCCTATTACTCATCTAGCCAACACAGAGATCAAAACCCTGTAAGAGCCATCTTTCAGCTTGAAAGTTACGAGATGATCAAAGATCTAAGTCTCATTCAAACCTGATGTTATGAAAGGAGTAAGTAAAATAGTGGTTTTAATATGATCGATTGCTTTTATTGAAAATAATTTAAAACAAAAAATTGAGTGCAATAACGCCCGTATTTTAAGAAAGAAAAACTTTTCCATGGACATGTAATTAAAACAAGTTTCTCACAAAATCTCATTGTCAGATTTTCGAGTTTAGACTTATGTCATTTAGATATCGTCTTGTCATAAGAAATATATAATGATGAAAGATATCGCAATAAGATTGAGCACTTGAAGTGCACTAGCTTGTAAAAGCTGGCTTAGAAACAACCAAATATACTTGCACTTCGGTTTTACTTTCCTTTGTTTATAGTTTGTATACTATGTAATTACATAATGCTACTCATCATGCCCAACTTTGTGTATGTTCAGGCCAGTCAAAATGCCCTATCTGCAGATAGAGCGTTTTGATTGCCACTTTATGTGTGGTAAATGTGGATAGGGCGTTTTGCACATAGTAAAAAGTGCTATTTCTGGTGGTCTCAGAGGTACGAAATTTTGGGACATGTTAGATCTCAACCTATCTTACATATAAGCACAAAATAGTGAATTTTTAAAAAAATTGTCAGATAGGGCGTTTTGCTTGCTTAAACCGGGTTCCCATATACGTCGCAAAGCACCGGCGACACACCGCAGGCTATTAGCGATGAAATGGGAACGTATGCGCCGAGGACCGCCAGTGGTTGCTGGCGGCATCGCAATAGTTTAACGCTGTTCAAATGTCGCAACTGGCCGCAGGCAAAACCTTCTCAAAATGCACTCTTAGGGTAAAGGTCACCATTATAGGAACGGCATGGCGAGCGAAAAATTTATTTGATTACGCAATTATGTTTACGATATTATTAACGATGTGGCTTTATGAGAACATATCCTGCCAAGCCTAGCGTCGCAAGCGTTTTGCTGTGCATGTTACCGCCAGAGTCTAGCACTCGATATGGGAACCAAGCTTTAGGGCAGTGTACTGTTCAGCGACTTGGCTAAATCCACATACTTTCCTTGAGCCCGGGAAAAATGGTCTGGATGCGTAGGGTTCCATATGTAAAACCGTTGTTGTAACTCTGTAATTAACTGATCAGAACTCGGTGATTCTAATGCTAGTTTTAACTGTTCTTTAGGTACAACGAAATAGACAGCCATGTTTTATGCTTCTATTCCACCCCCCCCCCCCACCCGCAATTTTGAATTTTTGCAATATTACAAGATATGATTGTTCAATTTACTGTTTCACTTCGGCAAAGATGGCCGTCAAAGTCAGACCAACATATTATTCAGCATTTCACCAATTTTTTGTCGGCGACGGAGACAAGGCAGTGTTTACAACCAATTTGCCTTTTACACCAGGCCGATTTTGTCGGAGTTGATACAACTTCGACAAATCGGCCTGGTGTAAACGCACCTTCAGAAGTGATGAGTCTTAATGACCTATGAAGGAGCATAATATATTTTTTAAAATATCTACAAACTAATACATTTGCTGTTGAAATATATTTAGACTGCCTATGAAGCTGTTTTACACAGTTAAGATAAGTATTTAATTGATAGTGGTAAAAATGAATCACAGCAAAATAGCACGCATTTAATTGTGTTGCAGTGAATTATTTTTAAATATTTATCATCACTGTCAAAACTTCAGGGCAACTCCCTTAACCTAAATTACAGCACACTATAAACCTCTACACATCTATGAAATATTGAAAATAAATGCTGTATTGCTTTGTAGTTAATTTTCTCATCATTAGAAGAAATTATGTCTTACAAAATTCAATGTTCCGAAACCATTTGTTTCTATAAACAAGACTTATGTTTTTGTATGGTTTTTATATCTAACGTTCTCACAATGCCTTTTAAGTTAAATTCAAACCTTTTTTGTGTTGAGTTTTAGGGGTTTTCTGTTATTGATAATCATATTTTGAATGATACAAATTAATTTGTTAGTCGGTCTTACGTTTTCAGAGCTTCCGGTATGTTTTATATTCATATCATGTTATATAACTCTGCATTAATTATTGTAGCTTTGTAAAGTGCATTCACATTATCTTAACACTTATAACAACAGAATAAATTGGCTAGCATTTATGCTAGCCATTTTAACTCTGCTTGTATTTAGTAACCTATCGATATTTTATATTGTAGATACTGAGGTTACAGTAGAACCTGGTGATTCGTCAATCAACAATGGCAGGGATGAAGGTAGTTAATTATGTTGCAGTTATATTTGCATGGATTTCACCTCAACTTAGTAAATATACGAGACAATTCTCATTGTTGCGTTCTCTAGATGAACTCTCATATTTATTGTAGGAGTAGCAGAAGTGAGAACAGAACCAGGATCTGATGTTGGTGCTGATAACTTCAACCCGACTGGTTAGTTAAAGATTTATCAGATAATTATGATAACTGCTGTTGATTAACTCTGATGTCTGTTCGTTGAATGAATATGATAATTACCTTATTCTATTATCTTACCAACTGCTTTGTTAGTAAAACTAAAATACTAAATCTGACTATACTGTATTGTGTCATTCTCTATTAAGTCACAGACCTTTCCATAGATGTTCTATTTAGTGCTAGTTGTCAGATGATTTCAGTTTCATATAGACAGTCCTGTTTGTCCCTGTCGTTACGTCAACATGTGCACTGCTGCCCTTCTCACTCGTATATTGTTACAACCTCTCAACAGTTTGTCGATGCAAAATTTGCAGTTATCATAGTCATTTCGAAATGTATTTGCTCATGGCTAAAGTAGCTAATAACGTTTTTTTTGTATTCATACGAAAAAGTGGAGAATTTTGTGCAGCATTTTAGAAAATCGATTGAAAAATATAATGACAGGAATCACTTTTATAAGCTGAGTTTGTCTGTTGGACATGTTTAGCCGATGGTCTTCACAAACACGTGACCAAAGCATAGATGACCTGATCATAGCCTTATCCGAAAGTTAAATAGTGGTTTCAGGAAAATATAAAAATTTTCATCTGTCAGCTTATTACATGATGGCACTTGTCTTTCAATTTAGCTTCTTACTACATTCAGACTAAATTTGGATAAAACATTTCATGAGCTTAATTTTTGATTTGTTTTAACTTGTTTTAGTAGGTTTTTCTAGTATTTGTATAAGAATTCATTGAGTACACGCTTACAAACCTTATAAGTTTGCTTTATTAACAAAATGTACCAGCTGATTGCAAGTAACTACATTTCTGATGAAACTGCTGATTACCGTCAAACCTCTAATTGAACGCCACCTCTATTTAAATGTCACCTCTGTTTAACTGTCACTATGAGAGAAAGGTTGACAAGTAGTGCACCAGCTTTTATTTCAACGCCATTTCCATTTGACTGCCACTTTGACAATCGTTGATCGTTATGAATCCATTATATCAAGTGATCATTAGAAAATTTTCCACAAAACTGTATTAATAATGTATCGTTTACGACAATATCAATAAGTTTTCCAACAACCCGAAAGCTCTCAACTGTTTTTTTGGTAAACCTTTGAAAGCAACACTATGGAAATAATTAGTAATTGTCCACGCTAATAGTAGTTCCTCGTAAACGCTGTCTTGATACTTAGAAGTATATGTATAGAAAAAGACGGTTTAGATTTATGATGATAGATGAACGACTGGTTATAGGCCAATAGTTATAATGAGTTAGCAAAACTTTTACGCATTGCATTTGTGCTGAATGCAACGCGTAGAAGTTTTGCTATGCAGAAAAACTGTTTGGACGGAAATATCGATTAGTTTAGCATTGCAGAAGAATAGTTGAGGTCCAAAGACATTGTAAAACGTATTGGACAATCAAAAAATGTTCTTTCTGTCAAAAGCAGCAACCAGAACGCAGCGATGTGCGCAAACGATGCCATTATTTTAGTTTTAACAACTTTTATATTGCTTTTTGCATGTAATAAAAGTATGCTTTGTTTATATCTTTTGTTCATCAATATATTTTTGTAGCAGTTGGTAGATTATCATTAATGACTTATGAACTCATAGATTTATAGCATTTTATTTAGTAGTATCATTGCGGTAGTGTGATCTTACAATTTATTGACACTCGTAACTCCTCTTCTATTGCACATGAAAAGCTACCTTTGGTTGTAAACTGTAGCAAACATATCAATGAGTGCAATGAGTTTTTTATGAAACATTGGTGCAAAGAGATCTAAAATAAAGGTATGTCTTCAAATTTAGAATGAACTAAAAATTGAAAGCTGCAACAAATTGTCAAACAGGACACATGCTATAATATTACTGCAGATTGATTGCGAGCAATAGATATCAACTAGTAGAGATGTTTCTCCGTTTCTCAATGCATATTTATTACGGAACCTTTAAGAAGTTGGGAGTAATTTAGCAGATATATTGCATCCAAAACGTTCAATATTTCACCATCGGAAAGAGAGGGCAAACTATAGGCGACAATCACTTCCACCGTAAAATGGCTAAATTTATCTGCTCACAGTTCTGACAAGCCGATTAAAAAATACAGTGCCAGCCTCTATTTAAACACCACTTTCTAATCGACCGCCACAAAAAAGAAGGATTGAAAAATCAAGCGCCATGGCATTCAACTAGAGGTTTTACATTATATCATCTTATTCAGAAATGATAGGTAGACTTGAGTTTCACACAAAAGTTTTTTTAATCAAAATACATCTAGAGGTTGTTTTTGTTATTTGTCCATATCAAGGATGTGGTTGTTGCATCAGGAAGTAAGATGCACACTGAGGTAGGAACATATTTAAATTTACTCATCTGAAAAATCCTTCCATACTAAATGCTTTACATCTGATGGTTGTTCCTTGGCCTTATGCCGTGTGTTTAAATTATTACATACGGTATATTAGGCATAGTTGCAATGAAAACTCTTGAAGAATATTTTTATAAATTACTTTTAGGGTATGAATGAGATTTTTATAATATAACAATTCTTGACTGTACCATACTACTAAGCTTGTGGTCCAAAAAATATTAACTTGTATTGTAGGTGAAAAATGTGGACTGGAATCTTTTCAAAAAGATCAAAATGATATATCAGGAAGATTGTTATATACCACCACTGTAAAGGCAAAAATAAAAGGTCTCACTGCAAGGAAACCTCTTCAGTTTGAGCTATGCAGTGCTAGCTTTGCTTGCCACAATAATCTAACAAGACACATGAGAACACACACTGGAGAGAAGCCATTTCGGTGTAAGATGTGCAGTAGTCGGTTTGCTCAAAGCAGTACTCTAACACGTCATATGAGCACTCACACTGGAAAGAAGCCATATCGTTGTAAGGTATGTAGTAGGCGGTTTGCCCATCGCCATCCTCTAACAAGTCATATGAGGTCTCATACTGAAGAAAAACCGTTTCAGTGCAAGATATGCACTAGTCACTTTGCTCGTCGCAATACTCTAACACGTCACATGAAGACACATTCTGGAGAGAAGCCATTTCAATGTAAAATATGCAGTAGTCGGTTTGCTCAAAGCGGTAATTTAACATGTCATATGAGGACTCATACTGGAGAGAAGCCATTTCAGTGCAAAATATGCAGTAGTCGGTTTGCTCAAGGTTATGTTCTAACAGCTCATATGAGGATTCATTCTGGAGAGAAGCCATTTCACTGTAAGATATGCAGTAGTCAATTTGCTCGTCGCCATACTCTAACAAATCACATGAAGACACATACTGGTGATAAGCCATTTCAGTGCAAGATATGCAGTAGTCAATTTGCTCGTTGCTATAATCTAACAACTCACATGAAGATTCATACTGGAGAGAAGCCATTTCACTGTAAGATATGCAGTAGTCAGTTTGCTCGTCGCCATACTCTAACAAATCACATGAAGACACATACTGGTGATAAGCCATTTCAGTGCAAGATATGCAGTAGTCAATTTTCTCGTAGCCATCATCTAACACGTCATGTGAGGACTCACGCTGAAGAGAAACCATTTCAATGTAAGATATGCGGTAGTAAATTTACTCAACGCTATCATTTCAAAACGCACATGAAAACTCATACTTGATGGGAGCCATTTCATTATAAGACATACAACTGTACATGCTTAAATGTTTTGAATACACTCATATACTAGGACTTGGTTGTATAAATATTGTATTGTGAGTCGTTTTTTTGTTGTGTGATAACATGTGTTGTATATTGAGCTATGATTTAATTATCTGTGTGGTAAAATATACGGAGCTTTGTGTTAAAGAATTACAGGTATGTTTTTATTAAATGATAAATCTAGGTTCAGTTGGGTTGGACCGAATTGAACAACTGCAACTTTTGGACATTGGTACATTGGCTGATCCTTCCGGCTAAACCTACTGATGTTGGAAACGTCGAATCAATTACTTTTGTAATTAAATATTTGTAGCAAAGCGTTAATTTTTATAGTGCATGACATTTCTTACATACCTGCTGAGTGATAGTTCACAAAACAGCCAAGGTTTCTGGTTACATTTATTATTAAATTTTTTAGTCAAAATTCATCTTCATTGTGTGTCTGGCTGGCCTGCTTAATAGTATAACGAATATAGTATAATGTATAAACCCAATAGTATAATGCAGATAACAATAACGATTCTAGTCTCTAGGCTTGTTTAATTATGGAAAATATTGTGTATAAGGCGCCAACATGTTGAGGCTACACATCGAGCTTTAAAGGTTTACTTGCAACAAAATTCATATTACGGTTTTTGTGATCAAAAGGTTCACCTTGTCTTACTCTGCTGTGTTGTAGGGGCAAAATATGTGAAAGTGTGATTACAAGTTTTTAAAAGTCCAAAAACGAACAGCTTACAACAGCAAAATAAAACGGCTAGCATTTATGCAAGACATACCAGAGTTCAAAAAGTTGTACTTTTACATCAACAAACAAGCTTTGCTGTATATGGCATCATCTGGCCTGCTAAGAGGTCACTCAAGAAAGGTACTATTGGTCATATTATGTTGTTGTAAGAGTTTTAATGAGACATTAATGAATCGGTCTCGATAGTCCAAGTAATAACAAAGCAAGAGTTAAAAATAAATGCTGTTGTTATTGGGTGAAAAAACAGCGTCGTAGCACTTGACGGCAAAAAGCAATGCAACAGCTGAAGCGGTTTTTTATATACAGGCATACCTCAACCTATGAGCATAGTGCATTCCGGTACAGAGCTGGTATGTCTATTCTCTTTTATCTCGTATCAACTTTTTCTTTATAATATCATTAACTAGAAATTTCTCTGTCATACAGCCCACGACCAAAGTGATAATGGAAAAAAGAAAGGGTATTGCTGATTGTTGAAAAAGCAGAAGAGTGTAGTGTAAATGAGTTGTTCGAGATGATAAAAAATAAGTTTGAGGGAGCACGATTCCAAAAAGGTGCAACTAACAATTTATTTTGGAGGAGAAGTTGAGTTAAAGCCAGGTATATGAGTAATTGGTTAATTGTTGATATTACAGTTGTAGTATGATATTTGGTAGTGTAATATGAATAGATATATAAAGGTGAGAAAGTTCTATTTTAGAAGTGTAAGTATAGAGAAATGTTAGGAATGTTGTGAATGGAAAGTATATGGGGAATGTAAAGTTGTATATATAAAGTAATAAAAATTGAATAAGGGTATATGATATACATGTAGATAAATGTTGTAAATAGATTTATATTTAGGCCCTATATAAGTATATGTAAAGTATTTTGTATACGAACTAATAACGAAGGAAATATATATTAGAAATATAGAAAAGGAGTCATATGAAGTGTTTCCAAAAAAGTTCATATAGAAAATAATAGAAATAGTTTTATTAGATAAGTTAGTAATAGACATATGTAGACAGTGACAGCTAAACAGTGCTCTTTTATATATGTGCATAAATTCTGACTGTGGCTGTAAAAACGGATGGTTTTCACAATTTTGAATTTGTGTTTATGATTATACTGTTCTCAGAATCTGTTCTTTTTAATCCATTTGTTTTTTTCAATTTAAGTAAAAGGGATGTTTATAAGATAGATGTGTGTAAGTACATCTCAAGTCTCTTTTGTTAATTAACACATCTGTATATTTTCTGTCTGTGATATTTTCTTTTTGTCACTATTGTGGTTCCCTATGAGCGGACCTTTGATAGAAATGAACATTAAAATGCTAACAGCTACTAAACTACTCACAGTCTAATTTCCATCCAAATCAAACCTTAACCAGAAATCATATCACAAACAATATTATCATCATTACCACCAGTATAGAAGCTATACCCTTTTGTATTATTTTATTTTATTCCTTTAGGTGTGTTAGGTGTGAGACTTCCTCCTCGTACAGTCTGAATAGCATCTTACTGAGTATTTCCAAATAAGGTTTTTATATATTAATACTTATTGAAAGAATACAGTGAACATTCTGGATATAAGTTTTCAAACTTTCAAACTTCATCTCACATTTTATCCCCCAATCCACCACATCATAAAGCGGACATGATTCCTGGATGAAGCACAATCATTAGTCTTTTTAATGGTTAACACCAGACATTGTTAGTCAAACTCTACTAATTTATGCATTAACAATAGTAAGGATTATGCGCTTTTGGGATTTGTAGAAATATATAAAAACTCAGCCTGACCAATTGTCCTACTTATATTTTTGATACAATTTGATGATAAAACTGAGCCTTTTGATGGTTTGATGCCTGCATTTGTGCCAAGAATTGTCTATATAGGTCACAGCTGACTTGATTTGATCAAAACTTATTGGTTAGATATTGGTACTTACTATCACAGCTGATGTGTTTCAAACTTCACATGATGAAACGTTGAGGTGTGAGTTGTGGCATGGAAAAATTCTGAACCAGTTTTATACCAGCGGTGCTATTCATCACGGAAGTGGAAGGTGCACAAAAAAGAAGATATAAAAAAAGATGCAGTCGTTAATTTAATCATTAATGTAGTCATTGATGTAGTCGTTGATGTAGTCGTTGATGTAGTCGTTGATGTAGTCGTTGATGTAGTCGTTGATGTAGTCGTTGATGTAGGCGTTGATGTAGTCGTTGATGTAGTTGTAGATGCAGTCATAGATGTAGTCGTAGATGTATGTTTCCTCTCCTGTAGAATAAAACAAAGACAAAATGGTTATTTAATATGTTTCAAGAAAAAACATCAAGTTTGATTTATGTATAATATAGCATGTCTATGGCTGCATTTTTTTTATTTAAAACAATTTTTTAAAGTCCGCGCAGTGTCATAAACATTTTGAGCTTCCTATAATCTTTACATCTTCATAGATAATTAAATTAATTATCAGCATTAATATCAGCTGTTAATTCAGCATGAGAACGATGCATCTAGGACACTAGTTGCTTCTGAAGAAACTTAGTATCAGCACAACCTTAAATATTATATGCTTGTGCAAATTTTCATAATATACCAATATGAATTTACAGCCTTATAAGAAACCCAGTTATGAAGCCATTAAATAAAAAGCTGATTATGATGATGTTTGAAAATTTAGTGGTTGTTCACTGTTGTATCCAGCCATGCCTATTCTAAGAACCTGTGATACCATAATCTTGAATGACGGGTCAATATTACCTTAGTATAGAGTGCCCACAAATAGCGATATGGAAATAACAGTATTGCCTGTACTATTTCATGTATCTAGCATGTTGCACTTTGATGTGACAGGTCAACCTCAAGGTTTATAACTGCCTTGTTAACCAGTTGTTGCCATGTTTACTTTCGATTCATATTTGCCTTGTTTGTATTCTGTGCTCTCCAGCAGTTATCATCTGCTAATACAAATGCATCTTCACATTTCCAGTCTGGAATGATTGAACTGTAATCTGGTTTGTTGGATGAAATAACAGTCTTTGTCACAGCAAATAGCTTTATTAGCAGGAATAGCTTTATTCTAATACGGTAAAGCATTGGGTGGAGGGCAACATTATTCAACAATATGATCGTAGCTTTGCTTGTGAATAATTGATATATAATTTATTTGGTGCAAAGGTTTGTATTTTTCTGTCAGGTTTGATGCTGATAATATATATCGAGTTTATTCATTTTTATAATTGTATTTTTATTGTGTTGTATATGGTTTTTGGTTATTATATCATGCAATTGTTTGTTCTAATTTACCATATTATACAACTTCGGAATCATACCATAACTATTGAGTTGCCCCCAAAGATTGTTTTAAGAATAATCTAGTAATAATCTTTGTATATACCTAAGGTGCAATGTTTATGGAATGTCTGTCAGCATCGAGAAAAGTTGTTCTGGGAAGGTTATGCATGATACATTATAGAAACATTGGTTTGCTTTGAAAGTGTAAAATTGGTGGAACATTGCATAGCTTGAGGAAGAACTGTAGTGGATGGTTATGCTCGATAGATTATAGTAACGTTGTACTTAATTCGCTAGAGGAACATTCTGTGAAACATCAGAATGTTTGAAAGTCTCTACACAGTTACATCTGACTAATGTTTTGCACGTAACGTTCCTGGGATGTTAGCTAATATATTTGAGGCAACATCATAGAAGGCATGTTTGGGGAATATTCTTCCAATATTGTGGGAATGTTGCACCATATCATCTGCTGAACGTTCCATAATAGTGAAACACCATACTGTTCCAACTATAATAAAAGCCAATATTATGTGAATGCTTACACCAAAACATTCCAAAGTAGCAATTATGTTACAGTGCTAGGACATTCAATTGAAAGTAAAAATGATGTTACATCATAACATTCCAGTTACATTGCATGTCAATAAAATGTGCACAATCATTCCGGAGTAACATTCCTGAAACATTGCTAAGACGTTCCTATAACAATGTTCTCCAACAATGTTATGATAACGTTGGCAATGCTCATTTCTGTAACATGCTAGCTAGGATGTTACAAGAACGCATGATATAATTTTTCAAAGTAGTTGCCGTTTGTTAATGAACAATTACTTAAAATGAAGCAAACTAAAAGTTTTATAGATTTTTCATTACAGATATGAAAATAAGCAAAATAATGTAGAAAAATTATGATAATTTTGAATTATTCATTCAAATATGATTAGGACCATTACAAATTTTAATTTTCTCACTTCATAAGAAATATCGCAAAAATCACTAGGTTCCATTAGAACTCGCTGTGAATCAGGGTGTGTTGGTTATAACCAGAAGTTGGATAAATACTTCACAACTGATTAAATGGTTATATTTTTCCAAATGTTTTGTGTTACTATATCATATGATATACTAATACTAAAATATTATATATCAAAATGAAATAAGAGTATAAAAATCAAATGTAGTTGGTTGACAAACAGAATATGCAATCATATGCGCATTTACATTTAAACTTCTAATGTTTATTATAGCTTAACTAAGATTCGTATGGCAAGTTATGACCAGAAGGGCAAGAATGCCTAAGGGCATGTACAAATATATTTAAAAAATTTAGCATATTCACAGTTTACAAAAATTTCAAGAGCAAGTTAATGCAATATTATTAGTGCATTACAAGAAGATTGTAGAGGAGCTATCATAGACGTAAATAATCAACTGACTTGTCTGCACGACAGACAGAAAGGAGCTACCAGATGCTTGACCAACGCAAGACTTCCACAAAAATTATGTATACATTCACAAACCAGTGACCTCACAGTTATAGGTGTAACCAAAGATGCTTTAAATATCATTGGAAAATCAGCAGCAGTGATTTTAACATTGGAAGGAAATGAAATGGAAGGCATTGATTTCACATAGCAGACAGAATATTTATGACGTGACTCTAAGAACTTACCTGATGAGTCAACTGGCAACAAGTACTTGCAATTTGACCAGATGTATTCTATACATAACTGGTGGATCAGCCATACCAAAAGGAAATACAGAAAATCTGTATACCTCTCAAATAACAGCAAAATAGTACCATTTATGGAGGTGGCATCCATGACAAATAGAGAGAAAAATAATGAAGGAAACTATAATTTATTTAAAAAACGAACTCTTTAAAGGTTGATGATCGTTAATTAATTATACATGTATAAAAATAATAAGTCAGGAATGTGGTAATAATCGATCATTTGTGCGGTATGGGAGCCATGTAAAGCAAATCCATGAACTTCTAATTACAATAAAATTACAGCATTATATGATGTATTATCGAAAACCTATTTGGGTCAAAATCAACTTTAGATTAGCATCTTCTGTTCTGCTATACATACTATGGCCTACTCGATTGCTGCTGATCAAGCATTTTAGCTGTTGTATTATACCATTACATATCAGAGAATGTGTTCAAGAAAAAATTTAGCGCAAAAAAACCCACAAAATGACAGCCTTTCAGAGCCAAAATTGCTAATGTTTAATAACACAGCCTAACTAACCAGTGGGAAAGAGGCTGTTACTAGATTTGCCTGCCTCCGTGTGTAAATCCAAAGTTATTTTGCCAGTTGTTAAAAAGAAAGACCAGAGTACCTACATGTAAACAAGCAAGCAGAATATAACTAAACTATATAAAATCATGTTCTAACGGTGACCATAGCAGACAGTCTTTTTTCATAAACCATGTCTACTAAAATACCATAACATAGAATAAATCCTTTTTAAAACATGATATGAAGTAACAAAGTGGTAATAGAGTGTTAATAATAAACTTTTACAAGTCCAGCTTGAGGAGTATAAAACACCAACCACCCATAATGTCTTTAGCACTGCTGTGAGAAATTTGTTGCTGCAATGTATTTCCAACAAAGTTTCCGCAATATTGTGATAAATACTTTGTTGGAATGTTCAGCAAATGATCTCGTGTAACATTCCCCAAATATTGGTAGAGCATTGCGTAATATTCCATGAACATTTTTTCCATGAGGTTGTCTCAAAATTATTACCTAACATCACAAGAAAGTTACGCTTAGAACATTGATGGATGTGAATGCGTAGACATTTTCAAACATTCCTAAAAGGTATTCATAACATTGGTCTTACGCACTGGTCATAACTTGCCACACAAATCTTAGTTAAGCTATAATAAACATTAGAAGTGTAAATGTAAATGCGCATATGATTGCATATTCTGTTTGTCAACCAACTACATTTGATTTTCATACTCTTATTTCATTTTGATATATAATATTTTAGTATTAATATATCATATGATATAGTAACAAAAAACGTTTGGAAAAAATGAAAATATGACCATTTAATCAGTTGTGAAGTATTTATGCCACTTTTGGTTATAACAAACACATCCTGATTCACAGCGAGTTCTAATGGAACCTAGTAATTTTTGCGATATTTCTTATGAAATGGGAAAATTAAAATTTGTTATGACTTTAATCATATTTCATTGAATCATTCAAAATTATATTAATTTTTCTACATTGTGTTGCTTGTTTTATTATCTGTAATGAAATATCTATAAAACTTTTAGTTTGCTTCATGTTAAATAATTGTTCATTATCAAACGGCAACTACTTCAAAAAATTATATCATGCGTTCATGAAACATCCTAGCTAGCACGTCACAGAAATGAGCATTGCCAACGTTATCATAACAATGTTGGAGAACATTGTTATAGGAATGTCTCAGCAATGTTTCAGGAATGTTAATCCGGAATGTTTGTGCACATTTTTATTGACATGCAATGTAACTGGAATGTTACGGTGTACATCATTTTTAATTTCAATTGAATGTCCCAGCAATGTTACATAATTGCTACTTTGAAATGTTTTGGTGTAAGCATTCACATAATATTGGCTTTTAATACAGTTGGAACAGGATGGTGGTTCACTATTATGGAACAATCAGCAGATGATCTGGTGCAGCATTTCCACAATATTGGAAGAATATTCCCCAAACATGCTTTCTATGACGTTGCCTCAAATGTATTAGCTAACATCCCAGGAATGTTACGTGCAGAACATTAGTCAGATGTAACTGTGTAGAGACTTTCAAACATTCTGATAATGTTTCACAGAATGTTCTTCTAGCGAATTAGGTACAACGTTACTATAATCTATCGAGCATAACCATCCACTACAGTTCTTCCTCAAATCTTTGTAAACTGTAAATATGCTAAACTTTTAAAATATATTTGTACATGCCCTTAGGCATTCTTGCCCTTCTCTAGTTGCACCTAGATTTGGGTATTTATATACTTGCGGTACATGAGGGATAACTCTGATGGTGGTTTTGTATTTAATCTTCTGGCTGAACAAATAAATGACTGTCAGACTGGTTTGCAACTTCGTCTTTTCCTTCCAGCATATGTTGTCTAGTTTTAGCATTGCTTCCACATCTGAAGCGTTTGCTGTGGCACTTTTTTCCAACGACCAAACACGAGCGAAACAAGTGTTTGGGAGATTTCTGGTAAAGGCATATGCGCACACAACTACCGAAAAACCATCTGTCAACGGCCGTAACCAAACCCTTGCACCAAAATTTCATAAAAAAATTTAGCTGTTTTTGTGTAGAGTCGCTTAAGTATAATAATGATACAAAACACATATAAGCCTATTTAAATATGTTACCAAGTCTTTGAAAAGCTGAGACAATATCCTAAAACCTACCCATCTGATCAAATAATACATAGCTAGACAGATTAATTTTGCCAAAAATTGCCATTAAAACCTGACAAGCCTTCTTTAATCAAAATTAAGACCGGCAAACAAAACGCCAATAAAGCCGTGCAACAGATAGTAGAACTATTAAGCTGTGCGCATTTCACAAGAAAAATGTGCATATTTCACCAGTCTATAGCTTTGTCCAATTGATGATGGTTTCTGTAATGAATGTAGAAGTACTGAAAGGTGATTGTTTTTTTTTGCCGATTTTATTGTTCTATTTGATTATTCGTTTTTATAAGATTATTATAAGACTTAATTACAAGAATAATCATTCGAATTTACAAGATCAAAGTATATAGTGACGATGGTGTGCAATATGTAACTGTTATTTTTTGCTACTGCTTTTATTTTTCTAAAAGTTTTGTTGATGATATTACGGCTGTGCCCAATAGCGCTGTCAAGTCGTTTTTAATATCTGCAAAACTAAGTAATAGGCCTACATTTTCTTATAGATATGTAACTATTTCTATGACAACCAACTAAATTCTGTTTAGATTTTTAAATTCATCATAATTTTCTGGATATAAATTCAGAAATCTAAATAAATATTACAACTTCTTGATATTGGGTGCTATGACGGTTTGAAATGTAAACAAAATTGTTTACATTTCATTGGTTTTCATTTCTCAAACTATAACCCAAGTTCTCTCAGAACTATGATTTCACACTAATGGTAAACGTGCATTCAGTTTATTGACCATAAAATCTGCTGTAATTAAGCTCGAATCAAATTTTTTTTCACAAAATAACTGAGAATTTTCTCCTTCTGCTAATGTAGATAACTCTAAATCTCACACACACGACTTAACCATGGTTTCTGTGATCATGACCTATTTCTTCATTTTGCTCCGGTTTGCAAAGATTTTCTAGACACACGTGAATGCTAATGTTTGCTTTCTGCTACAGATCGCTGTCGAAACCATTCTACATTCAACACAACCAACTTTCAAACTGTGTATATTACACAGCAGCTTGCCATTTTACTTCTAATATTGCACTTCTCCTAATGCAGTGGAGAGATATAAACATATATTCTTTTTCATTCATTATTGCTGTTTGTTGTAATTAATTACACTCAGTGCAATACAGCCACTATTGCAGCTACCATAGCAGTAGCTACCATTCTACCAGCTTCCTTTGCTATCATTCTCCTATTGCACTGCAGTGCCATTTCACTGCTAATTTTGCATTTCTCAACTATCAGTACCTTTTCTTTTTTCCAATATCCCTTTGGTCATGGGCTGTATGACAGGGGAGTTTCTAGTTTACTTTATATTTGTAATACCGTTATTTAATAGCTTCAGTAACAGTAATTATGCCATCAGTAATAGCATAATAACACAAGATAACAGTAGATAATAACTTTAGTGTAAGGATAATGATGTAAGGAAATGTCTGATGTCTATATCTAACTTTTTGAACAAAAATTAAACCTTGACAGTAGTTTTCTCTGCTTTCGAAATAGTAGTGTCGAGTGTTTGATAGTGTAGTGAAAAGTGTTTGATGCTGTAGTGTGTTTGATATTGTAGTGTAGAGTGTTTGATGCTGTAGAGTGTTTGATGTTGTAGTGTAGAGTGTTTGATGCTGTAGAGTGTTTGATGTTGTAGTGTAGAGTGTTTGATATTGTCGAGTGTTTTATATTGTTATGTAGAGTGTTTGATATGGTAGAGTGTTTGACATTGTAGTGTAGAGTGTTTGATATTGTCGAGTGTTTGATGTTGTGGTGTAGTGTGTTGTCAGTTTATAATTATTAGTTTATTAATTATTATAACTAATTGTTATAATAATTAGTTTCTTACGCTCTGTTGTGTATGTCTAGAGTAGATAGAAGCTCATTCAGTCGACCATAATTTCATAACCAAGATATTTATAGCCATGGTCTGTGTAGCCATTTTGCCAATAACATCTTGTCAATAATCATGATCTCTACAGCTATGTTACTTTATGACCATTTTCCATATAATCATGATCTCTATGTCTCTGCTCTCAACAGACCTGTCCTCTGCAGTTATGTTCTCTATAGCTATATTCTAAATGACACTGTTGTCTATATCTATGTTCTCAACAACTAGGTTATCTATAAACAAGTTTTCTATTGTTTTTCCACTTTTAAAGCATGGCCCTGTTGCTTAATTTATATATGAAGCATACGTCTATGATACCTCTTATAACAGTATATAATACTATCAGTACGAAGATAATGGCACAAACACATTTCTAAACTTCAGAGCCTGAGCCCAGGTCTCTTCAAAACAGAAAGTTAAACAATGACAAGGCAAGTAGTTTTTTCTTTGCTTTTAATGATATTGTGAAATGTTGTATCAGTTTGTATTGATTCCCAGTAGATTTTAACACTACTTTATGCATGTCTAGAGTAAATAGTACTTTATTCATTTGATCATAATTAACTGTGTTTGACCAACCAAATATACACATTCTTCTGAAAATGGTTTCTCTTATTTGTAAAAGCTGGCTGCTAAGATTGAAACCTGGGAATGTCAAGTTGATGTTGGGGATAGTCATGGGCTTATAGTACAGAAAACCACTGCAGCAGCAGGCTCTTAATCTCAGCATTCACTCTGTAGAACCATATTACATGACCATCTAAACCACACAGTAAAAAGTAAAAATGTATTCTTTTTTATATTTTTTGAATGCTTTTTATCAGTTGGATGTGATACTCTTTACTCTTAATAATGCGAATACATATGCCTGATTGTTAAAATCATTATTGAAGCCTGATGTTAGATTTACCAGTTAACAATAAAGTGTACAAGACAAACACCAAATGCATTAGACATCATTATAATTTGTGTCTAAAAAATCATCCCCCAATTTTACTTGCGGGAATTCTTGCTAGTGGTGCTTAGATCTAACAGAGAAAGTCTAACTCTAGAGTTTAGCTTCATCAAAAACTAATGGTGAGTCAGTTTTGATAAAATAGTAAGTCAAATTCTTTTTACTGCTTTCCTCCATGCTGTTTTGTTTAAAAGGGTCCATTTTGAGGAACCATGACCTTAGCATAAGTAAAGGGATAAATCTCAAATAATTGTTATCGTAAAACAAAACATTCATAACATCCAAGAGAGAACAAAGAACCATTTGTTGGCAATAGTTGATTAAGTAGTTAGCTTTGATGAAGCTATTATATTGTATCTTAGATCTAGAATATGATTGCTTATGACTAAGGTCTGGTGCCCTATGCAACCTATCATAACAGGCAACTACAATTTGTGGTACCCTAGGCTAAAGGAAATAATTCCACATGTAGAGGCAGTAAAGTTAGTTGCCAACACTGGCCTCACAAGTTCATTAAATTCCTACACATTCCTTTGCTTAGCTAGTAGACATTCCATCTGGTTTTTGTATTCTTTTATTAGAGTGTTTGAAATATTTTCTCACCTTACAACTAGTGGAGTAAGTGGGATAAGTGATGGTAAGTAAGTGCTCTCATAATTGAGGTAAGTTATTTTCAATGATTAGTACTTGGTTCAGACCATAGCATACTAAAAATTGGGCGTTGTCCTTCCATCATTCATTGTCGAACCGGCGCTCACCATGGAATATGTGAACCAGGTACCAATAGCACTGACGAAGTAACTTGGATAGGTTGAGATGAGAACACTATGTCATTGAGTATTTACTGATGCAAACGCTGATGGGTGTGCAATAGTGTGACCATTTTCATCGTTGATGCTCATCGAAGTATTGTGACATCTACGTCGAGATATACGGATATAGTGTGAACCAGCCTTAACCAACCAGAATTCAAGCAACAATCAACTAACTTTTCTATACTCATATAAATTATGGCTTGAAACTTTCACTTTATATTAATCACATCATTATGTTCAGTTGCATTGATGGTCCTGTTATCTAAAATGTTCTAGGATCTAAAAGGTTCTAGACAATGTAGATGGTTCTGGAATTTGTATGGGTAGTGGAGTGTAGGGTGGTCACCCTTAGCTAGCCAGGGTTTTTAGGTTAAGAGAAAGCTACAGGAGAAAAGAAAGAAATTTTAACTCTCAGGTGAAACCAATAATGGAGCTATTTTTTCTATTACTAGCTGAAATAACTTCAATCCCATTTAATTGTTAATATAGTCATTTCAATAGTCAGAGGAGCAGCAGAGTTAGGTTGAAAATGAAAATAAATGCAGGGGAACAAACATAATTAGATTCCTCGGGTCCAGTTCACAAGTAAAAATCTTTTTCTATTTGGGACTAGTTTGTAATTATGAACCGCGGGTAGAAATGTGTGGGTGAGATCGACAATGCAAATTGATCGCTTGCTGCTATTTGTTTTTTGGACTATTAATGACGTCTAGGTCTTTGCCGCCGTGACTGATGTGGTACCAATATTAGACCTCAAGTATTTATAGCACGTGGTGGCCATGGCTCAAGGTTGTTATTGTTTTGGTTGGTAATAAAATTCATCGCTACAATAACTATTTTTTCAATTTTACGACTTTTCCCACCAGACTTTCATCTTCATCAGTCACAAATTCAGTGACTAAACTAATATCACCATCTTCCTCATTTGTCTAGTCTTTTCCAAAAAAACATGTTATCTCAATTTGCTTTGCCATGCTGCTCAGTCGGAGTATTAGCTATAATGAGTTTAGCAGAAATTGCCCAATAAGCCCAACCACACACAAAGGTTACCTGCATTTCTAATATGACGATTTTATTGTGGATATCAATGAACAAAGCTATTTAATTTCGCATTTTCGCTCGTTCGTTATGATAGTTTAGTTTCGCTCATGAAAACTTCGCGAGAGGATGACTCCGTGAAAATGCGAAAGTTAGATTACGCGAATACATAAGTGTCCTAGGGTAGTGCTTGCAATTAACCTGCGATGATATTATAGCTTGAGTCCTGTTTTGCAATTTTTAGCTTTCATTTTTTTCATTCAAAGTCTGAAGACATTAATTTTAATAATTACGTGTATATTTAATAATGTTACATAAAATCTCGTCGCATTCATTAATGTGTTTGGTACAGTTTGCAGCCAAGACTAGCTTTTTATTCGCAATATAAAATGAGTTATGAGTGTTGATCATAGATATAGTAAACCCTAGATTGGCGAATAGCTATCAATACAATGGAGCAAAAGTGAGGCCTATAATTGGCTGTTGTTTTCACGACGTTACGTCGTAGTGATGTGCATCACAGCATCAAAGCCTTCAATTGAGCAATAAGTTTAGTAGTGGAATCACGCTTGGCATGCTAGTTTTTAAGTCATAAACATAACAATAAGACCAAATTCTTAGTGAAATGTCATCAGAAGAGACTACAACACCCCAGGTATATCCTGAATTGCCCATAACAAAACAGAACTTCAACTCAAAACAAGAAGTTCTCGACAATATCATAAGCTATCTATGCCGATTAAAGACACCAAGCTGAAAGCTGCTAGTGGAAAATAATAGGAAAATCATCATCATTTCGTCATTGGTTTTGAGTCAGCAGCCAAATCTGTACATGACATTGCTCAATATCTTTTCAGCAACTACCCTTACATCAACTACTTCCTAACCTTTAAGATCAACCAGGATCACATTGAGATTCTGTTTTCCACAATACGATCTAAGGGTGGCTATAACAATAATCCGGATGTGCAGTGCTTTAGATCGGCACTTCGAGCACTGTTCATAAAAGCAGATATCACACCATGTCCCAATGTTAACTGTATTGATCTGGATGTGAGCAGGGCTGAAAAAACTGGCCAACTCCTGCTACATTCTCTGGCTAGAAAGAAAAAGAAAGAAGAGACAAAAGCTGAGGAAGGTGAAGATGAGGAGTTCGGTGATGAGGATTTTTTTCTAACTCAAATGTGATGAGCGTATCAAGTTCTTGACCGATGTCGAAGTAGTGGGAAATAGAAATAGTGATGACATAACCCTAATCTCAGTTAAAAACAGAGGAGGATTGGTGACCAGATTGATAGGCCGAATATGAATTGCTGCAGAAAAGTGCCTACGTTCACACATGGAGAGCTGTGGTATCACACAGAGAGCTTTTAAACAAGTAACATCACAGACAGTAACATATATGTCTTATTACATAACCTCCATCAAGGTTTTACATGTACAGTGCATGCCAACAGTCTACTCAAAACTATATTAAATCGCTATACTAAAATCAGAAAACACTATGCCGCTTCAAAGCAGGAATCTAGTTCAACCAACCTTAGACAAAAACTATCTCGTCTAGTTATTTTCAGTCATGTCTAATGGGTGTTTAATACAGTGGTCCAGCGTAACTGCTTCTAAACCTCATTTGATTCATTAGTTTGTTATTAGTTTAATTTCTATTTGGTCACTCTTTGTATTATCAATAATATAGAAGCTTCTAAATCATTGGTATTATTCATTACCATGTGTGTAAGGTTCTTGCCTTTCTCATCCAAAGTCATTACAGTCATACTTCGACTTACGAGCTTAATGCGTTCAGAGACTGAGCTCGTATGTCAATTTACTCGCATGTTGGTGCAATTTATTTATATATAGAACAATTAAATACATATTGATAGGTTTTCATACTCTGAAAATGCATATAAAACACTCAAAACAATATATTGTAACAGAAAGAACATGTTGGTTATTGTCCTAACTTACCACATGCTTTCAAAAAACAACAAATAAAAATAATGCAAGGAAATGTGATTAATTAAAATGTAAAATCAAATACATAAAATAGCGGCTAACGCTAGCATTTGCCAGAGAGGGAGAGATAAGTTATTCTTCATTACAACAGTTGACTTTGATAAATTTAGATTTTATCCAAGTCGTAAAAGACAAACTTAAAAGCAAACTTTAATCTTTAACTTAACGTAATTAAAGTTTCTTCGGCGTTCATAGTTTTAAGTTTCTCGCTGGTTTGCTAATTTTTCTTTTGTTTCGCTCTCACGACCAGCCGGCCGTTTTAAGAGAAACCTATCTAAGGACGTTTGCCTTTGTCGCCCTTTCAACGTGTTGCGATCAGGACGAACACAGGTGTTGTCACCAAGGGTTAATGCACGACCGCTAGGCAACTTGTCCGAATGTCTATTTTTTACATGGTAAACATGATACAAAAGTATAATCTGAGCAGTTGAAAATACAGAGTGATGCTGTTCTCATAAAACACCTCCGACATACTTGGCAACTGCCTCATGTGCTCGTATCTCAAACATGGCTCGTATTTTAGTGCTAAAACTTGCTTAAAAGCTGGCTCGTACCTCAAGTTTCTCGTACGTTAGGGCACTTGTAAGTTGAAGTATTACTGCATATAAGTTTTACATATTTTCAATAAAGTATGCAGTCTCAGATGCACAAACTATGGAAAAATTGAGCAGTTTTTAGTGCTAAGTCAATAGGAGTTAATAGATCAGCTGATTCGCTTTGCACATCACCATGACGTTGCGTCATGCTAATTATAGGCCTCACTTGTTTTGATTATTCGCATATCTAGGGTTTACTATATCTATGGTGTTGATTCATAGTGAGATCAATTTACCGCAACAAAATTATTGCTATCAAATAGTATGCTAAAAAGCTGGAAATTTATAAGGTGTATAACAATAATCTATAAAATAAAGTAGACACCCTTATAACTTATACATCTTAAAACGCCAATTGCAGATAACGTGAAGGAACTATGTGAAGTTTTTGCTTCCAACCATTTAAAAAAATCCATATAACAAAAAACTTGCAATGATACTACAGCTTGTGTCCTGTTTTGCAATTTTTAGCTTTCATTTTTTTCCATTCTAAATCTGAAGCCATTTTTTTAATATTTACATGTATATTTAACAATTTTATATAAAAACTCGTCGCATTCATTGATGTGTTTGGTACAATTTGCAGCCAAGACTAGCTTTTTATTTGCAATAGAAATTGAGTTACGTGCATTGATTTGTTGTTAGATCAATTTACCGCCACAAAATTACTGCTATCAAATAATATGCTAAAAAGCTGCAAATGTAAAAGGTGTATAACAATAATCTATGAAATAAAGTTGACGCTCTTATAACGTATACCTCATACAATGTCAATTGCAGATAACGTGATACTGTGTTACAACGTCTTAACAAGAATGAATTATGTGAAGTTTTCGTTTCCTAACAAGCAAAAGAGTTCATATAACAAAAAGTGTGAAATTTGGCGAGCTCTCAAAATCAATTTGAATATTACTCACTTTTACCACACTTATATTCATGTTCTCAACAACTAGGTTATCTATAAACAAGTATTCTATTGTTTTTCCACATTTAAAGCATAGCACTGTTGCTTAATTTATATATGAAACATACTTCTGTGATACCTCTGATAAAAGTATATAATACTATCAGTACGAAGATAATGGCACAAACACATTTCTAAACTTCAGAGCGTGAGCCCAGGTCTCTTCAAAACAGAAAGTTGAACAATGACAAGGCAAGTAGTTTTTTCTTTGCTTTTAATGATATTGTGGAATGTTGTATCAGTTTGTATTAATTCCCATTAGATTTTAGCACTACTCTCTGCACGTCTAGAGTAAATAGTACTTCATTCATTCGATCATAATTAATTGTGCTTGACCAACCAAATATACACATTCTTCTGAAAATGGTTTCTCTTATTTGTAAAAGCTGGCTGCTAAGATTGAAACCTGAGAATGTCAAGTTGATGTTGGGGATAGTCATGGACTTATAGTAGGCTACAGAAAACCACTGCAGCAGCAGGCCCTTAATCTCAGCATTCACTCTGTAGAACCATATTACATAACCATCTCAAACCACACAGTGAAAAGTAAAAATTTATTATTTTTTATATTTTTAAAATGTCTCTTTGTTAGTTGGGTGTGATATTCTCTACTCTCAATAATGCGAATACATATGGCAGCTTGTTAAAATCATTATGAAAGCCTGATATTAGATTTATTATTTAACAATAAAGTGTACAAGACAAACACCAAATGCATAGTATTTTCACCACTCTCATAGTATTTTTGCGATAGAAAACCGATGCGTGTATAAAGCTATAGCTGTTATATATACAACTTTTGTGACATTCTAGCTCATCGTGATAGATCGTCAAATGTGTCAACAAAACAGAGAGCAGCAGCTGCGCAATCGCTCCCAAATACAACAGCAATTGATTGGTTACAGCCTCGTTTCACCAATCTAAAGGTGACGAGGTACAACATCGTCAAAAGTACTCTTTTAGTCTAAACTTGACCCCTGGATACAGATAGACAAAGAACAGGTGGTACTGGTTTTTATAGCAAAACTATTATGTTTTTTGGCTTTATTGAATATGTATAAAATATTTGCTATTAGTTTTACTTCACAGAATAGAATTGACTGTTTAGAAACAAGCGTCGGTTCACCAATCTGAATGTTCTCTTTTATCATAAACTTGACTCCTGGATACAGATAAACAAAAAACAGGTAGTACTGGCTTTTATAGTAAAACTATTATGTTTTTTGGCTTTATTGCATACATATAAAATATTTGCTGCTAGTTTTACTTCACGGAATAGAATTGACTGTTTAGAAACAATAAGCAAATCAATGTAAATAGACGTCGAAGATGTGCGCTTACCATCAACTTATTGTTAAGTTTACCACAACCATGATCTAAAAACCTGTAAGATTGATTAGAACGATATAACAAGATATATAAGGAGAGTCAAGTCGAGTTTTTTTCCTATTTGCATAGCTGAAAGGGTGAAGTTGGAAAGATCTTGGAAAAGATTAGGCAATTTACATGTATTTTAATGATCATATAACGTAGATTCCCTGCAATGTTAACGTTCCTGGAATGGATTATTTATGCTGTAGGAATGTCTACTGCCCTATAAATATATATCCATAAAAAAGTGGCATAAACAAACCATACTTAAAATACATGCATGCAGAAACAAAAACTATGTTTTGTAGGCCACTACTGTTATGTAGATAGCGGTATATTCATTATATTACCTTTTACTATAATCACATCTTGTAAGAAATACAATGTATTTGTTAGTTACTATTTGATTAAATAGCCAATTAATAGTAACTATTAAATCAGAGCAGACAACTCTGGTTTTGGAGGTTGAAATAGCTCTATTGATTTAAGTGTCTTTCTATATGAAGCTAATGCCAAAATAGGTACAAATAAACTTTTATTATCTTAAAAGATAATAAAAGTTATTATACTTTAAAATAAATAAAATATATTAATCTTTTATCTATTATGAAGGATAAGAAATGAAAAACTATATATTATAGTTAGTTTTTAATAGGTAAAGCCAAGGCAGAAAGACCAAGAATCTCTAGATATAATCAGACAATTTCTGACCATTAAATAAGAGAAGATAACTGTGGTTGTGAAGGTTGAGGTAGCTCTATTGATTTTTAGTGTCTCTCTGCATGAGACCAATTCGGAAGGACAAAGAATCTCTATATAGTCAAATGTATTGAGTTTTTAGTCTTTATCGTAGTAAGAGCTGTGCCCCCTGTCCTTGTGTAGCCACGGGTGGTTGTTGGGGAAAAAGTGTACTACAGTAAGAACTGTATCCCCTGTTCTTGTGTAGCCACGAGTGGTTGTTGGGGAAAAAGTGTACTGCGGTAAGAGCTGTGTCCCCTATCCTTGTGTAGCCACGAGTGGTTGTTGGGGAAAAAGTGTTCTACGGTAACAGCTGTGTCCCCTGACCTTGTGTAGCCACAAGTGGTTGTTGGGGAACAAGTGTACTTCTGTAAAAGCTGTGTCCCCTGTTCTTGTGTAGCCACTAGTGGTTGTTGGGGAAAAAGTGTACTACAAGAGATTCCACCTCAGACAATAAGCAAAGCAGTCAAGTATGCCACCACCCACAGCAGTCACAACCTAGTTGAATAATCAATTAATTATCCCAACCTCAAATCCTGTCTGCAGAACAATTGATGGACAGACAGACACTGCTCTTATGATAGTGGGTATATTTCTGTTTTATTTTATTCTAGACATATATGTTGGTTTTACTTTTTCTCTGCAGCATAAGCTTTCCTTTTTCGAAGAAAAAAAATTATTAATTTAATTTTACCTTGAAGCTTTGGGTTTCACTCAACTTGTGTAAACTTACCATAATCAACAACCCAAAACCGGGTGAAAATGGAGAGAAAAATGAAAAAGTTTTTAATACAAACCAACAATACCATAGTTTCTGTTCAGTCATTAAAACTCCTGTTTAGTATTTTCTATTTGAAGGGTGAAAAAGGTGAGCTTGAGACTACCTTGGAACAGATTTGGCAATTCACCTGAGTTTGTCGTTTGTATAGCATAAAAGCCCTACAACATAAACGTCCTTCAAATAGATCATTTATGCAGCAGGACAGTTCAAAATAGTTGCAAATGATATACCAGCCTGTTTAAAACACAGAGTGACTAAATGAAAGTTTTATAGTAGTAAAGGGTTTTACGCCAGAAACTAAGTTCAAGGTGATAATGCTGGGTAATATTCCTTTTAACAGTACAAAGGAATTGCCAAGAAACAAAGACCGGTTTGTTTTAGAACTCTAGATCAGCACTGATTGGTTTCTTACTAGTTGATTCTAGCAAAAATGCTACAAACTATTTACAAAACAAACAAATATTATTATTAATTAAACAATTATTAAGTTAATATTATTATTTACCAAAAACAACTTAATGTACATTAAACTAGGCAGGCTTGATTTTCCATAATCATTCATAATTACAATAAGAATCATTTACAGACAGAGTGAATATTAGAAACATGATAAAGACATAATACTTTTGAAATAAGTATTCCTTTTTCAAATATACATGTATCTCTGCAGGTGCAAGATTCTAAACCGTGGTATCACTTTTCCAAGTTGTAAACGTTTACAGTAACAAGGTCAGACCTTTACGAACAAAGGCTGGCTGTCAGGCCTTTCATTTTAGCTCTTTCATTGTTACCCAATTTATTTATTGCAAAGATGAAGCTTATTCTTCTGGGCATAGCTTTACTTTTATAAAAAAAATTTACAAAAAAGACTTGAACTTGTACTGTTCCTAATTAATATACTTCAGCTTTTATTTTTTGATAGCATGATACATAAACCTGAGGTGTTCTACTAAAAATATTTAGCAAGTATGAAATAAGATACTGTAATTCCTCATGTATAACTAGTTGGAATTAGCTTTGTGAGAATACAATATGAAGGTAGTTGTATGCTTTGTTCAACTTTGAGTTGTCCTCTCTGCTAAAAAAAATCAAAATAAGCTCCGCCTTACAGTCGTAGCGATCCAAACAGTCAAGCGTTGTAGTAACTAGTAACATTCGCTTTGAAATGCAGATTAGAGTTTGTTTGTTTGTTTGTGAATATTATTTATTGAGGTTTTCATGAGAAAATAATGTTCTGTTGACCTCATAATTAAAAATTAAAGCTAATATAATGTGGTATAATATGATAATTGAGAATAAAATTGATAGTGGCTACAATAATATGATTTCTATAAGAGGATAATAAGATCGTTGATTGAGCTGAGTATATATATACATATACATACATACACATACATATATATATACACATATATATATACATACACACACATATAGTGCATATACATACGCAAGCTGAGTTGATTGAGTATTTAGATTCCAAGTTAGTAATTATTAGTATGGTCATTTTTTTTAAAAATTTTAACGCGGGTGACACAATACTCTACTATTCTTATGTCAGCTATGGTTGTAAAGTGACAACCGATGGTTTTAATAATTTTAATTCAATGTTGTTAGTATACCAATGTTAGTAAATAAAATATAGAATGGTCAGTAGTCACAGTATGGCCAGTTAATCAATATCAAATGACAGCTCATTTACAGGATCTAATACCTCTTCTTTCATAATCTTGATAGCGTTATATTTAAAAGATTGTCTGCCATAGTTCTTATTAATAGATGGTGTTATTAATGAGCATTGCGATCTTAGGCTTATTTGGTGTCTCTCACTATCCTCTTGAATATATTTGTATAGAGCACTGGCCACTGTAGCTACCTCCACTTTGCCTATCAACTGCCTGTAAAAGAAAGAACGCCGACTGGCGAGAGTATGTAGGCCCAATAATCGACGACCATCAGTTACTGAGAAGGATTTAGGTGCTTTGCATATTACTCGCACCGCTTTATTTTGGCAAGCCTCAATTTGGTCTGAATGACATTTACCAAGAAACATAAACAAAGTAGCACAATATTCAAGACGACTTCGGACTATTGAAGTATATATTAATTTAGCATCTTCAACAGACAAAAGATGTCGAATCTTACGAAGAGCATATAAAAGTTTAGTTCAATTTTTACCCGTAAGTCACAGTAAGGGAACTGTTTTGCAAAAAAATTGGAGCACTAGCTTATCATTTCTTTTTTGATTATGTCAGAGAGCTTAAATATATTTTATTAGCATAAATTACATGGAATTGTTTTTGCAGTAGGCCTACTCATATATATTGATATCTTATTTACAGTTTTTGCCATTAGTGACGATTTGTATACGTGTAAATGTATATGACGATATGTATACATGTATATATACATGTATATATAACACGGTAATACAAATATTTTGCAAGAAACTCAAAACGGTTCCCTGTTTGCTTTTTAAAAAAAATTGTTTGTTGGCAGTATAACTGGTCTCATTATTTTGATTTGTGCTGAAATATAGTTTAGATTTACATTTTTCGGTCGGCCGAGTAATGAAACTGTTGCTTAATTAATGTGCAGATTACGCTTGTTAGCTTTTTATCCATTACATAACAATGTATGTAAAGTCTATCAGAAATCTGAAAATGTGGTCTAATGTCGTGTTGTATTGCAGGTAATATTCTCTGCACGCACTGTATTTTAATTTTAGGCAAATTTTACAAGACAGTTGTTATGTGTGGTTGTGAATAAATTATTTTATGCATAAATAATCCGAATTCACGCACAACATCAGTGTTGAACTTTCCTGTCATATTATTCTATATTGACTATGTTTAGTTTGTGCACTTTTGCTTATCTTGCCAGAACTATTTTAATTATTACTGGTTCGAGTACAAGTGAAGGTGTTAAGTTGTTGTAAGAAATACTGATAGATATCAGTAAAAGCAATGATATACAGCCCCCATGGGGGCTGTATATCATTGGTAAAAGTTACTCATTTTTTCATTTAGTTTACTCATTTTGGGTCAAACAATTAAAATACAACTAAAAAAATTCTAAAACAATAATAATAATGGCAATAGGTCAAAAGAGCTAATAAAAGTTACATCCTTACTCGAACGGTTGTCCGTGTTTGCTTGGCTCGGTCTATGTGACTGCGTGTTTTGATGGTCAGCTGAGAGTCATGGCAGTCCTTATATTTAGAGGCTCGGTAGTTGAGATAGTGGCGTAGAAAAGGCTCAGTTGATGAAGAAGAACGAGGCTCCAAAGGCAGGGTAAAAAGAGGCTCCTCAGCAGGCAGAGGGGAGAGCGTTCAAGGAGGTACTCAGGAAGAGAGAGGGATGGAGATGGAGATGTGGATACAGATGCCGAGTCATTGAAGCTGCTCTCTTATTTAGATGTCTGGCATGTGGGATGGTTAGCCTGTGGGTGTAGGTTGAGTGTTAAGGTTCAATGCTTTCTATCAGGCGTGTGAAGATATCTTGTTTGCCTAAGTCTTCAGCTGGTGCATGTGTTGTTGGTGTGTAGGGTGGAGCTCGTGACTTACTCCTGGTATCTAGGTCCTGTTTGACAGGGTTGGGATATATATATATATATGAGTTACATATATATGTAACTCATTTGACCCGTATCTCATGTTTCTCTCGTGGCTCTTTGAGGATGGGTGGGTTCTCTCGTTGGTGGGTTTAATTGCTTCCACTTCCATTTAGCGGTTTCCACAGGCAGTGTTGACACAGTTTCCATGACTGATTCCTTCCCATTCTGAAATTTCTAAATTTTTTCTACGTTTTCAATTATTGGATCTTTTGATGTATTTTAGGCGTTTTACTGCTTGTAGGTTTTATTCCTTATCCTGTGGTCTGGCTGCATTCCCTGTTGGTGTCTTGTTTTCGCAGTACCTCTATACAACACAGTTACAGAGTCGCATAGTATCTATTTTTATTAAAACTGTAGGTACGTTGACAGTACTCACCAATTTGTTGGTCGCAAGTTAATATCCATGACATAATTTAGGCTATTTCTATCGAAATTCGACAAGATCTCCAAACATAAAAATTGTGAAGATTTACCAATGCTATGAACAAAATATCAAGTTTTATAGCTAGCTCAGCTTATAATTAATTAAATATTTATAATGATAGATGTACATTTGTGATCGAGCATCACTAGTGTTCCCTCATGAGTATGACAAACATGAGTGAACTACTGTACCTCAAATAAAAACAATTTTTATTATAATGTTTGTAAAAGAATTTTGTTGATTGCTATTAAGCCTTCATTTAGATGAGTTTACAAGTAGCAGCACTAGCGTTCCTTTAGGAGTATTGCAACAAGCGTAAACTAATCCAGATCAAAACAATTTTTTTATGTTTTAAAGAAAGTCAAAAGTGACTTGGAGACTTTTTATTAGAAATTTGAAATCAAATATACATAATTTAATACAAGGTAATATTTTTGGACTGACTATAAAAGCAGCAGGAATTTGTTTAATGTTAAACAGTTCATACTAAGTAAAAAGTAAAGGATTATAAGTAAACTCCAGAAACAGCATATTTGTTGTTGTTTTGAGTTTGTGGTCAGCCTGATAGTATTCATTGACTTCTCTTGCTAATGACTAGTGTTAATATGCCCTAGACAGAAAATCCCAGAATTCAAGCATTATACATGGACGGATGAAACTGAAACTACATTTCCATCTATATTCAGTTGATATAAATTTAACGCTTATTTGTCATTTGTTGGTCTGTCGTCTAAATGTTCAATGATAGCGCTAAAGTTTTAAGAATGAAACAACTGCTTTGCATGTGAATTGAAGTCGGGAACTCCAGTTCTACTGACAGGCGTTCTATTCACTACGCACAGCTTACTTACCATTACATAGAATAATTGTGCACATAATTGTTACACTTACCAATATCTAACAGCAGGTAGTTAAAATACTCATGCTTCAGCTAACACACTTAAAGATGTAGTTGCGTCAAAAATGAAATTAGGACCCATAAAAGGCTAAAACATCAGCTACAATTTGATGCCATTTTTGTCTTTGTAGACCAACCCTGTCCAGAGATATATGCGTTTGAATGAGGCCCTCTTTTAAAAAGCTCACGTTCCAGCGGGTGGCCATTTCGTGACGTCACAAGCTTGTTATCTGAAACGAAACCACAAGCGATAAATATGAGGTCGATTCGTTAGCCAATCATGCGTGCGAAATTTTTATATAGGCCGTAATAAATGTTATCACTCGTAAAACGCGTTGTCTGTGATCTCGAAGAGTCTCATCGCTAGAGAATTCATTCTCATCGTTACTGATTCAACGCGTTTCAACAATTACTAAGTTATACATAGTTTTAAAATGGCTTCAGGTTCGAGCGACCACTACTCAGAGTTATCTGAGCAACTTTTAGTAAAAGATTAGAGTAGACAGCCTATGGCCAAAGCTGACAGGCGTCAGCAGCGTTTTGCTGCAGAAGAAGACAGAATGGAGGTAAATTAACTTAGTCTTCTATACTTTAGTAAATGTAATATTTTTATAGTCATAAATACATATACTAATTAATAAAATAATAATTCTTTGCTATCTCCAATCATCGTTTCATAGCTTATCTGCCATTTTACCTAGCTATAATATTTTTTTCGAATTTTCTTTGGTAAATTAGAGTCATGATTACAAATTATTTTCACTCGTAGGAAGTGGGTAAAATCGATTGATCATTGCAAATCTTTAATTTCCAGAACCAAAGCTTCGAATCGTTGGCTTGGCGTACTTGTGCCTTTATTAAATGTTTATTCGTTTTTAAAATTACACTCGCAATCTATTTAACTCCCAATTTGGAAGCTGTCAATAGATACGCTTTAGAATGACATATCTATGAATGACATATTTATTGCATCTACTTTGTTTACATTTACTTGTTTTACTGATTACAGAATGTTTATGTCGTCCCACCAGCCGAAGAAGCTTTGTCATTGTGTGGAAACTGCCATAAAGGAGAAAGCGAGACTTGAATGCGTGCTGGATGATGTTTTGTTTGAGTTTGTTGCAGTAGATGAATTTGTCTTATTGTATCAGCTAATACTATGTGAGTGGCCATGACTTGATGAATATTTTTAATAAAAGCTTTATGCCGAGATGAAAATATTTTTGCTTGTAAAAATTATATAATAAAATAATATTGTTGAAGATAATGCAAAACATGATTTGCAGAATATTGTAGTGAATCGGATATGGTATATGGGTGTCCGCAGAACTGGAGAATGTGAGTTCAAATCCAGTTTGCAGCAGACTTCTCACCCTTAAAACTCTATCCCTGTCTATATTCTTTTCAAAGAGGTGGCTTGCTTATTTCACTTATTTAGTATTCGGTAAGAATAATAGTAAGAAACTAGTACGTAGGCAATAGGTAATAGGCGACATAATGTGGGCGGGGCTTATGGGAGGCTGTATATCGTTTATATGGGTAGCTGCAGAACTGTGCTGATACAAAGACCGCGTTCTACATAAAGTGACTAGACAGAATTACCGTAGACCGGTAGAATTGGTAGTCGGTACCCAAATGTTTACACAACATTTGGAGAAAGTGAGTAGAACAAACTTTCAATTTTCGTTATTTGAGGCCTTTTAAACATTCATAATAATGCATCTGTAGCAGGATTTAAAATTTTATTCTAGCCAACACGAGCAAATACAAAATAAGATATATGCCAATAGAGCCGCGTAAGACTAGACTTTTATCGCAAATAGCCGATGTGAATACGAGAGATAGAGAGAGGTTGCCAAACGCGTGACATCATTTTTGGCGAGGCTGGGCACGTTTTTGTGGCCTGAGCGTTTTTACGGTGATCAGATTTTTTCGGTTTTAATCTTCAAATATCTTGGCAATGCGATCGCGTAACACAACAAACAACATATCAACTGATAGAGAAAAAAAAATTCTTTCTTTTAAGATCAACTTAAATTTTGACGCAACTACATCTTTAAACTACTAAAAGAGAAATCAGTGCCCAGACTTACTAAAAATGCTATAGGTATAAATTTATGTCTATAACTAAACCTAATTAAACTTATAAAACACATAAATAATAAAACACTTTCATTTAAAATTTGAATAATAATATTTGGATATGTTGATTGAATATATTTGTTGTAACAACATTGTTATTACTGTACAATGCCATACATGCAGCTAGTTTCATTATATACTTGAATATTTGACAACTCGAGATCTCATACTCGTGTTCACACTAAGTTAAAAGTAAAGGATTGTAAGTAAACTCCAGCAACAGCTTATCTTTCTGTTGTTTTTAGTTTGTGGTCATTCTGAGAGTAGGCCTATTCATGGACTTCACTTGCTAATGACCAGTGGTAATATGCCCTAGACCCAAAATCACAGAATTCACGCACTATACACTGACAGATAAAACTGAAGCTACAATCCATCTATGTACAGTGTAAATAAATTTAATGCTTGTTTGTCATTTTTGGTCTGTCAACCAAATGTTCAATTATAGCACTAAAGTTTTAAGAATGAAAAAACTACTTTGCCGGGGAATTAATCTCGGAAACTCCAGTTCTGCAGTTCTACTGACAGGCGTTCTATCCACTACGCACAGCTCACCTACTATACTATAGAATTGTTGTGCACATAATTGTTACACCCACCAATCTCTAATAGCAGGTAGTTAAAATACTCATGCTTCAGCTAACACACTTAAACTACTAAAAGAGAAGTCAGTGCCCAGACTTGCCAAATATGCTATAGGTATAAATTTAAGTCTATAACTAAACCTAATTAAACTTATAAAACACATAAATAATACAACCCTTTCATTCAAAATTTGAATAGTAATCTTTGAATATGTTGATTGAAATTTTTTTGTGTGAAAAACATGTTTTATTAGTGTTCAATGCCGGAAATGCAACTAGGTTCATTATATATTGGATTATCCAACAAAATTAGATTTCCTACTTGGATAGCCAACAGTTTGGTAGGAACAGAATTATCAGTGCCTGTCTAACAATAACAACACAAAAATGGAATGTTTTGTTCTAAACTAGGAATGTTTAAACTATGTTTCTATTCTGATTACCTATTTGCCTTCTCAACTTGAAAGTACTCTGTAAGGTATTGCTAACATTACTGGATTCATACATACAAGTGACAGGCATGGAAACAACCGTTCTGGTGTAAACTGGTAATATGAACTAATGTACAATAGAGATTAGCATCTAAGGTGATCATGGTGATTTCTTGTAGTAAGATTAGAGCATCCCTGTTCACAGCATTTAACATGTACACCGCATTTGCATTGATCTCAAGTAAGCCTGATCTTTTTGCAGTGATTACGTTATGCCTGGTTACTATTAGGTCCAAAAGTTATTCTCTCTTGTTGTGTTCATATTTCGAAACCTACCGTTCTGAATCAATCCAATTAGTTGTTGAGCCATTTTATAGCTTAGATTGCTCGACAACTATTATAATGTTGTACACATTGTTTATCTCATACTGTAACAAATTTCTCACTATTATAGCATTTTTAGTAGTTATATCACACAAAAGAAAAGGCCAGTAAGATCGGTAACTGTAATTACTAAAAGTATAAAACACTGAGGCGGCCAAGGTATATCAAAACATGAAAAATCTATTTTGTCACTGTTTGATAGTGTATTTAAAAGGTTGACTTCCACCAATCACTAGCCTGTTTTGACAAACTGTTGTTTTTGTGGAGTTGTGTCCCTGTCAAGCGGGCGAGCAACACAACAGCTTGTCACAAAACGTACTGCACCTTATTCATCAGCTGCACTGAAATGGAGTTGTTCTTTTCCGTCTATGCGGCTTGGCTGTGATGTTATGGCGGTCGCTCCATTGGTAATCATAACGCATTTCGCGCAAAAATTTATGTAGAAAAAATAAGATTACAACGTTTAACCAAAGACCAGTCTCTGTTGTAAACGTTAGTAAAATTTAAGAATAAAATAAATTGAAAATAAAATCTATAAGAACAAATAAAACTGACTGAAACAAAAATAGAAATAAAACTGACTGAGCGCACAATTAACGACATGTTTAGTCGCTATTGTTGCCTAAGTTCTCAAGTTCTACTAAAGTTTACTGCAGAGACTGGTCGCTGGTTAAACATTATAATCTTATTTTTTCTACATAAATTTCTGCGCGAAAATCGTTGTGATTACCAATGGAGCGACCGACCTCACTTCGCAACCAAGCCGCATAGACGGAAGAGAACAACTCCCTATAAGTGCAGCTGATGCATCAGGTGCAGTACGTCTTGTGACAAGCTGTTGTGTTGTTCGCCCGCTCGACAGGGGAACAACTCCGCAAAAACCACAGTTTGTCAAGACAGGCTAACCAATCACTATCCCTGGTCCTCAAATCAATATACTGTAAAACCTCTAATTGAAGGCCATGGCGTACTATTTTTCAACCTTTTTATATAGTGAGTGCCAATTAGAGGTAGCGTTCAAATAGAGGTTGCAGTATATTTTTCAATTTGCTTTTCAGAACTTTTGGAAGATAAATATAGCCCTATTGCGGGCAAAGTGAATATCGCCTATGTTTTGCTCACCTTTTCTGGTGGAGCGATATTAAACCTTTTGGATGCAATAAATCTGCTAACTTACCTCTAACTTGTCAAAGATCTTTCAATAAATATCCTGAGAAACCAAGAAATATCACTACCAGTTGATATCTATTGCTTGCAATTGACTTGCCATGATATTATAGCCTGTGTCCTTCTTTGCGTTTTCAATTTTTGTGTCATTCTAATTTTGAAGACATAGTTTTATTTTATATCTCTATTTAACATCGTTGAATAAAAGTTCTTCAGATTCATAAATATGTCTGCTACAGTTTGCAGCCAAAACTAGCTTTTTCTCTGCAATAGAAGTGAAGTTACCACCATCGATTTATTGCAAGCCATGTTAAGATAGCTGCAATGATGCTATTAAATAACATGCTATAAATTTGCATATTTGTAAGTTATATAATGATAATCTGTCAAATAATACCAATATATGTTCATGAACAAGTGACATAAACGAACCACACTTATATTACATGCAACAAAAAAAACTAATGTTTTAAAAAAGTAAATATTTCCATCATTTGCTGCGATCTGATTGTTGTTTTCGATGGAATGAACAGCTTCTAGTTGTCCGGTACCTTAAACAATATCTTCTCGCCTCAATTTTTCTTCTGAACTGCTTAGTTCTTTCGCTATAGCAAGCTGGTGTATCGGGGGCTCAGCTTATCTCATCTTTGTGGCTGGAGGCCAATACAATGGCTTTTAGAAAGAGTGTTAGTTTATTTATAATTACTCAGCCTTCGATTCAAATAGACCAATAAAATTTGTTCCCCATGAAAACTGATTATCTAACAGAAAGTTCATTGTAGAAAATCCACAGACAAAAAGAATACCGTGATGGTTTACAGCTGTAGAAGCTTGTAACATTCTTAGCTACTTACTCTTTAGTAACTTTATATTAAGTGATTCTGACTCTTTTAGTGCAAGTATTTCATGTGAAAGACTTTGATAATAGTCAAAGATTATGGCGACAGTCAAAATATGACTATCGAAGTTGCTGGAAAGACAGCATTGATGAAATTTATAAGGTTTTGTAGCTTTTTAATGAAGTTAATTTATGGTTTTTATTTATTTCTATCTTCTTAATAAAATATTTTCTTTTCTACAACCTGCATTTTAAATTAAGCAGATATCTTCATTCTTTCTCAAGTTATCATAAGCTTTATGATGTTATGTCAACAATTGTGTGAATGAAAGAAAATTCGGGCAGAGCTAAAAAATAAATTCGGTAGCAAAAGGGTTAACTAGTCGATAATACCGGTTAAACAATTTTTTGGCAGAGCAACACTTTCACATACTGTATTTAGCACAAATGCAATGCGTAAAACTTTTGCTCGGTAAACTTTTACGCATTGCGTTTACCTTTGCCCCAAAACTTGCAAACTGTTTTTGTGCATGTTATTCGAAGTATTAAGATCGCGTTAAACAATAAACTAATATTGCCTGAAACAGTAATTATTTCTACGGCTTTTTCTATCATCGTCAATTTAAACCGTTTTTATATATATGTAGGCTTCTTTGAAGTATAAAGACCGCGTTAAACGAGGAACTACTATTAGCCTGAGACAGATAGTCAATATTTCTATGGTGTGGCTTTCAAAGTTTTAACAAAAAAAGGCAAAAAACTTTAGAGTTAGACAACAAGAAAATTGATTGTTAATAATGCAAACAATTCATTTTTAATACGATTTTTTGCCCTTTTCTTACTGATCATTTGATATTATGGGTTCATAAAGATCAAAGATGGTCAAAGTGGCGGTAAAATAGATGTGGCGTTCAAGTAGAGGTTTCACAATAGTTCTCAGGACTACCGAAAAACCTCTGATTTAACCCCGCCTTTATTTAAATGCCACCCCTATTTGATCATCACTTTGTCATTCTTTGATCTTTGCGAACTCATAATAGCAAGTAATCATTAAAAAGTATCCGCAAAATCGTACTAATAATGACCTGGTTACATCAATAACAATTAATGCTTTTGTTGTTTCTGTTTATATCGAAGTACGTTTTCGAAGTTGAAAGCTCTTCAGTTTTTTGTTAAAACTTTGTAAGAAGCATGACAAAAGTATTTAATAACTGTATCAAACTATTAGCAGTTCTTTGTTTAATGCAATTTTGATACTTTAAGGTACGAGAAAAATGGTTTACCTTTAAAATGTTGAATGAGCGATTAATATTAGGCTAAAAGTTGTCCTTAGCACCATCTGGCAAAAACTTTATCGTTATGTGTGCAGAATGTAACATGTAAAGGTTTCGCTCTGGAAAAAAATTTCATGACATTATTATTGACTAGTTCAGCAGTGCAGAAGAAGAGTAGAGGTCAGATTATATTGTGGAAGGTTTTGAACAGCCAATAAATGTTCCTTTTCATCAAATGAAACCATCACAACACAACTGCAAGAGCGAATAATGCAGATATTTCTGTTTTGAAATGGTTAATTGTTGTTTCTACCTGAATTATAATTATTTTTATATTAAGTTTTTTCACTTGTTTTAATTATGTATTTATTGCGTTTGATAGAATAATATTATCATATAACGTACAAATCTGCAGATATATAGCAAATTATTTGATTTAGCAAACATATCAGCGAGTTCACGACCTTTAATGCAACATTGTTAACTATATTTATGAAATGTGTGTCTATAATTAAAAAACTGTGTTTTCATATTTGGGATGAAATAAAAAAGTTTAAGCTCTAACAAATTGCAAAGCATCACGCAGGCTGTAATATCATCTAGTTCCTCTCGAAGAAGAGCGCGAAATGTAGACCACATTTGCGATTCCCGTAAAAGGGTTAAATTTACCTTCCCAAATGCTGATGAGCTATTTGAAAAAGCTTCCTCCATTTGACATCTTCTATTAGAAAAGAGTTGAAAAAATAGATCGCCATTGCGTTAAAATACAGGTTTTACGGTGTCTTTTTGTAGTAAAAAGTTTCTACTTCAATGTTTACTAGTATCTGTACAACTACAAGGTGAATTGTTTTTTTAATTACAAGTGGACTTTAGTCATAAAAAGCTAGTGCTCCACAATCGCTTGCACAGAAACATGGATGTCACCTAATATTGTCTTACACACTTTTCTCATTTAGATAAACTGATCTCTCCATATGTCTGCCATGAAAACTGCGTTAGTAAAATCAGACCCTGATGCAGAGGATTTGAGTGACAGCCTCTATCCAACAGGTTAGTTAGAGAGTTCTACTAAACTATGTATATTGTAAAGATTATTGTTCTTAAGAATATTTGCAATATGTATTCATGTTTTTCATACCCATTTCTTCCTCAGTCATGTCGTCTACAGCCATGTCATCTGAACCCATTTCCCATCCATCAATGTCCTTTGTAGCCATACTTATTTGGTCATTTTATCTATTTCCTTATTAGCCATGTTTTTATAAGCCTGTCTGCTATTGTTATTTATTTTATAGCAATGTCTGGTATAGCTATGTTCTCCGTAGACATAAAATAACAATTGAACGCTAACCTCTATTGGAACGCCACCTTTATTTGAACAGTGCCTCCGTTTGGTCACCACTATAGGAGAAAAGTTGAAAAATCAACCACCACTCTTAAATTCACCCCAACCCCTATTTGACCACCACTTTGAAATTATTTGATTTTAATGATTCAATAACAGCAAGTGATCAGTGAAAAAGTGTCCTCAAAATTGTACTAATAGTGACTCGGTTACATCAATAACAATTAATTATTTTATTTTCTGTTCATATCGACATCCGTCTTTTAACTCCAAAGGTTTTCATAGTTTTTTTCGTTAAAACTTTGAAAGCAACATCATATAAATAACTATTATCTGTATCAGGCTAATTGTGGTTGCTTGTTTAATGTGGTCCTGACACTTTGACATATGTGAAAACTGGTTTACATTTATCTATATATATATATATATTTCTCAAAGTTTGCCGTATATTGGTAGGATTGATTGTCCAGCTATAGAACTTAAAATTTTGGAATAAAGATTCCATACCGACAAAGATTCAATCTCGGGTCTTGCCATTTCCCGGTCTGATGCCTTACCCACTAGACTACAGAAATCAATGTTACCTTGCCAATATAAGTCATTATATGAGAGCAAATACCTAACTGCTTTGCGTATGATGCGGGTCATAGCATAACGTCACGACAAGCTGTTCGTTCACATTAATAAACTGGCTAATAGGGAGCAACTCTCACTACTTCTCATTGTTTATAAGACAAAACACTTTTTTCATGATATGTAGTTTGAAAGTTAGAATAGCAAATGTTGTTATACGTTAACAGGTCTGTATTCACTGGTTGCAAGTTGGGGCGGCTAATGTTAGGCGAGTAGTTATGAATACCTGGGGGTGTGGAGGGGGGGCGGTGTAAGCCCCCAACAGGTTTCTCTTATGTAGGGCCTCAGACGGGCCTCTCATGTGAAGTTTTAAAAATATTTATCGGAGAGTACCAACATTTTTCTATTTTTTTGAGATTTGTTTTGTTTTAGGTGATGTTACTGACGAGACGTTTTTAAATTAAAATAGGCAAAACTTGAGCGCAGTTAAAACGCTCAGAAAAAAGGTGTCTTTTTCTTTTGAGCGTTTTAACAGAGATCAATTTTGCCGATTTTATTTTAAGTTCATACGGAAGTTTCCACGCTTTCGATGGGACATGGGCAAGCGGATGTTTGGTAAAACTTGATATTTTCAAACCTTTATAAAGGTCGTTAACAAGAATACTTTGCCACTGATGATGATAATAATGGCGCCTAAGAACTACTAAAAGTTGATGTTTGTCTCTATTGATTGGAATAAAGTGACATTTTACAGCGATAAAAACTGTTTCCATTGCCGTTGGGCAAATAACTTTTCGAATAAATGATGTTGAGGTGGGGTTATCTGAAGCAATTTGTCATTGCGTGGGAACGGACCAAACAAATTCGTTCGAGTTAACCTTGTGTTTGAGATGAAATGTTACATTTTATGCAAGGGCGAGTTATCCGAGTTTGACTGTACTTAGCTGCGGAAAGTTCCTAAAAAGTTGGGGCAGCTCAGCCGGCCAGCAGCCCGAGGAAATACGGGCCTGTATGTTAAATACAAATCAATTTTCTGTTCAAAGACTTTTCTATTACTAGGGCAACGCCAGGTGGCACAGCTAGTGATGGTATATGAATGACTAGTTTTAGGCTAAAAGTTGTGCTTTGCGATGCTGCTAAAAGTTTATTGCTCGTGTGAAATGCAACGCGTAAATGTTTTGCTCTGTTCAACAAATTGTTTCGGTGCTAGCCATTTGCTCATGAAAATAGATTTGTAGCGTTTGATAAATTATTATTGTACAACTTATAAGCTAGCAGATTTTGGCAGCAAACTGTAGCAAACATCAATGATTGCAATTAGCATTTACGCAACATCGTAAAATATAGTTATAAAATCGAAATTTACTTTCAAATGTAGAAAGCAATAAAAAAAATGTTAAGCGCCAGCAAATTGCATAATAATATCATCCAAGGTTGATTGTAAGCACTAAATATCAACTTTTAGAGATGTTTCTCGGTTTCCCAATGCATATTTATTTAGCAATCCTCGACAAGTTAGCAGATTTATTGCAATAAAATGGGTTAATTTTGCAGTCTAAAAGAAAGTGCACAATATAGATTACATTCACTTCATCTATAAAAGGGTTAAATTTATTTTCCCTAAATTCTGATGAGCGTTTTGAAAAAAAACAACGCCAGCCTGTTTATAACGCCAGTTCCAGGTAACCGCTACTATAGAAAAAGGGTTAAAAAATACAGTGTCATTGCATTGAATTATAAGTGTTACGATATCTTACATTCCCATGTCTGCTATAACCTTGCCTCCTCAATCCATAGTGTATTGTAGCTACATACTATTCTATTGTGATGCTTTAACCAGCCAGCTTAAAGTACTGGTTAGGCTTGTCTTTATATATAGCTTCGCTAAATCAATGTTTGTAGGTAGTAAATTATAAATACATTATATTGTAGACATCGAGGTTAAAGTGGAACCTGGTGATTCATCAGTCAACACAAATCGTAATGAAGGTAATTATAGAAAAAAATAATTTTCTTCATGAAATCTCATTATATATACAAAAAACATCTCACTATCATTATTTCTAGATGAATTTTCATAAATATTGCAGTAGTAGCAGAAGTGAAAACAGAACCAAAATCTGTTGTTGGCTCTGATAATCTCTACCCAACTACTAAGTCAAATATTAATTAAATAATAGTGATAACTGCTGTTGATAAGCTTTGATATCAGGTGCTTGTGAATTGAATGGTGAAACTACAGTCAAACATTGATAACTCGGCTACGGATAGCTCGAACACATGGTTAATTCGAACGGTTTCTTTGGTCCGTTCCCACGTAATGATAAATTGCTATAGATAACTCGAACTTAACATCGTTAACTCGAACAGTTTTTGTGCCAAAGGAACCAACTTAAAACAAACCAAAATTGGTTTTAATCCAAAGGAATTTGCATTAATCGCGGAGCCACGGCTACCCTGCCTTCCTAGCGAGGAAAGCGCTCTCTATATGTAGTATATAGTGTGCATACATGTATATTCCCCCGTACCGTATAATGGAACTGATTAAGAAACCGTATAAAACCTGATTAATGGGGTCGCTAACGCGTCGGCTAAGTTACGGCCAAACTAGAAGCGTAAAAAAGTATTAGAGATAAAAATTTAATAAAAATCGACGCAAAATGCATATTGTAAGAGTGATTATAATTATGTGGATATATAAGGAAAAAATGTCAAAAATATACTCGTGGCCCGGCGTCCGCTATACCAAACATCCGCTTTGCAATGGCCTCACGAAAACAAGGAAAACCGTGGAAACCTTCTGAAAAACTTGAAATAATTGAAGCAGGAAAAAAATCATCTGCAATATCAAAAAGAGAAAATTTTCCAAAAAGTACATTGTCAACGTGGATTAAACAGAAAGAAAGAATAAGATCGTTATGTGACCAAATTTCATCAAGGTTAAGAGATCGTTCAACGTCACACGATGATTTGGATGGTGTGTTATTGACTTGGTTTAGACAAATGCCTGGTAAAGACGTACCTATCGATGGGCCAATTTTATTAGAAAAGGCTAACAAGTTTTTACAGGATTTAGGGAAAGATACTATTGTTTCTCGCGGTTGGATCGACAGGTGGAAAAAAGGCATTCTATTGGCGGTCAGAGAGTTGTTGGAGAGTCAGCTGCAGTTAATGTTGGAGAGGTGGAAAAGTGGAAGGAAAAGGTGCTAACTCCATTACTTCCAACGTATACTTATGATGACATATTCAATATGGACGAAACCGGGTTGTTTTACAAGCTCATGGTTGACAAAACGTTGCACTTTAAAGGGGAGAAGTGTAGTGGAGGGAAGCTGTCAAAAGAAAGACTGACTGTGGCACTTTGTGCTAACATGTCGGGCACCGAGAAGGAAGTTCCTATTGTAATAGGAAAGTTTGGAAAACCCCGCTGTTTCAATACTGTTACTAACCTTCCATGTCAGTATTACCACAAAAAGAAGGTTTGGATGGTGAGTGACATCTTTCAAGCATGGGTAAGAGATTTTGATCGGCGGATGACAAGAAAAAACAGAAAAGTGCTTCTCATCATTGACAACTGTCCATCACACCCAACTATGAGTAGGCTTATGTCAATCAGGCTTTTATTCACACCACCCAATACCACAAGTGTGCTGCAACCTATGGACCAAGGAATTATTCGAATTTTCAAATCTTACTACCGTCAGCAAGTTTTGCAATTTACCGTTGATTACATTGACACTCATGGAAAGAAGCCAGTTGTATATATTAATGTTTTACAAGCTATACGCTGGGTGCACAAAGCATGGTACTGTGTCACGAAAGAAACCATAGCTCGCCGTTTTCACCACGGGCTTGGTCATACCAACCTTGATCAAACAGATGTGACTTCAACTGTTGATGATAATGAAGAAGGTGACACTGTGAGAAATCTAAATTTGCTACTACATACCATAGATCCTACATCAAATGTGACAGCAAGTAGGTAATCTTGAAATAGCCTATGCTGTTAAATTATCATGAATTCGACCCAATAAAGGGCTACATTTATGACCGTCAATGGTGCCTAACAAATGTTTTAAACGTAGTGTTACTTTCCCTTAAAATAGAGTTTTGTTTTGCAGATGAGCTTTTAGCAGTTGATGCAGACGTCACTGTTGCTGAGCATTTGAGTGATGCGGAAATTGTGCAGCCTGTGACATTTTGAGGTACTCTGGATGATTCTGATGGAGAAGATGAGGCTGAGATTGTTGAACCTGATCCACCTACCATGGCTGATGCAAACAACGCTTTAGATGTCCTCAGACGTTTTATAGATACGAGAGAGTGCAAGGACTATAATAACTGCTTAAAAGCTATATCTACACTCAGTTACACTGTTGATTTTTCTCAACAACACGTCTTTTCACAGACTACACTCGATAAGTTTTTTAAATGAAACAACTGATCAGATGTAAAGGATGCGTTTTTGCATTGGTCGTGAATGTGTACTCGTGTGAAGTTTTAAAAATTATCCGAAAATTTAAATATTTTTCTATCAGCTGAGATTTGTTTGTAGTTTTAGGTGATGTGACTGCCAGGATGTTTGAAGATTTAAATTGGCAAAAATGATCTTTATTAAAACACTCAGAGGAAAATGATGGGTCTTTTTTTAGTGTTTCAACGGCGATCAAGTTTTGCCAATTTTAATCTGAAAACGTCATGGCGGTACATCACCTAAAACAACAAACAAATCTCAAGTGATAGAAAACTATTTATACTTCCTGATAAATACTTTTGAAACTTTACATGAGAGGCCCTGTAACTTGCAACAAGCAATCTATGATTTTGCTTTATACATAGTTTGTATATGTACATCAGTACATGTATCTTCTGCTAAATACATGCATTTGTGACAGTGCTCTGATAACTTGAACGCTCTGATAACTCAAACACTGTCGCTCGGTCCCGTGAAGTTTGAGTTATCCATGTTTGACTGTAGTTGATTATATTAAGGGTGATGTATACAGTCGAGCTTTGACCTTTGTTTGTTTGGACTAGCACAGACTAGTCATGCCCGTACATTGATAATTGAGTAATGTACATTAAACAGATATGATTGTCTCATTATATTCATAGACATATTAACAATACTTAGAGTTAACATAATATAATATAGTTAATAGGTCTATGAGTATGATACTGACCTTTGAAGGGCATAGCGTGATCCATATCACCCCTACTTTGCATTCTCTCGCAGCAAGATAGAAGCTGCCATCGCAGGCTCCGTATTTCTTTTGATCATTTACCTGCCATATTTTTATTTCCACACAAATGCTTTCGTGACCTGAGTGCCAATTCCTGTGAATCTGCAATGGCTCAAAGCGCGTTTACACCAGGCCGATTTGTCGGAGTGTTTCAACTCCGATGTTGGAACCGCCTCTAGTCTGTCTACGATTTGAAATTGGTTTTTGTAGAGGCTTTTACACCGGACCAACTCCGATTATACAAAATGGGTCACTATTTTAACCAATTAAATACAACATCGATACCTATTCCATTTTGACCGCTTATCACCAAAAACGGAAATGATAACCTTGCCATTGATTCATATCACGCCCACACTGCTTCTTACAGTAATTCTTATACTAATAATAGTAATAATTTAGTTCGTCAAAAGTATTTTTTCAATGATGGAACAAGACAACGACGATTTACTACCATGTTGTGCTGCAGCCGTTATAGCTTTAGATGAAGTCAAAGAGAAATACGTACGTATGCATATTTTAATTTGGATATATAGTCAATTATTTACGCTATTCATTTTGTTAACATTCAATTTAACAGTATTATTCACGATTTGTTTACCAATGTTTCAATTCACATAATTTTATTAATTGTCATTGTACCCGGTTAGACCAACTGTTAGAGAAGTATGGCCTATTAATTTTCTGGAAATATTTCCTCGATTTTTGACTCAAACCAACTTTTCACATGATGGTACTACAGTAACTGTATGTTCTGTGTATTTGTAGGAAGATTTGAAAAAGGGTAAACCATTAGTCAGTCCAATTACTGAATCACGTACCATACATGGTGCTTTTTATTCAACTGTGCGAAAGCTAATTGATGCTACTGGAGATGACAAGCTACCATCCAACCGGGTTGGCACGTTCCAAAATTACTTCCGATTGTCTAAAGAAAAGTTAAGCTTTGTTTTATCGAAAGTGGAGCTAGAAATAAAGTAGCTAGATACCCACCACAGAGAAGTTATTACTGCAGAAGAAAGATTGGTGGTAACACTGAGATATTTAGCATCCGGCGCTAGTTTAACTCAGCTGTATTATGAATTGTACATCTCAGTTGCTAGCTTTTCACATATAATTTTCGAAACTTCAAGAAAAGTAAACAATCGATTAAAAGATGGCATTATTAAAACTCCGTCTAGTGTGCAAGAATGGGTCAACATCTCGATTGGTTTGGAACAAAATTGAATTTCCCAAATTCAATTGGCACCCTTGACGGCAAACATGTCATGATGAACAAGCCTTTGCGTGCTGGGTCTGAGTACCATAACTACAAGACGCAGGAATAAATTATCTTGCTGGCTATGTGCGACGCCAACTACTCTTTTACGTATGTTGATGTTGGGGCACAAGGTCGAGCTTTAGATGGGGGTGTTTCTGAAGTGAGTGCAGTGCATGCAGCATTGATCAGCAATAATATTAATGTACAGCCTGGCCGGGTGTAAATAACCTTTACCTTATGTAATATTAGAGGATGAGGCGTTTCCTTTAAAATCTCACTTGATGCGACCATATCCGAAAAGGGTTGTGACAGATGAGAGAAAATTTTTTAATTTTCCTTTTGTCACGAGTTAGAAGACTAATCAAAAACCATTTTGGAATTCTCAATTCGACATGGCGAGTTTTACTTCGTCGCATTGACCTTCAATCAGACAAAACTAGAACCATTTTATTGGCTTGCTGCGATTTTCACAATCTCATTCATAGTTCTTGCCATCTTCCTAAAAGAACAGTGCCCCCATTACCTCGACAACCGTTTAATCTAGCAGACACTTTACCTCGTGTTGAAGCTCGACCCATTACACCAACTGAAGCTCCTAAGATTGTTCGAGAACAGTACTGTGATTATCTCAACAAAGAGGGAGCAGTCTGTTGGCAGAGAGAGTACACATTGTTACAATAATACAGGTAAGCTCAATTTAAAGCATTTTATAACTAGGCTACTTGAAATTGATCTCTTGTGTTCTGACATTTCTCATCAACAAGTTGTGTACGGTGGTACAAATAATTGCAATCATTTTAAAAATTTCCACATGGTTGACCTGTGGTTTGGTGAGCGTATTTAAGAGTGTCCCTTGCAGTAGTGAATGAGAATTACCTTTGTTTTAGATCTGTCAAGCAATAGTAACACAATCATGGATTGATGAATTGTAATTATATTTGATGTACATCAACCAACGCGACATGACCTCATTTGATCACAGCAATTATGGTGTTTGCCATCTACTGTACAGCAGTTAAACATTTGGCTCAAAGGTACAGACAGTTTCTAAAGTGCATGTTTGTTGAATATTCTAGTCCTATTGATCTGTGTAAAAAAACATTATCACACTATTATGACATATACAGTGGTGTGCAAAATAAGCTGGACCTCTTTTCTGGCAAACGAAAAATCTCATTTACAAACTCTGTTATTCACTGTAACTATAGTGCGTTAAATTTAGTCCATGGCCATAAATTATATATTAAACTAGAAATTCCACTGTCATACAGCCCACGACCAAAGTGATATTGGAAAAAAGAAAGGGTACTGATGGTTGAGAAATGCAATAATAGCAGTCAAATAGGATAACTGCAATGTTAACTGTAATGTACTGGGTGTGGATGTTATTATATACAACAAATAGCAATAATAAAAGGAAAAGATTATATGTTTATATCTCTTCTACAGCAAAAAGAGAAATGCAATATTGGCCAATATTAAAAGTTAAATGCACTGATATTATTAAAATAACCAATATTATTAATATAGTAATAATATAAAACCAATGCACAATTTTGTTTACATTTCAAAACGTCATAGCTAACAATATCACAAAGTTGTGATATTTATATAGATTTTTAGAAAATCTGTACTACGTAGTCATTGTTCTGTTGTCATCCAAATTTATAATTAATTATTGTAATAATCTCATTAGAACCGTTAGAAAAAATATCATCTTCATTCCCGTTACTTAAACTGCGCTAGATTTTTAGAAAATCTGTACTACGTAGTTATTGTTCTGTAGTCACCCAAACTTATAATTAATTATTGTAATAATCTCATAAGAAACGTTAAAAATATCCATCGTCATTTGCTTTACTTATACTGCGTTGGACATCAGTTAGAATGGGAAGGTATTCAAATGTGTCGGCAAATGAAAATGGAAAAATTGAAATCGGCAAAAATGAAATGATTTCTGTACTCCTATGTTAATTGCCGAAACTTTCAGGAATTCAACAATGCTATAGACTGGTGAAAAGTGCACGTTATTTTTTCGTGAAATGCGCAAGACTTTCTCGTTCTATTCTCTGTCGCTCGGCGTGTCAATTTCCGGTCTTAACTTTTATTAAACCAAGCTTTTCAAGCGTTTTGTGGCGATTTTCGTCCAAATTAATCTGTCTATTTGTGTATAATCCGATCAGATGGGTTAGTTTTAGGAATTTGCGGTAACCTTTCAAAGGCTTGGTAACATATTTAAATAGGTGTATATGCGTTTTGTATCATTATTATACTTAAAGGACTTTACTGAAAAATAGTTAAATTTGTTGATAGGATTTCGTTGCAAGGGTTTGATGACGGCCGTTAACGGATAATTTTTCGGGAGTTGGGTGCACATGTGCATTTATCATAAATCTCCCAATCAATCGCTTCGCTCTTGTTTGGTCGTGGGATTACTCCTTTTTTTGTCTTTGTTTCACATATATAAACAAAGCAGTTGTTAAATTAATTTTTGTAATAATTATGTAGGCTGAATTCTGATCATTTCAATGTTTTGAAATAATGCAAATTAAAAAAATGAAATGTTCAGATTACAGCCTACATAATGATTTAAAAACATAATTTTACAACGGTTTTTTTTTACATATTTAAAATAAAGACAAAAAAGGGATACATTTAATATATAATACCTATATATGGTATATCGCAATGGGCGAAATGCACAGTGGGTAACCATGTTGTAAATGAAAATTTTAGTATTCATATAAAAGGTGTATATGCAGAAAATATAAGCTTATGATTATATAAAACTTGCTGGTACTATAATTTTGAATAGCTCGGATCAGTGTCTGCTTCAGTTGATTGATCATATATAGGTGCCGGTGGTTGTTCTTGAAACCGAGCCTCATGAAGAATTTGTTGGATCTTTTACAAAGCGGTCAAGGCTAATTGTTTCTTTGGAATTTGACGGAACTGCTCAGCAATCATCTTGCCAGTATAGTCAAACTCGTCTAATTTGGTTTGCTTATTTTCTTGCACTGTAATCATAGTGTCTGTGATAGTTTTTAAAGCATTAGCTCTAATTTCTTCGGGCTTTGACCTCTTGAACTTTAGCGACCGGGATGCCGTAACTGGAGTGTCAGGTTTGGGCGAACTTTCTTGATTCAATTCCTCGATGCTGGGAGGCGTGGCAATAGGTACAGCTAACACCAATGAATCAGTTGTAGCTGATCCTTCTATGTCAGCTTGACTAACTGAGTCTGTTGGTACTGAAAAAGATGACGAATATGAGCAATTTGTAGATCGGTTATACAGTAGCGTGGGTATTGTTGAATGTACCATGTAAAATTTTTAAAATTCTGTAAATGAACTACGTACCTTCACTAGGCATTTCAATACTAGACTCAGTCTGATTGACATGCACCGTCGCAGAAAGGAACATTAGGCTGGTGTAATATGGCCAAGATGGTCGACAAGCATCTCCAACCCCTGCGCCTGACCTCTGGGAACTGAGTACCCTTTTATATTCCTTCCGTCAGTACGCGCGTAGCCTTTGACATTTGGTTTTGACATCTGGAACTAAAATGAGACAAAAAACATAAAATGAATAATTTAAAGATTAAATTCATTCGTAAGTAAAAGTGGCTGATCTGTAAGAACACCATCAAAATTGATGAAAATAGGTTGCAGTTTGCCGAGGGTTCAAATGAAAGCGAGTATTAACTCTTTCGGGCCAAAACACGTGAAAGCCCGTCAAACGAGCAATGTCTCAGGGGCCGAAGTCCGTGAAAGCCCCTGAAAATTCAGTCTACGATAGACCTTTTTTTAAATATTTTAATCATTAAAAAAATCGTTAAAAATTTAAATTAATAGTTCCATCAATTCCGGTAGGCTTTATACTACTTGTTTGAGGCTATAAATAATCCCTAATACGCATGTGCAAGCAAAACACGTTGTAAAAAATTGGATCTTTTTTTTGGAAATTTATTCATCGTGTACACATGCGGTTGTTCAAGCTTTGCTAAAAAGTTTGTTTAGAGGAAGAAATCGGCTAGTTTGGAAGTGAAGAAAAGGTTACTAGGTCAGAAAAATGTGGAGAAGACGATGGAAATTTAAAAAAAGATCAACAGAGTGAGTTGGATTGCGAAAGTGACTGTGAAATGGCCTGCGATGAAACCGGGAGTATTTACGGATTTCCAAGAGGAGATGACTTAAAACCGAAAGAATTACGTTTTGCTGACAGCTTGGCAAGAGTAAAAATTTGAATTTTAAAACAGGTATGTATTTTTTATCATTTAAAGCTTTTTATAACATCGGCCATTGTAAATGTTATAATAAACAAAACGAATAAATGTGGCTTTCAAAAGCATTGCGATGCTTCGGAGCCTGTTGATGGTAAATACATCTGGCGAGTTATTGGTTTAGCTATGCATACATATATTCTCGAAAAGCCTACTCTGTTGTCTTACTGCTCCACAATCCTTTATTATCTACGCTGATTTTTAATAAAAGTTAAAAATAGCAAGCAAAATAGAAACAGGTTTTCTGTTTGCTGACTATTTTGAACAGCCTGCTGGCAATAAATTTTTCAAGTTGAAAGATGTTTTTGCCATGATATACGACCGTTTATATTCTGTTTGGCTGTCTTGTAAATTTATATCTATAGATAAAAGCTTGCTGGCATGGAAAGGATGACTCAGCTTCAGGCAGTATATTTCATTTAACACATCTAGAATTGGAATAAAGTTATTTGCTCTCTGCGATGCTGTCTCTCACTATGTGCACAAGTTGTCTGTATACATCGGTGAGGAGCGAGAGCAAGCTGAAGGCGCAGTGGATTCACCTGTGGAGTATCTTTGTGCGAGTCATGTTTTTATCCTTGTCATGCTAACTAGATTTATTTACAAATTGTATTTTATTTAGTTTCTACAAATGCTTCATTGCTTCGTATTGTTAGCTTGTACATCGTTGCACTCGCTGAAATGTCATAATCTGTTGTGCATTTGTATGTTGTATTAGTGGTTTGTTGCTCTTCTCAGGGCACTCACCTAATCAAAGAGTTCAGTTCTTATATTGTTTTGCAATCTAGCAGTCCATGATTTGCTGTTTCTGCTTATAATAAATGTTGCTTCCTGTCTTTTGTTGCTTCACCAAATGTGTGAATGCAGGCTCACCACTCAATTTTTCTTGTACACAACCAGCTAATCTTTTCTGCAGCACACATGAATATGTGCAATGAGTTTACATGCAAAATTGTTGCTGGTACATATATCTATAGTTTCAATAAATACATATAAATCTGACTGCAGAAAATCATAACTGCCAATAAATAGATCTCGAGTTGCAAAGACTTGCAAGCTACTCGGAGGAAAAGATCTCAGTCTGTAGGAAAATATCTCAGCTTTCAGATGCAGACTCATTTGCAGTTCCATGCCAATTTGCATGTAAGTTCTAGCAAAGCTTGGGCAACCATGTCAGGCCTCAATTTTCTGACGGTCTTTTGGGTTACGCACTGAGAATTTTGCATGACCCTCCCGTAATGCTTCGGAGCTCATAACTCCACCTTCAAGGCTCTCCAATGACCATGTTTTTTGTAAATTGTCGCGAACCTATGAATCCTTGCAACTAGTATTTATACAACATTTTCATTTACCTTCATCAATTAAAAAAATGCAATGGAAAATGAAACATGAAAATAAAAAAATCATTGCTTCAACAATCTGAGATTTTTGCAGGTAAGTATTTGCAAGCTATTTGCATAGAAAAAATATCAGCTTGTAGAGAAATTTCTCAGCTCTCTTATGCATAATAATTTATGTAATTACCACGATTGTGATGAAGGTTGTTGCAGTTTTTATGCAGCCATGTCAAAAGCTCAAATCGCCCTAGTAATTGCCCACGTCCGCTGGTACTTTCCCAGCCGTAAACCGGCCGGCGCTAAAGGGTTAATAAATCTGTTGTAATAAACAAATTATGAACATTAATATAAACATTAATGTTTAATTACTAAATGTTTGCTACCATTGCTAGATCAGCTGTTTGCAGTATAACACTGCACTGCGCACTAGTGCTAGTCTTACTAACCTGTATAACTGCTTCGAGCAAGCAAAACGCCCTATCTTGATATTTATAAATTGTTCAGCACAAGCACAAACGTGTTTTGGTTGAGCTTGGCATCAGTATTAGCAGTATTTCAATTATTTTTTCTGATTTATTAGGGTGAGATATCCAACGATCTTTATCAAAAGAAATTTTGTGAAATTTCAAACTCGAAGGAGTTATTTCACTTAGGGCGTTTTGATTGGCTAAGTTGACAATTTACTAAGCTGGCAGTAGGCAATCAAAATGCCCTTTCATGACAGATAGGGCGTTTTGGTTGCTTAATTGGACTAGTTTCTCATTGTTAGTTTGCGACTAGGCCATGTGCTATGACTGGATTATCAAGGGATTACAAGTTTCAGTCCTGATATTAATCCGCAATTAGTCAACAAAACGATAAATGTTGCAAATCCTATTACTCATCTAGCCAACACAGAGATCAAAACCCTGTAAGAGCCATCTTTCAGCTTGAAAGTTACGAGATGATCAAAGATCTAAGTCTCATTCAAACCTGATGTTATGAAAGGAGTAAGTAAAATAGTGGTTTTAATATGATCGATTGCTTTTATTGAAAATAATTTAAAACAAAAAATTGAGTGCAATAACGCCCGTATTTTAAGAAAGAAAAACTTTTCCATGGACATGTAATTAAAACAAGTTTCTCACAAAATCTCATTGTCAGATTTTCGAGTTTAGACTTATGTCATTTAGATATCGTCTTGTCATAAGAAATATATAATGATGAAAGATATCGCAATAAGATTGAGCACTTGAAGTGCACTAGCTTGTAAAAGCTGGCTTAGAAACAACCAAATATACTTGCACTTCGGTTTTACTTTCCTTTGTTTATAGTTTGTATACTATGTAATTACATAATGCTACTCATCATGCCCAACTTTGTGTATGTTCAGGCCAGTCAAAATGCCCTATCTGCAGATAGAGCGTTTTGATTGCCACTTTATGTGTGGTAAATGTGGATAGGGCGTTTTGCACATAGTAAAAAGTGCTATTTCTGGTGGTCTCAGAGGTACGAAATTTTGGGACATGTTAGATCTCAACCTATCTTACATATAAGCACAAAATAGTGAATTTTTAAAAAAATTGTCAGATAGGGCGTTTTGCTTGCTTAAACCGGGTTCCCATATACGTCGCAAAGCACCGGCGACACACCGCAGGCTATTAGCGATGAAATGAGAACGTATGCGCCGAGGACCGCCAGTGGTTGCCGGCGGCATCGCAATAGTTTAACGCTGTTCAAATGTCGCAACTGGCCGCAGGCAAAACCTTCTCAAAATGCACTCTACGGGTAAAGGTCACCATTATAGGAACGGCATGGCGAGCGAAAAATTTATTTGATTACGCAATTATGTTTACGATATTATTAACGATGTGGCTTTATGAGAACATATCCTGCCAAGCCTAGCGTCGCAAGCGTTTTGCTGTACATGTTACCGCCAGAGTCTAGCAATCGATATGGGAACCAAGCTTTAGGGCAGTGTACTGTTCAGCGACTTGGCTAAATCCACATACTTTCCTTGAGCCCGTGAAAAATGGTCTGGATGCGTAGGGTTCCATATGTAAAACCGTGGTTGTAACTCTGTAATTAACTGATCAGAACTCGGTGATTTTAATGCTAGTTTTATCTGTTCTTTAGGTACAACGAAATAGACAGCCATGTTTTATGCTTCTATTCCACCCCCCCCCCCACCCGCAATTTTGAATTTTTGCAATATTACAAGATATGATTGTTCAATTTACTGTTTCACTTCGGCAAAGACGGCCGTCAAAATCAGACCAACATATTATTCAGCATTTCACCAATTTTTTGTCGGTGACGGAGACAAGGCAGTGTTTACAACCAATTTGCCTTTTACACCAGGCCGATTTTGTCGGAGTTGATACAACTTCGACAAATCGGCCTGGTGTAAACGCACCTTCAGAAGTGATGAGTCTTAATGACCTATGAATGAGCATAATATATTTTTTTAAATATCTACAAACTAATACATTTGCTGTTGAAATATATTTAGACTGCCTATGAAGCTGTTTTACACAGTTAAGATAAATATTTAATTGATAGTGGTAAAAATGAATCACAGCAAAATAGCACGCATTTAATTGTGTTGCAGTGAATTCTTTTTAAATATTTATCATCACTGTCAAAACTTCCGGGCAACTCCCTTAACCTGAATTACAGCACACTATAAACCTCTACACATCTATGAAATATTGAAAATAAATGCTGTATTGCTTTGTAGTTAATTTTCTCATCATTAGAAGAAATTATGTCTTACAAAATTCAATGTTCCGAAACCGTTTGTTTCTATAAACAAGACTTATGTTTTTGTATGGTTTTTATATCTAACGTTCTCACAATGCCTTTTAAGTTAAATTCAAACCTTTTTTGTGTTGAGTTTTAGGGGTTTTCTGCTCTTGATAATCATATTTTGAATGATACAAATTAATTTGTTAGTCGGTCTTACGTTTTCAGAGCTTCCGGTATGTTTTATATTCATATCATGTTATATAACTCTGCATTAATTATTGTAGCTTTGTAAAGTGCATTCACATTATCTTAACACTTATAACAACAGAATAAATTGGCTAGCACTTATGCTAGCCATTTTAACTCTGCTTGTATTTAGTAACTTATCGATATTTTATATTGTAGATACTGAGGTTACAGTAGAACCCGGTGATTCGTCAATCAACAATGACAGGGATGAAGGTAGTTAATTATGTTGCAGTTATATATTCATGGATTTCACCTCAACTTAGTAAATATACGAGACAATTCTCATTGTTGCGTTCTCTAGATGAACTCTCATATTTATTGTAGGAGTAGCAGAAGTGAGAACAGAACCAGGATCTGATGTTGGTGCTGATAACTTCAACCCGACTGGTTAGTTAAAGATTTATCAGATAATTATGATATCTGCTGTTGATTAACTCTGAGGTATGTTAGTTGAATGAATATGATAATTACCTTATTCTATTATCTTACCAACTGCTTTGTTAGTAAAGCTAAAATACTAAATCTGACTATAATATATTGTGTCATTCTTTATTACGTCACAGACCTTTCCATAGATGTTCTCTTTAGTGCTAGTTGTCAGATGATTTCAGTTTCATATAGACAGTCCTGTTTGTCCCTGTCGTTACGTCAACATGTGCACTGCTGCCCTTCTCACTCGTATATTGTTACAACCTCTCAACAGTTTGTCGATGCAAAATTTGCAGTTATCATAGTCATTTTGAAATGTATTTGCTCATGGCTAAAGTAGCTAATAACGTTTTTTTTGTATTCATATGAAAAAGTGGAGAATTTTGGGCAGCATTTTAGAAAATCGATTGAAAAATATAATGACAGGAATCACTTTTATAAGCTGAGTTTGTCTGTTGGACATGTTTAGCTGATGGTCTTCACAAACACGTGACCAAAGCATAGATGACCTGATCATAGCCTTATCTGAAAGTTAAATAGTGGTTTCAGGAAAATATAAAAATTTTCATCTGTCAGCTTATTACATGATGGCACTTGTCTTTCAATTTAGCTTCTTACTACATTCAGACTAAATTTGGATAAAACATTTCATGAGCTTAATTTTTGATTTGTTTTAACTTGCTTTAGTAGGTTTTTCTAGTATTTGTATAAGAATTCATTGAGTACACGCTTACAAACCTTATAAGTTTGCTTTATTAACAAAATGTACCAGCTGATTGCAAGTAACTACATTTCTGATGAAACTGCTGATTACCGTCAAACCTCTAATTGAACGCCACCTCTATTTAAATGTCACCTCTGTTTAACAATCACTATGAGAAAAAGGTTGAAAAGTAGTGCACCAGCTTTTATTTCAACGCCATTTCCATTTGACTGCCACTTTGACAATCGTTGATCGTTATGAATCCATTATATCAAGTGATCATTAGAAAATTTTCCACAAAGCTATTAATAATGTATCGTTTACGTCAATATCAATAAGTTTTCCAACAACCCGAAAGCTTTCAACTGTTTTTTCGGTAAAACTTTGAAAATAACTCTATAGAAATAATTATTAACTGTCCGTGCTAATAGTAGTTCCTTGTAAACGCTGTCTTGATACTTAGAAGTATATGTATAGAAAAAGACGGTTTAGATTTATGATGATAGATGAACGACTGGTTATAGGCTAATGGTTACAGTTAGGTAGCAAAACTGTTACGCATTGCATTTGTGCTGAATGCAACGCGTAGAAGTTTTGCTATGCAGAAAAACTGTTTGGACGGAAATATCGATTAGTTTAGCATTGCAGAAGAATAGTTGAGGTCCAAAGACATTTTAAAACGTATTGGACAATCAAAAAATGTTCTTTCCGTCAAAAGCAGCAACCAGAACGCAGCAATGTGCGCAAACGATGCCATTATTTTAGTTTTAAAAACTTTAATTTTTGTTTTTGCATGTAATAAAAGTATGGTTTCTTTTATATCTCTTGATCATCAATATATTTTTGTAGCAGTTGATAGATTATCATTCATTAACTTTTGAACTTGCAGATTTACATCATATTATTTAAAAGTATCATTGCAGTCGTCTGATCTTACAACTTGTCGACGCTCGTAACTCCTCTTCTATTGAACATGGAAAGCTACTTTTGGCTGTAAACAGTAGCAAACATATCAATGAGTGTAATGAGTTTTTTATGAAACATTGGTGCAAAGAGATCTAAAATAAAGGTATGTCTTCAAATTTAGAATGAACTAAAAATTGAAAGCTGCAACAAATTGTCAAACAGGACACATGCTATAATATCACTGCAGATTGATTGCGAGCAATAGATATCAACTAGTAGAGATGTTTCTCCGTTTCTCAATGCATATTTATTACGGAACCTTTAAGAAGTTGGGAGTAATTTAGCAGATATATTGCATCCAAAACATTCAATATTTCACCATCGGAAAGAGAGGGCAAACTATAGGCGACAATCACTTCCACCGTAAAATGGCTAAATTTATCTGCTCACAGTTCTGACAAGCCGATTAAAAAATACAGTGCCAGCCTCTATTTAAACACCACTTTCTAATCGACCGCCACAAAAAAGGATTGAAAAATCAAGCGCCATGGCATTCAACTAGAGGTTTTACATTATATCATCTTATTCAGAAATGATAGGTAGACTTGAGTTTCACACAAAAGTTTTTTTAATCAAAATACATCTAGAGGTTGTTATTGTCATTTGTCCATATCAAGGATGTGGTTGTTGCAGCAGGAAGTAAGATGCACACTGAGATAGGAACATATTTAAATTTACTCATCTGAAAAATCCTTTCATATTAAATGCTTTACATCTGATGGTTGTTCCTTGGCCTTATGCCGAGTGTTTAAATTATTACATACGGTATATTAGGCATAGTTGCAATGAAAACTCTTGAAGAATATTTTTATAAACTACTTTTAGGGTATGAATGAGATTTTTATAATATAACAATTCTTGACTGTACCATACTACTAAGCTTGTGGTCCAAAAAATATTAACTTGTATTGTAGGTGAAAAATGTGGACTGGAATCTTTTCAAAAAGATCAAAATGATATATCAGGAAGATTGTTATATACCACCACTGTAAAGGCAAAAATAAAAGGTCTCACTGCAAGGAAACCTCTTCAGTTTGAGCTATGCAGTGCTAGCTTTGCTTGCCACAATAATCTAACAAGACACATGAGAACACACACTGGAGAGAAGCCATTTCGGTGTAAGATGTGCAGTAGTCGGTTTGCTCAAAGCAGTACTCTAACACGTCATATGAGCACTCACACTGGAAAGAAGCCATATCGTTGTAAGGTATGTAGTAGGCGGTTTGCCCATCGCCATCCTCTAACAAGTCATATGAGGTCTCATACTGAAGAAAAACCGTTTCAGTGCAAGATATGCACTAGTCACTTTGCTCGTCGCAATACTCTAACACGTCACATGAAGACACATTCTGGAGAGAAGCCATTTCAATGTAAAATATGCAGTAGTCGGTTTGCTCAAAGCGGTAATTTAACATGTCATATGAGGACTCATACTGGAGAGAAGCCATTTCAGTGCAAAATATGCAGTAGTCGGTTTGCTCAAGGTTATGTTCTAACAGCTCATATGAGGATTCATTCTGGAGAGAAGCCATTTCACTGTAAGATATGCAGTAGTCAATTTGCTCGTCGCCATACTCTAACAAATCACATGAAGACACATACTGGTGATAAGCCATTTCAGTGCAAGATATGCAGTAGTCAATTTGCTCGTTGCTATAATCTAACAACTCACATGAAGATTCATACTGGAGAGAAGCCATTTCACTGTAAGATATGCAGTAGTCAGTTTGCTCGTCGCCATACTCTAACAAATCACATGAAGACACATACTGGTGATAAGCCATTTCAGTGCAAGATATGCAGTAGTCAATTTTCTCGTAGCCATCATCTAACACGTCATGTGAGGACTCACGCTGAAGAAAAACCATTTCAATGTAAGATATGCGGTAGTAAATTTACTCAACGCTATCATTTCAAAACGCACATGAAAACTCATACTTGATGGGAGCCATTTCATTATAAGACATACAACTGTACATGCTCAAATGTTTTGAATACACTCATATACTAGGACTTGGTTGTATAAATATTGTATTGCGAGTCGTTTTTTGTTGTGTGATAACATGTGTTGTATATTGAGTTATGATTTAATTGTCTATGTGTGGTAAAATATACGGAGCTTTGTGTTAAAGAATTACAGCTATGTTTTTATTAAATGACAAATCTAGGTTCAGTTGGGTTGGACCGAATTGAACAACTTCAACTTTTGAACATTTGTACATTGACTGATCTTTCCGGCTAAACCTACTGATGTTGGAAACGTCGAATCAATTACTTTTGTAATTAAATATTTGTAGCAAAGCTTTAGTCTTTATAGGGCATGAAATTTTTTACATACCTGCTGAGTGATAGTTCACAAAACAGCCAAGGTTTCTGGTTACATTTATTATTAAATTTTTTAGTCAAAATTCATCTTCATTGTGTGTCTGGCTGGCCTGCTTAATAGTATAACGAATATAGTATAATGTATAAACCCAATAGTATAATGCAGATAACAATAACGATTCTAGTCTCAAGGCTTGTTTAATTATGGAAAATATTGTGTATAAGGCGCCAACATGTTGAGGCTACACATCGAGCTTTAAAGGTTTACTTGCAACAAAATTCATATTACGGTTTTTGTGATCAAAAAGTTCACCTTGTCTTACTCTGCTGTGTTGTAGGAGCAAAATATGTGAAAGTGTGATTACAAGTTTTTAAAAGTCCAAAAACGAGCAGGTTATAACAGCAAAATAAAACGGCTAGCATTTATGCAATACATACCAGAGTTCAAAAAGTTGTACTTTTACATCAACAAACAAGCTTTGCTGTATATTATGGCATCATCTGGCCTGCTATGAGGTCACTCAAGAAAGGTACAATTGGTCATATTATTTTGTTGTAAGAGTTTTAATGAGACATTAATGAATTGGTCTCGATAGTCCAAGTATAATAACAGAGCAAGAGTTAAAAATAAATGCTGTTGTTATTGGGTGAAAAAACGGCGTCGTAGCACTTGACGGCAAAAAGCAATGCAACAGCTGAAATGGTTTTTTATATACAGGCATACCTCAACCTATGAGCATAGTGCATTCCGGTACAGAGCTGGTATGTCTATTCTCTTTTATCTCGTGTCAACTTTTTCTTTATAATATCATTAACTAGAAATTTATCTATTATACAGCCCACGACCAAAGTGATGGAAAAAAGAAAGGGTATTGCTGATTGTTGAAAAAGCAGCAGAGTGTAGTGTAAATGAGAGTTGTTCGAGATGATAAAAAATAAGTTTGAGGGAGCCTGACCCCAAAAAGGTACAACTAACAATTTATTTTGGAGGTGAAGTTGGGTTGAAGCCAGGTATATGAGTAATTGGTTATTAGTTGATATTACAGTTGTACTTGGTAGTGTAATATAAATAGATATATAAAGGTGAGAAAGTTCTATTTTAGAAGTGTAAGTATAGAGAAATGTTAGGAATGTTGTGAATGGAAGGTATATGGGGAATGTAAAGTTGTATATAAAGTAGTAAAAATTGAATAAGAGTATATGATATACATGTAGATAAATGTTGTAAATAGATTTATATTTAGGCCCTATATAAGTATATGTAAAGCATTTTGTATACGAACTAATAACGAAGGAAATATATATTAGAAATATAGAAAAGGAGACATATGAAGTGTTTCCAAAAAAGTTCATATAGAAAATAATAGAAATAGTTTTATTAGATAAGTTAGTAATAGACATATGTAGACAGTGACAGCTAAACAGTGCTCTTTGATATATGTGCATAAATTCTGACTGTGGGTGTAAAAACGGATGGTTTTCACAATGTTGAATTTGTGTTTATGATTATACTGTTCTCAGAATCTGTTCTTTTTAATCCATTTGTTTTTTTCAATTTAAGTAAAAGGGATGTTTATAAGATAGATGTGTGTAAGTACATCTCAAGTCTCTTTTGTTAATTAACACATCTGTATATTTTCTGTCTGTGATACTTTCTTTTTGTTACTATTGTGGTTCCCTATGAGCGGACCTTTGATAGAATAGAACATTAAAATGCTAACAGCTACTAAACTACTCACAATCTAATTTCCATCCAAATCAAACCTTAACCAGAAATCATATCACAAACAATGTTATCATCATTACCACCTGTATAGAAGCTCACCCTTTTGCATTATTGCATTTTGTTTTATTATTTTAGGTGTGTTAGGTGTGAGACTTCCTCCTCGTACAGTCTGAATAGCGTCTTACTGAGTATTTCCAAATAAGGTTTTTATATATTAAAACTTATTGAAAGAATACAGTGAACATTCTGGATATAAGTTTTCAAACTTTCAAACTTCATCTCACATTTTATCCCCCAATCCACCACATCATAAAGCGGACATGATTCCTGGATGAAGCACAATCATTAGTCTTTTTAATGGTTAACACCAGACATTGTTAGTCAAACTCTACTAATTTATGCATTATCAATAGTAAGGATTATGCGCTTTTGGGATTTGTAGAAATATATAAAAACTCAGCCTGACCAATTGTCCTACTTATATTTTTGATACAATTTGATGATAAAACTGAGCCTTTTGATGGTTTGATGCCTGCATTTGTGCCAAAAATTGTCTATATAGGTCACAGCTGACTTGATTTGATCAAAACTTATTGGTTAGATATTGGTACTTACTATCACAGCTGATGTGTTTCAAACTTCACATGATGAAATGTTGAGGTGTGAGTTGTGGCATGGAAAAATTCTGAACCAGTTTTATACCAGCGGTGCTATTCATCACGGAAGTGGAAGGTGCACAAAAGAGAAGATATAAAAAAAGATGCAGTCGTTAATGTAATCATTAATGTAGTCGTTGATGTAGTCGTTGATGTAGTCGTTGATGTAGTCGTTGATGTAGTCGTTGATGTAGTCGTTGATGTAGTCGTTGATTTAGTCGTTGATGTAGTCGTTGATGTAGTCGTTGATGTAGTCGTTGATGTAGTCGTTGATGTAGTCGTTGATGTAGTCGTTGATGTAGGCGTTGATGTAGTCGTTGATGTAGGCGTTGATGTAGTCGTTGATGTAGTCGTTGATGTAGTCGTTGATGTAGTCGTTGATGTAGTCGTTGATGTAGTCGTTGATGTAGTCGTTGATGTAGTCGTTGATGTAGTCGTTGATGTAGTCGTTGATGTAGTCGTTGATGTAGTCGTTGATGTAGTCGTTGATGTAGTCGTTGATGTAGTCGTTGATGTAGTCGTTGATGTAGTCGTTGATGTAGTCGTTGATGTAGTCGTTGATGTAGTCGTTGATGTAGTCGTTGATGTAGTCGTTGATGTAGTCGTTGATGTAGTCGTTGATGTAGTCGTTGATGTAGTCGTTGATGTAGGCGTTGATGTAGTCGTTGATGTAGGCGTTGATGTAGTCGTTGATGTAGTCGTTGATGTAGTCGTTGATGTAGTCGTTGATGTATGTTTCCTCTCCTGTAGAATAAAACAAAGACAAAATGGTTATTTAATATGTTTCAAGAAAAAACATCAAGTTTGATTTATGTATAATATAGCATGGCTATGGCTGCATTTTTTTTATTTAAAACATTTTTTTAAAGTCCGCGCAGTGTCATAAACATTTTGAGCTTCCTATAATCTTTACATCTTCATAGATAATTAAATTAATTATCAGCATTAATATCAGCTGTTAATTCAGCATGAGAACGATGCATCTAGGACACTAGTTGCTTCTGAAGAAACTTAGTATCAGCACAACCTTAAATATTATATGCTTGTGCAAATTTTCATAATATACCAATATGAATTTACAACCTTATAAGAAACCCAGTTATGAAGCCATTAAATAAAAAGCTGATTATGATGATGTTTGAAAATTTAGTGGTTGTTCACTGTTGTATCCAGCCATGCCTATTCTAAGAACCTGTGATACCATAATCTTGAATGACGGGTCAATATTACCTTAGTATAGAGTGCCCACAAATAGCGATATGGAAATAACAGTATTGCCTGTACTATTTCATGTATCTAGCATGTTGCACTTTGATGTGACAGGTCAACCTCAAGGTTTATAACTGCCTTGTTAACCAGTTGTTGCCATGTTTACTTTCGATTCATATTTGCCTTGTTTGTATTCTGTGCTCTCCAGCAGTTATCATCTGCTAATACAAATGCATCTTCACATTTCCAGTCTGGAATGATTGAACTGTAATCTGGTTTGTTGGATGAAATAACAGTCTTTGTCACAGCAAATAGCTTTATTAGCAGGAATAGCTTTATTCTAATGCGGTAAAGCATTGGGTGGAGTGAAACATTATTCAACAATATGATCATAGCTTTGCTTGTGAATAATTGATATATAATTTATTTGGTGCAAAGGTTTGTATTTTTCTGTCAGGTTTGATGCTGATAATATATATCGAGTTTATTCATTTTTATAATTGTATTTTTATTGTGTTGTATATGGTTTTTGGTTATTATATCATGCAATTGTTTGTTCTAATTTACCATATTATACAACTTCGGAATCATACCATAACTATTGAGTTGCCCCCAAAGATTGTTTTAAGAATAATCTAGTAATAATCTTTGTATATACCTAAGGTGCAATGTTTATGGAATGTCTGTCAGCATCGAGAAAAGTTGTTCTGGGAAGGTTATGCATGATACATTATAGAAACATTGGTTTGCTTTGGAAGTGTAACATTGGTGGAACATTGCATAGCTTGAGGAAGAACTGTAGTGGATGGTTATGCTCGATAGATTATAGTAACGTTGTACTTAATTCGCTAGAGGAACATTCTGTGAAACATCAGAATGTTTGAAAGTCTCTACACAATTACATCTGACTAATGTTTTGCACGTAACATTCCTGGGATGTTAGCTAATATATTTAAGGCAACGTCATAGAAGGCATGTTTGGGGAATATTCTTCCAATATTGTGGGAATGTTGCACCATATCATCTGCTGAATGTTCCATAATAGTGAAACACCATACTGTTCCAACTATATTAAAAGCCAATATTAAGTGAATGCTTACACCAAAACATTCCAAAGTAGCAATTATGTTACAGTGCTGGGACATTCAATTGAAAGTAAAAATGATGTTACACCATAACATTCCAGTTACATTGCATGTCAATAAAATGTGCACAATCATTCCAGAGTAACATTCCTGAAACATTGCTAAGACGTTCCTATAACAATGTTCTCCAACAATGTTATGATAATGTTGGCAATGCTCATTTCTGTAACATGCTAGCTAGGATGTTACAAGAACGCATGATATAATTTTTCAAAGTAGTTGCCGTTTGTTAATGAACAATTACTTAAAATGAAGCAAACTAAAAGTTTTATAGATTTTTCATTACAGATATGAAAATAAGCAAAATAATGTAGAAAAATTATGATAATTTTGAATTATTCATTCAAATATGATTAGGACCATTACAAATTTTAATTTTCTCACTTCATAAGAAATATCGCAAAAATCACTAGGTTCCATTAGAACTCTCTGTGAATCAGGGTGTGTTGGTTATAACCAGAGGTGGCATAAATACTTCACAACTGATTAAATGGTTATATTTTTCCAAATGTTTTGTGTTACTATATCATATGATATACTAATACTAAAATATTATATATCAAAATTAAATAAGAGTATAAAAATCAAATGTAGTTGGTTGCACAAACAGAATATGCAATCATATGCGCATTTACATTTAAACTTCTAATGTTTATTATAGCTTAACTAAGATTCGTATGGCAAGTTATGACCAGAAGGGCAAGAATGCCTAAGGGCATGTACAAATATATTTAAAAAATTTAGCATACGTAGTCATAGCATTTAGTCATAAGTCATGGATTTGCTTTACATGGCTCCCATACCGAACAAATGATCGATCATTACCGCATTCCTGACTAATTATTTTTATACATGTATTATTAATTAACGATCATCAACCTTTAAAGAGTTCGTTTTTTAAATAAATTATAACTTCCTTCATTATTTTTCTCTCTATTTGTCATGGATGCCACCTCCATAAATGGTACTATTTTGCTGTTATTTGAGAGGTATACAGATTTTCTGTATTTCCTTTTGGTATGGCTGATCCACCAGTTATGTATGGAATACATCTGGTAAAATTGCAAGTACTTGTTGCCAGTTGACTCATCAGGTAAGTTCTTAGAGTCACGTCATGGATATTCTGTCTGCTATGTAAAATCAATGCCTTCCATTTCATTTCCTTCCAATGTTAAAAACACTGCTGCTGATTTTCCAATGATATTTAAAGCATCTTTGGTTACACCTATAACTGTGAGGTCACTAGTTTGTAAATGTATACATAATTTTTGTGGAAGTTTTGCGTCGGTCAAGCATCTGGTAGCTCCTTCCTGTCTGTCGTGCAGACAAGTCAGTTGATTATTTACGTCTATGATAGCTCCTCTACAATCTTCTTGTAATGCACTAATAATATTGTATTAACTTGCTCTTGAAATTTTTGTAAACTGTGAATATGCTAAATTTTTTAAATATATTTGTACATGCCCTTAGGCATTCTTGCCCTTCTGGTCATAACTTGCCTCGCAAATCATAGTTAAGCTATAATAAACATTAAAAGTTTAAATGTAAATGCGCATATGATTGCATATTCTGTTTGTCAACCAACTACATTTGATTTTTATACTCTTATTTCATTTTGATATATAATATTTTAGTATTAATATATCATATGATATAGTAACAAAAATCATTTGGAAAAAATGAAAATATGACCATTTAATCAGTTGTGAAGTATTTATGCCACTTCTGGTTATAACAAACACACCCTGATTCACAGAGAGTTTTAATGGAACCTATTAATTTTTGCGATATTTCTTATGAAATGAGAAAATTGAAATTTGTTATGGCTTTAATCATATTTCATTGAATCATTCGAAATTATCATAATTTTTCTACATTGTGTTGCTTGTTTTATTATCTGTAATGAAATATCTATAAAACTTTTAGTTTGCTTCATGTTAAATAATTGTTCATTATCAAACGGCAACTACTTCAAAAAATTATATCATGCGTTCATGAAACATCCTAGCTAGCACGTCACAGAAATGAGCATTGCCAACGTTATCATAACAATGTTGGAGAACATTGTTATAGGAATGTCTCAGCAATGTTTCAGGAATGTTAATCCGGAATGTTTGTGCACATTTTTATTGACATGCAATGTAACTGGAATGTTACGGTGTACATCATTTTTAATTTCAATTGAATGTCCCAGCAATGTTACATAATTGCTACTTTGGAATGTTTTGGTGTAAGCATTCACTTAATATTGGTTTTTAATACAGTTGGAACAGGATGGTGGTTCACTATTATGGAACAATCAGCAGATGATCTGGTGCAGCATTTCCACAATATTGGAAGAATATTCCCCAAACATGCTTTCTATGACGTTGCCTCAAATGTATTAGCTAACATCCCAGGAATGTTACGTGCAGAACATTAGTCAGATGTAACTGTGTAGAGACTTTCAAACATTCTGATAATGTTTCACAGAATGTTCTTCTAGCGAATTAGGTACAACGTTACTATAATCTATTGAGCATAACCATCCACTACAGTTCTTCCTCAAATCTTTGTAAACTGTGAATATGCTAAACTTTTAAAATATATTTGTACATGCCCTTAGGCATTCTTGCCCTTCTCTAGTTGCACCTAGATTTGGGTATTTATGTACTTGCGGTACATTAGGGGTAACTCTGATGGTGGTTTTGTATTTAATCTTCTGGCTGAACAAATAAATGACTGTCAGACTGGTTTGCAACTTCGTCTTTTCCTTCCAGCATATGTTGTCTAGTTTTAGCATTGCTTCCACATCTGAAGCGTTTGCTGTGGCACTTTTTTCCAACAACCAAACACGAGCGAAACAAGTGTTTGGGAGATTTCTGGTAAAGGCATATGCGCACACAACTACCGAAAAACCATCTGTCAACGGCCGTAACCAAACCCTTGCACCAAAATTTCATAAAAAAATTTAGCTGTTTTTGTGTAGAGTCGCTTAAGTATAATAATGATACAAAACACATATAAGCCTATTTAAATATGTTACCAAGTCTTTGAAAAGCTGAGACAATATCCTAAAACCTACCCATCTGATCAAATAATACATAGCTAGACAGATTAATTTTGCCCAAAATTGCCATTAAAACCTGACAAGCCTTCTTTAATCAAAATTAAGACCGGCAAACAAAACGCCAATAAAGCCGTGCAACAGATAGTAGAACTATTAAGCTGTGCGCATTTCACAAGAAAAATGTGCATATTTCACCAGTCTATAGCTTTGTCCAATTGATGATGGTTTCTGTAATGAATGTAGAAGTACTGAAAGGTGATTGTTTTTTTTTGCCGATTTTATTGTTCTATTCGATTATTCGTTTTTATAAGATTATTATAAGACTTAATTACAAGAACAATCATTCGAATTTACAAGATCAAAGTATATAGTGACGATGGTGTGCAATATGTAACTGTTATTTTTTGCTACTGCTTTTATTTTTCTAAAAGTTTTGTTGATGATATTACGGCTGTGCCCAATAGCGCTGTCAAGTCGTTTTTAATATCTGCAAAACTAAGTAATAGGCCTACATTTTCTTATAGATATGTAACTATTTCTATGACAACCAACTAAATTCTGTTTAGATTTTTAAATTCATCATAATTTTCTGGATATAAATTCAGAAATCTAAATAAATATTACAACTTCTTGATATTGGGTGCTATGACGGTTTGAAATGTAAACAAAATTGTTTACATTTCATTGGTTTTCATTTCTCAAACTATAACCCAAGTTCTCTCAGAACTATGATTTCACACTAATGGTAAACGTGCATTCAGTTTATTGACCATAAAATCTGCTGTAATTAAGCTCGAATCAAATTTTTTTTCACAAAATAACTGAGAATTTTCTCCTTCTGCTAATGTAGATAACTCTAAATCTCACACACACGACTTAACCATGGTTTCTGTGATCATGACCTATTTCTTCATTTTGCTCCGGTTTGCAAAGATTTTCTAGACACACGTGAATGCTAATGTTTGCTTTCTGCTACAGATCGCTGTCGAAACCATTCTACATTCAACACAACCAACTTTCAAACTGTGTATATTACACAGCAGCTTACCATTTTACTTCTAATATTGCACTTCTCCTAATGCAGTGGAGAGATATAAACATATATTCTTTTCCATTCATTATTGCTGTTTGTTGTAATTAATTACACTCAGTGCAATACAGCCACTATTGCAGCTACCATAGCAGTAGCTACCATTCTACCAGCTTCCTTTGCTATCATTCTCCTATTGCACTGCAGTGCCATTTCACTGCTAATTTTGCATTTCTCAACTATCAGTACCTTTTCTTTTTTCCAATATCCCTTTGGTCATGGGCTGTATGACAGGGGAGTTTCTAGTTTACTTTATATTTGTAATACCGTTATTTAATAGCTTCAGTAACAGTAATTATGCCATCAGTAATAGCATAATAACACAAGATAACAGTAGATAATAACTTTAGTGTAAGGATAATGATGTAAGGAAATGTCTGATGTCTATATCTAACTTTTTGAACAAAAATTAAACCTTGACAGTAGTTTTCTCTGCTTTCGAAATAGTAGTGTAGAGTGTTTGATAGTGTAGTGAAAAGTGTTTGATGCTGTAGTGTGTTTGATATTGTAGTGTAGAGTGTTTGATGCTGTAGAGTGTTTGATGTTGTAGTGTAGAGTGTTTGATGCTGTAGAGTGTTTGATGTTGTAGTGTAGAGTGTTTGATATTGTCGAGTGTTTTATATTGTTATGTAGAGTGTTTGATATGGTAGAGTGTTTGACATTGTAGTGTAGAGTGTTTGATATTGTCGAGTGTTTGATGTTGTGGTGTAGTGTGTTGTCAGTTTATAATTATTAGTTTATTAATTATTATAACTAATTATTATAATAATTAGTTTCTTACGCTCTGTTGTGTATGTCTAGAGTAGATAGAAGCTCATTCAGTCGACCATAATTTCATAACCAAGATATTTATAGCCATGGTCTGTGTAGCCATTTTGCCAATAACATCTTGTCAATAATCATGATCTCTACAGCTATGTTACTTTATGACCATTTTCCATATAATCATGATCTCTATGTCTCTGCTCTCAACAGACCTGTCCTCTGCAGTTATGTTCTCTATAGCTATATTCTAAATGACACTGTTGTCTATATCTATGTTCTCAACAACTAGGTTATCTATAAACAAGTTTTCTATTGTTTTTCCACTTTTAAAGCATGGCCCTGTTGCTTAATTTATATATGAAGCATACGTCTATGATACCTCTTATAACAGTATATAATACTATCAGTACGAAGATAATGGCACAAACACATTTCTAAACTTCAGAGCCTGAGCCCAGGTCTCTTCAAAACAGAAAGTTAAACAATGACAAGGCAAGTAGTTTTTTCTTTGCTTTTAATGATATTGTGAAATGTTGTATCAGTTTGTATTGATTCCCAGTAGATTTTAACACTACTTTATGCATGTCTAGAGTAAATAGTACTTTATTCATTTGATCATAATTAACTGTGTTTGACCAACCAAATATACACATTCTTCTGAAAATGGTTTCTCTTATTTGTAAAAGCTGGCTGCTAAGATTGAAACCTGGGAATGTCAAGTTGATGTTGGGGATAGTCATGGGCTTATAGTACAGAAAACCACTGCAGCAGCAGGCTCTTAATCTCAGCATTCACTCTGTAGAACCATATTACATGACCATCTAAACCACACAGTAAAAAGTAAAAATGTATTCTTTTTTATATTTTTTGAATGCTTTTTATCAGTTGGATGTGATACTCTTTACTCTTAATAATGCGAATACATATGCCTGATTGTTAAAATCATTATTGAAGCCTGATGTTAGATTTACCAGTTAACAATAAAGTGTACAAGACAAACACCAAATGCATTAGAAATCATTATAATTTGTGTCTAAAAAATCATCCCCCAATTTTACTTGCGGGAATTCTTGCTAGTGGTGCTTAGATCTAACAGAGAAAGTCTAACTCTAGAGTTTAGCTTCATCAAAAACTAATGGTTAGTCAGTTTTGGTAAAATAGTAAGTCAAATTCTTTTTACTGCTTTCCTCCATGCTGTTTTGTTTAAAAGGGTCCATTTTGAGGAACCATGACCTTAGCATAAGTAAAGGGATAAATCTCAAATAATTGTTATCGTAAAACAAAACATTCATAACATCCAAGAGAGAACAAAGAACCATTTGTTGGCAATAGTTGATTAAGTAGTTAGCTTTGATGAAGCTATTATATTGTATCTTAGATCTAGAATATGATTGCTTATGACTAAGGTCTGGTGCCCTATGCAACCTATCATAACAGGCAACTACAATTTGTGGTACCCTAGGCTAAAGGAAATAATTCCACATGTAGAGGCAGTAAAGTTAGTTGCCAACACTGGCCTCACAAGTTCATTAAATTCCTACACATTCCTTTGCTTAGCTAGTAGACATTCCATCTGGTTTTTGTATTCTTTTATTAGAGTGTTTGAAATATTTTCTCACCTTACAACTAGTGGAGTAAGTGGGATAAGTGATGGTAAGTAAGTGCTCTCATAATTGAGGTAAGTTATTTTCAATGATTAGTACTTGGTTCAGACCATAGCATACTCAAAATTGGGCGGTGTTCTTCCATCATTCATTGTCGAACCGGCGCTCACCATGGAATATGTGAACCAGGTACCAATAGCACTGACGAAGTAACTTGGATAGGTTGAGATGAGAACACTATGTCATTGAGTATTTACTGATGCAAACGCTGATGGGTGTGCAATAGTGTGACCATTTTTATCGTTGATGCTCCCCGAAGTATTGTGACATCTACATCGAGATACACGGATATAGTGTGAACCAGCCTTAACCAACCAGAATTCAAGCAACAGTCAACTAACTTTTCTATACTCATATAAATTATGGCTTGAAACTTTCACTTTATATTAATCACATCATTATGTTCAGTTGCATTGATGGTCCTGTTATCTAAAATGTTCTAAGATCTAAAAGGTTCTAGACAATGTAGATGGTTCTGGAATTTGTATGGGTAGTGGAGTGTAGGGTGGTCACCCTTAGCTAGCCAGGGTTTTTAGGTTAAGAGAAAGCTACAGGAGAAAAGAAAAAAATTTTAACTCTCAGGTGAAACCAATAATGGAGCTATTTTTTCTATTGCTAGCTGAAATAACTTCAATCCCATTTAATTGTTAATATAGTCATTTCAATAGTCAGAGGAGCAGCAGAGTTAGGTTGAAAATGAAAATAAATGCAGTGGAACAAACATAATTAGATTCCTCGGGTCCAGTTCACTAGTAACAATCTTTTTCTATTTGGGACTAGTTTGTAATTATGAACCACGGGTAGAAATGTGTGGGTGAGATCGACAATGCAAATTGATCGCTTGCTGCTATTTGTTTCTTGGACTATTAATGACGTCTAGGTCTTTGCCGCCGTGACTGATGTGGTACCAATATTAGACCTCAAGTATTTATAGCACGTGGTGGCCATGGCTCAAGGTTGTTATTGTTTTGGTTGGTAATAAAATTCATCGCTACAATAACTATTTTTTCAATTTTACAACTTTCCCCACCAGACTTTCATCTTCATCAGTCACAAATTCAGTGACTAAACTAATATCACCATCTTCCTCATTTGTCTAGTCTTTTCCAAAAAAACATGTTATCTCAATTGGCTTTGCCATGCTGCTCAGTCGGAGTATTAGCTATAATGAGTTTAGCAGAAATTGCCCAATAAGCCCAACCACACACAAAGGTTACCTGCATTTCTAATATGACGATTTTATTGTGGATATCAATGAACAAAGCTATTTAATTTCGCATTTTCGCTCGTTCGTTATGATAGTTTAGTTTCGCTCATGAAAACTTCGCGAGAGGATGACTCCGTGAAAATGCGAAAGTTAGATTACGCGAATACATAAGTGTCCTAGGGTAGTGCTTGCAATTAACCTGCGATGATATTATAGCTTGAGTCCTGTTTTGCAATTTTTAGCTTTCATTTTTTTCATTCAAAGTCTAAAGACATTAGTTTTAATAATTACGTGTATATTTAATAATGTTACATAAAATCTCGTCGCATTCATTAATGTGTTTGGTACAGTTTGCAGCCAAGACTAGCTTTTTATTCGCAATATAAAATGAGTTATGAGTGTTGATTCATAGTGAGATCAATTTACCGCAACAAAATTATTGCTATCAAATAGTATGCTAAAAAGCTGGAAATTTATAAGGTGTATAACAATAATCTATAAAATAAAGTAGACACCCTTATAACTTATACATCTTAAAACGTCAATTGCAGATAACGTGAAGGAACTATGTGAAGTTTTTGCTTCCAACCATTTAAAAAAATCCATATAACAAAAAACTTGCAATGATACTACAGCTTGTGTCCTGTTTTGCAATTTTTAGCTTTCATTTTTTTCCATTCTAAATCTGAAGCCATTTTTTTAATATTTACATGTATATTTAACAATTTTATATAAAAACTCGTCGCATTCATTGATGTGTTTGGTACAACTTGCAGCCAAGACTAGCTTTTTATTTGCAATAGAAATTGAGTTACGTGCATTGATTTGTTGTTAGATCAATTTACCGCCACAAAATTACTGCTATCAAATAATATGCTAAAAAGCTGCAAATGTAAAAGGTGTATAACAATAATCTATGAAATAAAGTTGATGCTCTTATAACGTATACCTCATACAATGTCAATTGCAGATAACGTGATACTGTGTTACAACGTCTTAACAAGAATGAATTATGTGAAGTTTTCGTTTCCTAACAAGCAAAAGAGTTCATATAACAAAAAGTGTGAAATTTGGCGAGCTCTCAAAATCAATTTGAATATTACTCACTTTTACCACACTTATATTCATGTTCTCAACAACTAGGTGTTATCTATAAACAAGTATTCTATTGTTTTTCCACATTTAAAGCATAGCACTGTTGCTTAATTTATATATGAAACATACTTCTGTGATACCTCTGATAAAAGTATATAATACTATCAGTACGAAGATAATGGCACAAACACATTTCTAAACTTCAGAGCGTGAGCCCAGGTCTCTTCAAAACAGAAAGTTAAACAAGGACAAGGCAAGTAGTTTTTTCTTTGCTTTTAATGATGTTGTGGAATGTTGTATCAGTTTGTATTAATTCCCATTAGATTTTAGCACTACTCTCTGCACGTCTAGAGTAAATAGTACTTCATTCATTCGATCATAATTAATTGTGCTTGACCAACCAAATATACACATTCTTCTGAAGATGGTTTCTCTTATTTGTAAAAGCTGGCTGCTAAGATTGAAACCTGAGAATGTCAAGTTGATGTTGGGGATAGTCATGGACTTATAGTACAGAAAACCACTGCAGCAGCAGGCTCTTAATCTCAGCATTCACTCTGTAGAACCATATTACATAACCATCTCAAACCACACAGTAAAAAGTAAAAATTTATTATTTTTTATATTTTTAAAATGTCTCTTTGTTAGTTGGGTGTGATATTCTCTACTCTCAATAATGCGAATACATATGGCAGCTTGTTAAAATCATTATGAAAGCCTGATATTAGATTTATTATTTAACAATAAAGTGTACAAGACAAACACCAAATGCATAGTATTTTCACCACTCTCATAGTATTTTTGCGATAGAAAACCGATGCGTGTATAAAGCTATAGCTGTTATATATACAACTTTTGTGACATTCTAGCTCATCGTGATAGATCGTCAAATGTGTCAACAAAACAGAGAGCAGCAGCTGCGCAATCGCTTCCAAATACAACAGCAATTGATTGGTTACAGCCTCGTTTCACCAATCTAAAGGTGACGAGGTACAACATCCTCAAAAGTACTCTTTTAATCTAAACTTGACTCCTGGATACAGATAGACAAAGAACAGGTGGTACTGGTTTTTATAGCAAAACTATTATGTTTTTTGGCTTTATTGAATATGTATAAAATATTTGCTATTAGTTTTACTTTACAGAATAGAATTGACTGTTTAGAAACAAGCGTCGGTTCACCAATCTGAATGTTCTCTTTTATCATAAACTTGACTCCTGGATACAGATAAACAAAAAACAGGTAGTACTGGCTTTTATAGTAAAACTATTATGTTTTTTGGCTTTATTGCATACATATAAAATATTTGCTGCTATAGTTTTACTTCACGGAATAGAATTGACTGTTTAGAAACAATAAGCAAATCAATGTAAATAGACGTCGAAGATGTGCGCTTACCATCAACTTATTGTTAAGTTTACCACAACCATGGTCTAAAAACCTGTAAGATTGATTAGAACGATATAACAAGATATATAAGGAGAGTCAAGTCGAGTTTTTTTCCTATTTGCATAGCTAAAAGGGTGAAGTTGGAAAGATCTTGGAAAAGATTAGGCAATTTACATGTATTTTAATGATCATATAACGTAGATTCCCTGCAATGTTAACGTTCCCGGAACGGATTATTTATGCTGTAGGAATGTCTACTGCACTATAAATATATATCCATAAAAAAGTGGCATAAACAAACCATACTTAAAATACATGCATGCAGAAACAAAAACTATGTTTTGTAGGCCACTGCTGTTATGTAGATAGCGGTATATTCATTATATTACCTTTTACTATAATCACATCTTGTAAGAAATACAATGTATTTGTTAGTTACTATTTGATTAAATAGCCAATTAATAGTAACTATTAAATCAGAGCAGACAACTCTGGTTTTGGAGGTTGAAATAGCTCTATTGATTTAAGTGTCTTTCTATATTAAGCTAATGCCAAAATAGGTACAAATAAACTTTTATTATCTTAAAAGATAATAAAAGTTATTATACTTTAAAATAAATAAAAGATATTAATCTTTTACCTATTATGAAGGATAAGAAATGAAAAACTATATAATATAGTTAGTTTTTAATAGGTGAAGCCAAGGCAAAAAGACCAAGAATCTCTAGATATAATCAGACAATTTCTGACCATTAAATAAGAGAAGATAACTGTGGTTGTGAAGGTTGAGGTAGCTCTATTGATTTTTAGTGTCTCTCTGCATGAGACCAATTCGGAAGGACAAAGAATCTCTATATAGTCAAATGTATTGAGTTTTTAGTCTTTATCGTAGTAAGAGCTGTGCCCCCTGTCCTTGTGTAGCCACGGGTGGTTGTTAGGGGAAAAAGTGTACTACAGTAAGAACTGTATCCCCTGTTCTTGTGTAGCCACGAGTGGTTGTTGGGGAAAAAGTGTACTGCGGTAAGAGCTGTGTCCCCTATCCTTGTGTAGCCACGAGTGGTTGTTGGGGAAAAAGTGTTCTACGGTAACAGCTGTGTCCCCTGACCTTGTGTAGCCACGAGTGGTTGTTGGAGAACAAGTGTACTTCTGTAAAAGCTGTGTCCCCTGTTCTTGTGTAGCCACGAGTGGTTGTTGGGGAAAAAGTGTACTACAAGAGATTCCACCTCAGACAATAAGCAAAGCAGTCAAGTATGCCACCACCCACAGCAGTCACAACCTAGTTGAATAATCAATTAATTATCCCAACCTCAAATCCTGTCTGCAGAACAATTGATGGACAGACAGACACTGCTCTTATGATAGTGGGTGTATTTCTGTTCTATTTTATTCTAGACATATATGTTGGTTTTACTTTTTCTCTGCAGCATAAGCTTTACTTTTTCGAAAAAAAAAAATTATTAATTTGATTTTACCTTGAAGCTTTGGGTTTCATTCAACTTACGTAAACTTACCATAATCAACAACCCAAAACCGGGTGAAAGTGGAGAGAAAAATAGAAAAGTTTTTAATACAAACCAACAATACCATAGTTTCTGTTCAGTCATTAAAACTCCTGTTTAGTATTTTCTATTTGAAGGGTGAAAAAGGTGAGTTTGAGACTACCTTGGAACATATTTGGCAATTCACCTGGGTTTATCGTTTGTATAGCATAAAAGCCCTACAACATAAAGGTCCTTGAAATAGATCATTTATGCAGCAGGACAGTTCAAGATAGTTGCAAATTATATACCAGCCTGTTTAAACACAGAGTGACTAAATGAAAGTTTTATATTAGTAAAGGGTTTTACACCAGAAACTAAGTTCAAGGTGATAATGCTGGGTAATATTCCTTTTAACAGTACAAAGGAATTGCCAAGAAACAAAGACCGGTTTGTTTTAGAACTCTAGATCAGCACTGATTGGTTTCTTACTAGTTGATTCTAGCAAAAATGCTACAAACTATTTACAAAACAAACAAATATTATTATTAATTAAACAATTATTAAGTTATTATTATTATTTACCAAAAACAACTTAATGTACATTAAACTAGGCAGGCTTGATTTTCCATAATCATTCAAAATTACAATAAGAATCATTTACAGACAGATTGAATATTAGAAACATGATAAAGACATAATACTTTTGAAATATGTATTCCTTTTTCAAATATACATGTATCTCTGCAGGTGCAAGATTCTGAACCGTGGTATCACTTTTCCAAGTTGTAAATGTTTACAGTAACAAGGTCAGACCTTTACGAACAAAGGCTGGCTGTCAGGCCTTTCATTTTAGCTCTTCCATTGTTACCCAATTTATTTATTGCAAAGATGAAGCTTCCTCTTCTGGGCATAGCTTTACTTTTATAAAAAAAATTTACAAAAAAGACTTGAATTTGTACTGTTCCTAATTAATATACTTCAGCTTTTATTGTTTGATAGCATGATACATAAACCTGAGGTGTTCTACTAGAAATATTTAGCAAGTATGAAATAAGATACTGTAATTCCTCATGTATAACTAGTTGGAATTAGCTTTGTGAGAATACAATATGAAGGTAGTTGTATGCTTTGTTCAACTTTGAGTTGTCCTCTCTGCTAAAAAAAATCAAAATAAGCTCCGCCTTACAGTCGTAGCGATCCAAACAGTCAAGCGTTGTAGTAACTAGTAACATTCGCTTTGAAATGCAGATTAGAGTTTAGTTCAATTTTTACCCGTAAGTCACAGTAAGGGAACTGTTTTGCAAAGAAATTGGAGCACTAGCTTATCATTTCTTTTTTGATTATGTCAGAGAGCTTAAATATATTTTATTAGCATAAATTACATGGAATTGTTTTTGCAGTAGGCCTACTCATATATATTGATATCTTATTTACAGTTTTTGCCATTAGTGACGATTTGTATACGTGTAAATGTATATGACGATATGTATACATGTATATATACATGTATATATAACACGGTAATACAAATATTTTGCAAGAAACTCAAAACGGTTCCCTGTTTGCTTTTTAAAAAAAATTGTTTGTTGGCAGTATAACTGGTCTCATTATTTTGATTTGTGCTGAAATATAGTTTAGATTTACATTTTTCGGTCGGCCGAGTAATGAAACTGTTGCTTAATTAATGTGCAGATTACGCTTGTTAGCTTTTTATCCATTACATAACAATGTATGTAGAGTCTATCAGAAATCTGAAAATGTGGTCTAATGTCGTGTTGTATTGCAGGTAATATTCTCTGCACGCACTGTATTTTAATTTTAGGCAAATTTTACAAGACAGTTGTTATGTGTGGTTGTGAATAAATTATTTTATGCATAAATAATCCGAATTCACGCACAACATCAGTGTTGAACTTTCCTGTCATATTATTCTATATTGACTATGTTTAGTTTGTGCACTTTTGCTTATCTTGCCAGAACTATTTTAATTATTACTGGTTCGAGTACAAGTGAAGGTGTTAAGTTGTTGTAAGAAATACTGATAGATATCAGTAAAAGCAATGATATACAGCCCCCATGGGGGCTGTATATCATTGGTAAAAGTTACTCATTTTTTCATTTAGTTTACTCATTTTGGGTCAAACAATTAAAATACAACTAAAAAAATTCTAAAACAATAATAATAATGGCAATAGGTCAAAAGAGCTAATAAAAGTTACATCCTTACTCGAACGGTTGTCCGTGTTTGCTTGGCTCGGTCTATGTGACTGCGAGTTTTGATAGTCAGCTGAGAGTCATGGCAGTCCTTATATTTAGAGGCTCGGTAGTTGAGATAGTGGCGTAGAAAAGGCTCAGTTGATGAAGAAGAACGAGGCTCCAAAGGCAGGGTAAAAAGAGGCTCCTCAGCAGGCAGAGGGGAGAGCGTTCAAGGAGGTACTCAGGAAGAGAGAGGGGTGGAGATGTGGATACAGATGCCGAGTCATTGAAGCTGCTCTCTTATTTAGATGTCTGGCATGTGGGATGGTTAGCCTGTGGGTGTAGGTTGAGTGTTAAGGTTCAATGCTTTCTATCAGGCGTGTGAAGATATCTTGTTTGCCTAAGTCTTCAGCTGGTGCATGTGTTGTTGGTGTGTAGGGTGGAGCTCGTGACTTACTCCTGGTATCTAGGTCCTGTTTGACAGGGTTGGGATATATATATATATATGAGTTACATATATATGTAACTCATTTGACCCGTATCTCATGTTTCTCTCGTGGCTCTTTGAGGATGGTGGTTGGTGGGTTTAATTGCTTCCACTTCCATTTAGCGGTTTCCACAGGCAGTGTTGACACAGTTTCCATGACTGATTCCTTCCCATTCTGAAATTTCTAAATTTTTTCTACGTTTTCAATTATTGGATCTTTTGATGTATTTTAGGCGTTTTACTGCTTGTAGGTTTTATTCCTTATCCTGTGGTCTGGCTGCATTCCCTGTTGGTGTCTTGTTTTCGCAGTACCTCTATACAACACAGTTACAGAGTCGCATAGTATCTATTTTTATTAAAACTGTAGGTACGTTGACAGTACTCACCAATTTGTTGGTCGCAAGTTAATATCGATGACATAATTTAGGCTATTTCTATCGAAATTCGACAAGATCTCCAGACATAAAAATTGTGAAGATTTACCAATGCTATGAACAAAATATCAAGTTTTATAGATAGCTCAGCTTATAATTAAATATTTATAATGATAGATATACATTTGTGATCGAGCAGCACCAGTGTTCCCTCATGAGTATGACAAACATGAGTGAACTACTGTACCTCAAATAAAAACAATTTTTATTATAATGTTTGTAAAAGAATTTTGTTGATTGCTATTAGGCCTTCCTTTAGATGAGTTTACAAGTAGCAGCACTAGCGTTCCTTTACAAGTATAGCAACATGCAAAAACTAATCCAGATCAAAACAATTTTTTATGTTTTAAAGAAAATCAAAAGTGACTTGGAGACTTTTTATTAGAATTTGAAATCAAATATACATAATTTAATACAAGGTAATATTTTTGGACTGACTATAAAAGTAGCAGGAATTTGTTTAATGTTAAACGGTTCATACTAAGAAAAAAGTAAAGGATTATAAGTAAACTCCAAAAACAGCATATTTGTTGTTTTGAGTTTTTGGTCAGTCTGAGAGTATTCATGAACTTCCCTGGCTAATGACCAGTGTTACTATGCCCTAGACCCAAAATCACAGAATTCAAGCATTATACATGGATAAATAAAACTTAAACTACATTTCCATCTATATTCAGTGGATATAAATTTAATGCTCATTTGTTGGTCTGTCGTCTAAATGTTCATTGATAGCGCTAAAGTTTTAAGAATGAAACAACTGCTTTGCATGTGAATTGAAGTCGGGAACTCCAGTTCTACTGACAGGCGTTCTATTCACTTCGCACAGCTTACTTACCATTACATAGAATAATTGTGCACATAATTGTTACACTTACCAATATCTAACAGCAGGTAGTTAAAATACTCATACTTCAGCTAACACAATTGAACCTCTACAAGATAAATCAGTGTCCAGACTTCCCAAAATGCTATGGGTATAAATTTAAGTCTATAACTAAACCTAATAAAACTTATAAAACACATAAACTTATAAACACACAGTAATAATAAAACACCTTCATTCAAAATTTGAATAGTAGTGTTGTATATGTTCATTGAAATTTTTTTTTGTGAAAAACATGTTTTATTAGTTTTCAATGTCGGAAATGCAACTAGGTTCATTATATATTGGATTATCCAACAAAATTAGATTTCCTACTTGGATAGCCAACAGTTTGATAAAAACAGCATTATCAATGCCTGTATAACAATAACAAGACAAAAGTGGAATATTATTAAACCTAAACTAGGAATGTTAAGACTTTGATTCTATTGTGATTACCTATTAGCCTACCTAGCTTGAAACTACTTTATTAGGTATTGCTAACAAGACTGACTTCATACATACAAGTGACATGCATGGAAAACACTCGTCTGGTGTAAACTGGTTATATAAACTTATGTACAGTAGAGATTAGCATGTAAGGTGATCATGGTGATTTCTTGTAGTAAGATTAGAGCATCCCTGTTCACAGCATTTAACATGTACACCGCGTTTGCATTGATCTCAAGTAAGCCTGATCTTTTTGCAGTGGTTACATTATACCTGATTACTATTAGGTCCAAAGGTTATTCTCTCTCGTTGTGTTCATATTTCGAAACCTACCGTTCTGAATCAATCCAATTGGTTGTTGAGCCATTTTATAGCTTAGATTGCTCGACAACTGTTATAATGTTGTACACATTGTTTATCTCATACTGTAACAAATTTCTCACTGTTATAGCATTTTTAGTAGTTATAGCACACAAAAGAAAAGGCCAGTAAGATCGGTAACTGTAATTACTAAAAGTATAAAACATTGAGGCGGCCAAGGTATATCAAAACATGAAAAATCTATTTTGTCACTGTTTGATAGTGTATTTAAAAGGTTGACTTCCACCAATCACTAGCCTGTCTTGACAAACTGTTGTTTTTGCGGAGTTGTGTTCCTGTCGAGCGGGCGAGCAACACAACAGCTTGTCACAAGACGCACTGCACCTTATGCGTCAGCTGCACTGAAATGGAGTTGTTCTTTTCCGTCTATGCGGCTTGGTTGCGATGTTATGTCGGTCGCTCCATTGGTAATCATAACGCATTTCGCGCAAAAATTTATGTAGAAAAAAATAAGATTACAACGTTTAACCAAAGACCAGTCTCTGTTGTAAACGTTAGTAAAATTTAAGAATAAAATAAATTGAAAATAAAATCTATAATAACAAATAAAACTGACTGAAACAAAAATAGAAATAAAACTGACTGAGCGCACAATTAACGACACGTTTAGTCGCTATTGTTGCCTAAGTTCTCAAGTTCTACTAAAGTTTACCGCAGAGACTGGTCGCTGGTTAAACGTTATAATCTTATTTTTTCTACATAAATTTCTGCGCCAAAATCGTTGTGGTTACCAATGGAGCGACCGACCTCACTTCGCAACCAAGACGCATTGACAGAAGAGAACAACTCCCTATAAGTGCAGCTGATGCATCAGGTGCAGTACGTCTTGTGACAAGCTGTTGTGTTGTTCGCCCGCTCCACGGGGGAGCAACTCCGCAAAAACAACAGTTTGTCAAGACAGGCTAACCAATCACCATCCCTGGTCCTCAAATCAATATACTGTAAAACCTCTAATTGAAGGCCATGGCGTACTATTTTTCAACCTTTTTATATAGTGAGTGCCAATTGGAGGTAGCGTTCAAATAGAGGTTGCAGTATATTTTTCAATTGGCTTTTCAGAACTTTTGGAAGATAATTATAGCCCTATTACGGGCAAAGCGAATATCGCCTATGTTTTGCTCACCTTTTCTGGTGGAGCGATATTAAACCTTTTGGATGCAATAAATCTGCTAACTTACCTCTAACTTGTCAAAGATCTTTCAATAAATATCCTGAGAAACCAAGAAATATCACTACCAGTTGATATCTACTGCTTGCAATTGACTTGCCATGATATTATAGCCTGTGTCCTTCTTTGCGTTTTCAATTTTTGTTTCATTCTAATTTTGAAGACAAAGTTTTATTTTATATCTATATTTAACATTGTTGAATAAAAGTTCATCAGATTCATAAATATGTCTGCTATAGTTTGCAGCCAAAACTAGCTTTTTCTCTGCAATAGAAGTGGAGTTACCACCATCGATCCATTGCAAGCCATGTTAAGATAGCTGCAATGATGCTATTAAATAACATGCTATAAATTTGCATATTTGTAAGTTATATAATGATAATCTGTCAAATAATACCAATATATATTCATGAACAAGTGACATAAACGAACCACACTTATATTAATGCAACAAAAATAACTAATGTTTTAAAAAGGAAAATATTTCCATCATTTGCTTGGATAGTTGCGATCTGATTGTTGTTTTCGATGGAATGAACAGCTTCTAGTTGTCCAGTACCTTAAACAATATCTTCTCGCCTCAATTTTTCTTCTGAACTGCTTAGTTCTTTCGCTATAGCAAGCTGGTGTATCGGTGTATTGGCTTATCTCAGCTTTGAGGCCAATACATTGGCTTTTAGAAAGAGTGTTAGTTTATTTATAATTACTTAGCCTTCGATTCAAGTAGACCAATAAAATTTGTTCCCCATGAAAACAAGCTTGTTGTTAATGATATATACTGATCAGCAGGCCTCTCACTAGTGACTCACTGATTATCTAACAGAAAGTTCACCGTAGAAAATCCACAGACAAAAATAATACCGTGAAGGTTTACAGCTTTAGAAGCTTGTAACATTCTTAGGTATTTACACTCTAGTAACTTTATATCGAGTGTTTCTGACTTTTTTAGTGCATGTATTTCATGTGAAAGACTTTAATAGTAGTCAAAGATTATGGCGACAGTCAAAATATGACTATCGAAGTTGCTGGAAAGACAGCATTGGTGAAGTTTATAAGGTTTTGTAGCTTTTTAATGAAGTTAATTTATGGTTTTTATTTATTTCTATCTTCTTAATAAAATATTTTCTTTTCTACAACCTACGTTTTAAATTAAGCAGATATCTTCATTCTTTCTCAAGTTATCACAAACTTTATGATGTTATGTCAACAACTGTGTGAATGAAAAAAGTTTGGGCAGAGATAAAAAATAAATTCGGTAGCAAAAGGGTTAACTAGTCGATAATACCGTTTAAACCATTTTTTGGCAGAGCAACACTTTCACACGCTGTATTTAGCACAAATGCAATGCGTAAAACTTTTGCTCTGTAAACTTTTACGCATTGCATTTACCTTTGCCCCAAAACTTGCAAACTGTTTTTTGTGCATGTTATTCGAAATATTAAGACAGTGTTAAACAATAAACTACTATTGCCTGAAACAGTTAGTAATTATTTCTACGGCTTTTTCTATCATCGTCAATTTAAACCGTTTTTATATACATGTAGGCTTCTTTGAAGTATAAAGACCGCGTTAAACAAGAACTACTATTAGCCTGAGACAGATAGTCAATATTTCTATTGTGTGGCTTTCAAAGTTTTAACAAAAAAAGGCAAAAAACTTTGGAGTTAGACAACAAGAAAATTGATTTTTAATAATGCAAACGATCCATTATTAATACGATTTTTTGCCCTTTTTTCACTGATCATTTAATATTATGGGTTCATAAAGATCAAAGATAGTCAAAGTGGCAGTCAAATAGATGTGGCGTTCAAGTAGAAGGTGGCGCCCTATTTTTCAACCCTTCTTTTGTAGCGGCGGTCAAATAGAGGTGGCATTCAATAAGAGGTTTCGCAATAGTTCTCAGGACTACCGAAAAACCTCTGATTTAACCCCGCCTTTATTTAAATGCCACCCCTATTTGATCATCACTTTGTCATTCTTTGATCTTTGCGAACTCATAATAGCAAGTAATCATTAAAAAGTATCCGCAAAATCGTACTAATAATGACCTGGTTACATCAATAACAATTAATGCTTTTGTTGTTTCTGTTTATATCGAAGTACGTTTTCGAAGTTGAAAGCTCTTCAGTTTTTTGTTAAAACTTTGTAAGAAGCATGACAAAAGTATTTAATAACTGTATCAAACTATTAGCAGTTCTTTGTTTAATGCAATTTTGATACTTTAAGGTACGAGAAAAATGGTTTACCTTTAAAATGTTGTATGAGCGACTAATATTAGGCTAAAAGTTGTCCTTAGCACCATCTGGCAAAAACTTTATCGTTATGTGTGCAAAATGCAACATGTAAAAGTTTCGCTCTGGAAAAAAATTTCATGACATTATTATTAACTAGTTCAGCAGTGCAGAAGAAGAGTAGAGGTCAGATTATATTGTGGAAGGTTTTGAACAGCCAATAAATGTTCCTTTTCATCAAATGAAACAATCACAACACAACTGCAAGAGCGAATAATGCAGATATTTCTGTTTTGAAATGGTTAATTGTTGTTTCTACCTGAATTATAATTATTTTTATATTAAGTTTTTTCACTTGTTTTAATTATGTATTTATTGCATTTGATAGAATAATATTATCATATAACGTACAAATCTGCAGATATATAGCAAATTATTTGATTTAGCAAACATATCAACGAGTGCGTGACCTTTTATGCAACATTGTTAACTATAATTATGAAATTTGTGTCTATAATTAGAAAACTGTGTTTACATATTTGGAATGAAATAAAAAAGTTTAAGCTCTAACAAATTGCAAAGCATCACGCAGGCTGTAATATCATCTAGTTCCTCTCGAAGAAGAGCGCAAAATGTAGATCACATTTGCGATTCCCATAAAAGGGTTAAATTTACCTTCCCAAATGCTGATGAGCTATTTGAAAAAGCCTCCTCCATTTGACATCTTCTATTAGAAAAGAGTTGAAAAAACAAATCGCCATTGCGTTAAAATACAGGTTTTACGGTGTCTTTTTGTAGTAAAAAGTTTCTACTTCAATGTTTACTAGTATCTGTACAACTACAAGGTGAATTGTTTTTTTTAATTACAAGTGGGCTTTATTCATAAAAAGCTAGTGCTCCACATTCGCTTGCACAGAAACATGGATGTCACCTATTATTGTCTTACACACTTTTCTCATTTAGATAAACTGATCTCTCTATATGTCTGCCATGAAAACTGCGTTAGTAAAATCAGACCCTGATGCAGAGGATTTGAGTGACAGTCTCTATTCAACAGGTGAGTTAGAGAGTTCGACTGAACTATGTATATTGTAAAGATTATAGTCGTTTAGAATTTTTGCAATATGTATTCATATTTTTCATGCCCATTTTTTCCTCAGTCATGTCGTCTATAGCCATGTCATCTGAACCCATTTCCCACCCATCAATGTCCTTTGTAGCCATACTTATTTGGTCATTTTATCTATTTCCTTTTTAGCCATGTTTTTATAAGCCTGTCTGCTATTGTTATTTATTTTATAGCCATGTCTGGTATAGCTATGTTCTCCGTAGACATAAAATAACAATTGAACGCTAACCTCTATTGGAACGCCACCTTTATTTGAACAGTGCCTTCGTTTGGTCACCACTATAGGAGAAAAGTTGAAAAATCAACCAACACTCTTAAATTCACCCCAACCCCTATTTGACCACCACTTTGAAATTATTTGATTTTAATGATTCAATAACAGCAAGTGATCCGTGAAAAAGTGTCCTCAAAATTGTACTAATAATGACTCGGTTACATCAATAACAATTGATTATTTTATTTTCTGTTCATATCGACATCCATTTTTTAACTCCAAAGGTTTTCATAGTTTTTTTCGTTAAAACTTTGAAAGCAACATCATATAAATAACTATTATCTGTATCAGGCTAATTGTGGTTGCTTGTTTAATGTGGTCCTGGCACTTTGACATATGTGAAAACTGGTTTACATTTATCTATATATATTATATATAATATATATATATATTATATATAATATATATATATATTTCTCAAAGTTTGCCATATATTGGTAGGATTGATTGTCCAGCTATAGAACTTAAAATTTTGGAATAAAGATTCCCTACCAACAAAGATTCGATCTCGGGTCTTGCCATTTGCGGGTCTGATGCCTTACCCACTAGACTACAGAAATCAATGTTACCTTGCCAATATAAGTCATTATATGAGAGCAAATACCTAACTGCTTTGTGTATGATGCGGGTCATAGCATAACATCACGACAAGCTGTTCGTTCACATTAATAAACTGGCTAATAGGGAGCAACTCTCACTACTTCTCATTGTTTATAAGACAAAACACTTTTTTCATGATATGTAGTTTGAAAGTTAGAATAGCAAATGTTGTTATATGTTAACAGGTCTGTATTCACTGGTTGCAAGTTGGGGCGGCTAATGTTAGGCGAGTAGTTATGAATACCTGGGGGTGTGGAGGGGGGGCGGTGTAAGCCCCCAACAGGTTTCTCTTATGTAGGGCCTCAGACGGTCCTCTCATGTGAAGTTTTTTTGATTTGATTTGATTTTTATTGCGTAATAATAACATGACAATATGAGTAAAAAAAATTTTACTCATATTGTTTTAAAAATATTTATCGGAGAGTACCAACATTTTTCTATTTTTTTTAGATTTGTTTTGTTTTAGGTGATGTGACTGACGAGACGTTTTTAAATTAAAATAGGCAAAACTTGAGCGCAGTTAAAACGCTCAGAAAAAAAGACGTCTTTTTCTTTTGAGCGTTTTAACAAAGATCAATTTTGCCGATTTTATTTTAAGTTCATACGGAAGTTTCCACGCTTTCGATGGGACATGGCCAAGCGGATGTTTGGTAAAACTTGATATTTTCAAACCTTTATAAAGGTCGTTAACAAGAATTTTTTGCCACTGATGATGATAATAATGGCGCCTAAGAACTACTAAAAGTTGATGTTTGTCTCTATTGATTGGAATAAAGTGACATTCTACAGCGATAAAAACTGTTTCCATTGCCGTTGGGCAAATAACTTTTCGAATAAATGATGTTGAGGTCGGGTTATCTGAAGCAATTTGTCATTGCGTGGGAACGGACCAAACAAATTCGTTCGAGTTAACCTTGTGTTTGAGATGAAATGTTACATTTTATCCAAGAGCTAGTTATCCGAGTTTGACTGTACTTAGCCGCGGAAAGTTCCTAAAAAGTTGGGGCAGCTCAGCCGGCCAGCAGCCCCAGGGAATACGGGCCTGTATGTTAAATACAAATCAATTTTCTGTTCAAAGACTTTTCTATTACTAGGGCAACGTTGGGTGGCACAGCTAGTGATCATATATGAATGATTAGTCTTAGGCTAGAAGATGTGTTTTATGCTGCTGCTAAAAGCTTATCGCTTGTTTGAAATGCGACACGAAAATGTTTTGCTTTGGTCAAAAAATTGTTTCGGCGCTAGTCATTTGCTCATGATAATCGATTTGTAGCATTTGATAAATTATTATTGTACAACTTATAAGTTAGCAGATTTTGGCAGCAAACTGTAGCAAACATCAATGATTGCAATTAGCATTTACGCAACATCATAAAATATAGTTATAAAATCGAAATTTACTTTCAAATGTAGAATGCAATAAAAAAAATGTTAAGCGCCAGCAAATTGCATAATAATATCATCCAAGGTTGATTGTAAGCACTAGATATCAACTTTTAGAGATGTTTCTCGGTTTCCCAATGCATATTTATTTAGCCATCCTTGACAAGTTAGCAGATTTATTGCAATAAAATGGGTTAATTTTGCAGTCTGAAAGAAAGTGCACAATATAGATTACATTCACTTCGTCTATAAAAGGGTTAAATTTGTTTTACTTAAATTCTGATGAGCTTTTTGAAAAAACAACGCCGTCATTTTTCTAAAGCCAGTTCTAGTTGACCGCCACTATAGAAAAGGGTTGAGAGTTGCAGTGCCATGGCGTTCAATTAGAGGTTTTATGATATCTTACATTCCCATGTCTGCTATAACCTTGCCCCCTCAAGCCATAGTGTATTGTAACTACATACTACTCTATTGTGATGCTTTAACCAGCCAGCCTAAAGTACTGTTTAGGTTGGTCCTTTTATGTAGCTCCACTAAATCAATGTTTGTAGGTAGTAAATAATTGCTGTATTATATTGTAGATATTGAGGTTAAATTGGAACCCGAATCTTCATCAGTCAACGCAGACAAAGATGAAGGTAATTATTCAGAAGGATTTTTCATGGTAACTATGAGTATTTATTGTATACACCGGAAGCTTCTATCAAACTCTCATAATTATTGTAGGAGCTATAGAAGTAAAAACAGAACCAGATGATCGTGTTAATAATCTATATCCAACTGGTAAGTTTAACATTTATTAAATAACTAGCTGTGCCACCCGGTGTTGCCCGTGTAATAGAAGAGTCTTTGGACAGAAAATTGATTTGTATTTATCATATAACAACCTTTGTCGTTCTAACTTTCAAACTACATATCATGAGAGAAGTGTGTCGTGTAGTTAAAATAAATTGAGAGAAAAATAAAAACCACTGTAAAGGTTTTAAAACTTTGTCAAACAACTGTACCTTTCAAGCTAATAGTCTGGTATATTGCCAATGGATACTCCACTAAGCTAGTTAATAAGGTTAGGCTTCCAATGATGGTAAGCCATGACTTACCATTCTGCATTGTTGTCTGCATTGTTGTCCAGCTCGGCTGTTCTAATAATAGCTATAGCCTTTGAGAAGTATATATATAGATATAACTGGTTTTGATAAGCTCAGGTGCCTCTGAATTAAATGGATATGATAACTACCTTTCTGAATTGTCTCAAAAACCTGCTGGTATTGTTTACTAGTAAAGATAAATACTGAATCTTACCAAAGTTACAGTTTAAGTGTAAGTCCTATGAAGTAATTCTGAACTTAACTAGTTTGAGAGTTGGATTAGCTACTGCTACTGCAATAGTTTGCAGAAGGAAGATTAGGTTTTAATCACATGTAATTTCTTAAGCAACTTTGTTTAAAGGTTGATTTGCAACAAAATTCACATTACAGTTATTTGATATCAAAAGATTCACCATGTCTTACTCTGTCGTGCTGTAGATACCAAATATGTGGAAATGTGATTACAAGCTCCTAAAAGCTAAAAAACAAACATTTAATTGCAGCCACACGAGACCGCCATAGTTTGGATTCTCTGTCCAAAAGGGCTCAAATGGGACGTAGTTGTTACAGGGTGGTTTCTGTTTACACTTTCATGCAACCTCATTCGTCGAAATATTTTTACAAATATACTTCATGCATTCAAAAAACCATGTCTATTTTTCTTAAGCGTCTATTTTATCGTCATTGTAATGCTGTCACTTTTAGCACTGATATCTTATAACTTTCCGTAAAAATTCATTAAACTTTTTAACCTTAGCTCAAAGGAGTACATATCATTGTCTGATAATCATGACGAGCCTGTTGGTCACCTCTGATAATCAAAAAGTGCTGCAAAAATTATTTGCGAAATATTAGGTCACATGATCAAATTACGTCTTGACGATTAGACCAAGCTGAAACAAAACTGTAAAGTAGCGAGCATCTATATTTGATACGGGGTCTTCGGTAAAACCCGAAGTGTTTGTCATAAACTAGTGCTACGATAATTTTAAATTGAGCTTTTTATTGGCTTTTCAGTTCATGTGAGAACATCATGTGACAAGACAATAACCAAACTGTCATGACTGTGTCAGAGAAGTAAACAGACTCCAATCTACGGCGGTTTTTCGTTTTTGAGCTTTTAAGAGCTTGTAATCACATTTCCACATATTTGGCACTTACAACACAACATAGTAAGTCATGGTGATTCTTTTGATACTAAATAAATGTAATGTGAATTTTGTTGCAAATCAACTTTTAAAGGTTGACCTGCAGCATAATATACATTATAGTTATTTGGTATCAAAAGATTTACCATGTCTTACTCTGCTGTGGTGTAAGTGCAAATTATGTGGAAATGTGATTAAAAGTTCTTAAAAGCTCAAAAACGAACAGTTAATCGCAGCCATCACAAAAACGCTGTAGGCTGGAATCTCTTTATTGCGATGACTTACTCAACTCGACGAGGTTATTGTTCTGACGCGTGATGTTATCATGCAAATTGAAAGGCCAATAAGGCTCAATATAAAACGTTTCATAGCCCTAGTTTATGACAAACACTTCGGGTTCTACCGAAAAGCCCTTATCAAATATAGATGCTCACTACTTTACAGTTTCGTTTCAGGTTGGTCTAATCATCCAGTCGTAATCTGATCATGTGACCTGTACTTCCTGTCAAATGGCGTGACAAATTTCTGCAGCATTTTTGGACTACCAACAGGTTCCTCATGTTTATCAGAGGATGATATGCACTCCTTCGAGCCAAGGTCAAAATATTTGACTAATTTTCATGCTAGGTGTTGAGATATCAGTGCTCAAATTGACAGCATTACAATGATGATGAAATAGATGTATAAGGACAATAGGCATGTTTTTATTGAATGCGTGAAGTATTTTTGTGAAAGTATTTCGACGAACGATGTTGCATGAAAGTATAAACAGATGCACATCGTGTTAAACTAGGTCCCATTTGAGCCGTTTTGGAGAATGATTCCAACCTACAGCGTTTTTGTGATGCCTGCGATTAGCTGTTCATTTTTTAGCTTTCAAGAGCTTGTAATCACATTTTCACATATTTTGCACGTACAGCACAGTAGAGTATGACAAGGTGAATCAGTTGATACCAAATAACTGTAATGTGAATTTTGTTGTGAGTCAAGCTTTAAGATACTTTTATTACATAAATGATAATTCAATATACTGTAAAACTTCAATATACTGCCGTGGTGCTCTACTTTTCAACCTTTCATCTTTTGTAGCATTTTATACGAGGTGACGCTCAATTAAAGGGTGGTGCAGTATTTTTCAACCCATCTCATATAGTGGCATGCAAATAGAGGCGTTACGATATCCTGATAAGTTGTGTATATTGTAGACATTGAACTTACGCCTGATCTATGGAGTCCATCAGACAACACAAACTGTGATGAAGGTAAATATAGTATTACTTTTATGGATGTAATAACAGGATACCTTTGTAGTTGCATTGGTAGTGCTGTAGCAGTAGTAAGCATGGCACAGTCATGTAGCATGCAGTATAATTGCATTGTACGCTTTTGCTGCTGCACAGTATACACATGAATACAAGTCCAATTGGCTTTAATGCAGGATACGCAGTATAGGGACAGCGGTGGTATTGCCTACCACACAGTGTGTATTGTTAGCTGCAGTGGTTGGTACATTGGTAGTGCACATTCTGCAAAGCTAAATGTAGTAGAAACTTTTGAGCTACAATGTACAAGTAAACGTATATTTGCTGCACATACATGATTTTTTTCATGAAAATGCATCACAGAAACAAGTGTTGAGATGATGTCAACGCAACCACAACATAACCGCCAGATATGAATGCTGGTCAATATTCAGTATGAGTAAGTTGATCACAGTTAGCATGTTGTATTCTGTTGAAAAAAGATAGTATTATTGTTTTAATTTATATTAATGAGAATGTACTACAAATACCTAAATTTCATAGGAATGGTGAAAATGCCTAACTTCCTATTTTTAATTGATATGGCACATTAAGCGCAAGCTCATGAGTTTGCTAAACATAACATCTGATATTTTGTACAATAAAGGGCAGATACAGTGTCAGTTGATCTACAGTATCCACTAAAGCACAGTTGTGGTGTACATGCAGCTTAGGTTTTGCATAACGCGCATTCACAGTATGTATGAGTTCCTGATTTTCACAGATTGCACCTAGGAAGTGAATGCGCCTTGGAGTGCAGTGGACAATTTGCAGTAGAAGCACAGTTGTAGCAGCAGTAAGTCTGCTGATCATTAGAAAGCTATAAAGCACTTTAAAATTACTGCATACTGTAATGCCATGATATAATTTAGTTCCAATACATCGCAACCCTGGTGTCAATTCGTGACCGTGTAGTGAATAGTCTGATTGTAGTATTTGGTAAAGGTTGTTCTAAAGATGGAATTGTTTGATAGCTTAGCCAGTCCACCCCAAGAGACGGATTGGTAGTTGTTCTGGCCTTAGCGTCCGATAGTCATTGAGCAATTTTGACACAGTTATAGCATCTGGTATATATTTGTTTAGTAGCCAAATTTTTGTTTAGCCGAGCCATAATATTTATTGGCGATCAGGCAGTAATAAAAAAAGATTGTCAAGTCACAGCATCTGGTGGCTTCTACTTTGTTAAAAAATTTCAATTGGCTTAAAAAAACGGTACACAGCATCTGGGAGGCAGGTGGCCCCAGAAAGAGAATTGTCTCCCTGGTGTGTAAACATTGCATTTTTATTGTATTGACGACTGGATCGCTGCACATTACTTCTGTGAATAAGACATCTGACAAGTGTATCTTGTAAGTTTTCGACTTCCTGCTGCAGTATGGGCAAAAAACCAAAATGTTTTAATAGTTTGGAGCATGAGATGAATTGGCTCAAAGGCAATCTCCCAATAATTATTTTCCTTTCCTACATCACATTTCTCTACTGTTAACAACAAACTTGTTTTGCATTTAGCTACTACTGCCTAATGACGAAGGGGAAATGGCTTTTGGGGTTTAGTTTGGTTTCTCAGGTCAACTCAGTTTGGCACATCTTTTTGGGAGAATGTTTTTCCCGATGCCACTACAAAACTTTTATCTCGCAATGCAGAGGATGTAGTATCGCACTATTCAGTGGACTTTGTACGTATCAGTACAGCGATGTTGAAGTTGTTGTCAATCCGCAAGTTGGTGATTATCTAAGTTTTGTGATGCACTCTTGGCCACGACAGATCTCACGGAATCATCAGATAGAAGATGCGATGTGCACCAGTCTAGTAGTTCAAATTCTCTATACATGATTAAATTGGTTGTTCCTACATTCCACCACGATGCATAGCTGTACACACCAGAGAGAATGTAATCGGCTTGTGATTTATACTTTGAAACCGTTTTGTTCATGTTGGCGTGATTTTTTTGTTATCTCGTACTACTTGATACCAAACATAGACTAGGTACCATTAAATTGCACTAACTAAAAAGTAATTCAATTGCAGTACCATTCAAAAATCCTTTAGTATCATTTGATCATAAGGTGTATAGGATTTTAGATCCAAGAAACTGATCTACTTTGGAGCATTAGTAGGGTTGTGTTTTGTGGGATTTTTCTAGAATCTCAAGTGTATCCAACAGGTCTGTGTCAAGATTTCCTAGAGGTCAGTGTTTGATGAAAATAAAGAATCTGCAGAGGTTGACTGCACTGTCACTCAGAGGCTTTTCAATCAATTTGTTACTCACTTTTGTCAGTTTATCTATCCTCCCTTCTAGTTAAAAGTATCACTTGTTTTCGCTGAACATTTTTTTCTGGCCAAATATATGTGGATGATTGTACTCATGTGTTAGATAAAGTCTTTGTTATTGCATAAGGCTTTAATTGCAGTTTTTTGTGGATTGTTGCCATTAATCACTGGACAATTCGTTGCTGCAATAATATTTTGCTTAATCTCTTGAAGCCATCATTCTTGTTTAGTACATTTAGTTCTGTTTAGGTCAACTAAACTAAAGTGGCCATCAATATCTAAAGGTTTCAAGTTTTAGAGGTCTTCAGAAAGTTTTCAACGGCGAATGGCAAATTGCTGTGATTTTTTTCAATAATTTGTATCTGTCCTTTTAATTTGTCTTGTCTCTCAAGTCCTATTTTAGGGTTTCAACATTTTCTAGTTAGCATGTGTAAGCTCTGAAACACTGATCAGCTTTTTTTACATTGTCAAGTCCATTTCAAACAATAACTCAATCAAAAATCAATATTGAATTCCACCATTACTATAGACTACGGTTTGAAACATTGTCACTAAGTGTGCAAATGCTAGTTTTTTGCTATTGTCATAACACCATCTTGACGATAGCTGTATTCTTCTTGCTGATGTTATCTACATGTACAAACATTTGCTTATAAAGTCATGTTTTTGGCTTCCTAACAGCAAATAGTTTTCCTAGTTGGTAACTTATTTTAGTGGTTTATAATCAATGCACTACCTTCATATTTATTTTTACATTAAGACTATCAGAAAGCTCAAAGCTTTTTATATTCTAACATGCCATTCTCTAGCACATCATGAGCCTTTATTTTTCATAAATTCCCTTTTTTAATATGAGAGCTGCAGCTTTACCTAGCTTTTTTGGTTTTACCAGGCTGCCATCTCAACATGTGTATCGCTTAGTTTTAATTTTTATATAATAATTGTTACAAGGATCCAACTCTTGTTAACACAACATTTTTAGTAATCATAGTCATTATTACTTGTATTAGCTAATGGAAATTGGCTTATTTTTGCTTTATAATAATGGCCAATAATACGAAAAAAAGTAACATTCTGAAAAATCATTAAAAATACAGATGACGAGAGGCTTTCAGCTTGTTTGAGTTGTAAACATGTTTACCTCCTGATTTTTTATGAAGAAGCTATTAAGCATAAAATGCCAGCTAATGGCTCAAACTGAGAGTTGACCAAAGGCTTTACCCAATAAAATTGTATCTTTATGAGTTAGTCACGGGATGAACTTTGCCCTTTTGGTTTAAGTTGATTACCTTTTGACTGCATTCTGGCTAACCTTTGGTCAAACACTCTCTAAACCTTCTTTTTCTATTCATTTTAAACTATTTAGTGGTTTTCTCTCTACTTTTATATAAGAATTCACAGAGTACCCATTCATAAACCTCTTAGGTGTACTTTACTAATAGTATGTACTAGCTGATTGCAAGTACATTTCCGATGAACCAGGGCTGATTATATTAACTTATCCAGTAAGGATAGATTTGAGTTTCATACAAAACTTCTTAACAGCCAAAAATAAATGTAGAGATTGTTCTTGCTATTTGACCATTAACACTGCGGATGTTGTCATATGACATAGGATGCACACATAAATAGCAACATATTAAAATTTAATCATCCAAGACATATTTTCATAGCAAATGATATGATTTACCTTTGACAGCTAGTTAATATTAGCACATTTCAAGACTTGAACCTAAACTTATATATCATGTTTGTAGTGGATGTAAATTAGATATTATTTTGATGAGAACTTTAAACCAATTTTATATTACTTGTAGAGTTTAAATGACCTTCCGTGACATAACAACACTTACCTATGTCTGGTACCACTAAGTCTGTGTGCAAAAAACTCCCACATTGTCAACTTTTACTACAGGTGAATTTTCTGGTAGCTCTACTCATCACAGTACTCAAAGAAGAGACACAGAGATTTCTACCGGAGATAAGCCATTTCAGTGTACAATATGCAGTAGGAGAATTGCGCAACCCGGTCAACTAGCCATCCACATGATGACACACACTAGAGAGAAGCCATATGAGTGTAAGATATGCAGTAGTAGCTTTACTCGACGCGGCTCTCTAACAATTCACATGAGGACTCACACTGGAGAAAAACCATTTCAGTGTAAGTTGTGCAGTGATAGGTTTACCCGTCGCAGTACTTTGGTTGGACACATGAAGACTCATACGGGAGAAAAACCTTTCCAATGCAAGATGTGTAGTAGAAGCTTTGCCCACCCGAGTGCTCTAACGGAACACAACAAGACTCATACTGGAGAAAAGCTGTTTCAGTGTGAAATGTGTAGTAGAAGGTTTGCCCGACGAAGGAATCTAGTGGAACACATGAGGACTCATACAGGAGAGAAACCTTTCCATTGCAAGAGTTGCAGTTGTAGCTTTACTGCGCGTAAAAGTCTAATAAGACACACGATAAAACACAATACGGAGAACTTATTTTAATTTGAGATGTGCAGTAGTAGGTTTACTCATCTAAGTAATCTAACAACCCACAGGTGGAATCGTTCTGAGGAGAATTCATTCCAATGCAAGTTTTGCAATAGGTGCTTTGCTTGTAAAGCATTTTCAAGATATACAACTGTGTATTCTGGTATGTGTTAATTAAATACTCACATATACTCCCATTTGGCGTTGTAAAATTTGTATGGTGATTTGTCATTTTGTTATGTGACCACATCTGTTGCATGTTTAATTCAAATATAATAAACTATTTGTGATAAATAAAGTGAGTATTGCATTTGATTAAAAATATGATGTCCAATATACGATAAGCTTAGGTTCTATCTGGGTGAACCAATTTGAGCATGACTGAAAATTTTGGGTTTTTTGGTTTCATCTACTTGAGCTGATTCTTTCGACATCACAAGCACCTGATTGGTTGCTTCTGTTTTAAAATGTTTTGTAGAAAACAATTTTTTTCATACCTACAACATAATATTTCATGCAACAACTAAGGTTTCTTATTGCATTGGTTAGAGTTCATCCTAGATTCTGTAGCCTAAATCCAGCCTCATTGTGTTCCTTGGGTTAAAGTAAGGTCAAGGTAAATGTTAACTTTAGTATACGACCAAATCAATGTCATCACCTTTATCGACTGATTTTACCTAATTAAACCAGCCCAATCAGATCGTCCCTTAGAATATTGTTTTATAGTATACACTAACTATTACCCGGCATTGCCCAAGTAATAAAAAAGTCTTACGACAAAAAATTTATTTTTATCTAGTATATATACCACATGTACCATTATAAATCTTAAACTTCATATCATGAGAAAAGTAATTTTGTGCGGTTCAAATGAATTAAGAAAAAAAGTACAGTTGGGAAGGTTTTCAAACTTTTTCAAGCAACTGTAAGTTTTAATTTTCATAACTTGAAGGCAGTGTTTCGTTGAAATAAAATAAGAAAAAGTAAAAATGTAAAAGAGTTTAAATGCAAATGTGAAATCATTAGCAAGTAATGGCTAGATAGATATGTATAGTCTGTTTTGCTACGATTACTATGAAAAATTATTTGGTCTACAATTATACGATTGTACATGTAGTTCATTTCAGTGTTAGCATGCAAAACTTGCATGCCAATTTTAATGCCAGCACAAAAAGCCCAATATTATCACAAGCTAGCAACATTATCACACTTTTTGAGCTCATTTTTCTCGATGTGCAGCCTATCAAACATGCCATAACAAGCTAGGAGCAATGTTAATTTGCTTATTTACCTTTCATAAAATGCTGCAACTATTTTGAAGGCTGAAACTAGATAATAATGGCTTTTAAGACACCCATCCCTATAATTCTAGATCAAACTAAACATCCCCAACTTCTGTCCCTAAAAAGCCAGGCTACATCACATATTTATGAGCGGAGCTTGTGTTGATTGTGTCGCTTGCGAGGACAAAATTGAACTGTTGTAAAAAGCCTTAATTATTTTGAAAGTTGTTGACCAATCATTATTCTGAGCACAAAATCAGAATTGGCGTGTTTGATTCACCTGAAAAACAATTAAAGCTGTTTGTGGCAGTTATGGTTTAACTGGGAATTTGTTAGTTTTACCAAAAAAGATATTTTGAAGAAGTCAATCATAATGTTGACTCGAAATTTGTACGAAGAAGACGTTTTAAGCTATTTAGATTCTGTTGGCAGTGGTTTTGAGGTCAACCAGGTTGATGATGATTACTCAGAAAGCGCCTCTGAATCAAACTCAGTCGACCTAAAATGTGTAAGTAAGAAATATTTTAGGTTTGGGGACTCGCAGTCACTCCCATAGTCAGACACTGGACTGACATGTCAACCTACAGTATGTCACATGGAAATTTATTTAGGGTTGGTGTTGCTGAGCAGAACAGATTTTTATAACTGGTCTGGTTAGATTGAATTACTTTGATGTGTTAGTATGTAATAAATATGTTACATCATTTATTATCATATGCATACATGTCTTTGTCAGCACTAGTAGGAATAATGGCAGTATTCAGTATGAGTGAGTCATCAGATATTCAAGCAGTTGGGGTGTAACTCTAATTTGTTTTTAGATGTGTTGTGTGGTGTACCCAAAAGATTTTCTGCTGATTTACCCAGATATCTAACAAATTTTCTTCTGCTTGTAATTGCTTCGTCAACAAATTCCTTGTCAACCGGTCATACCATTCTATGTTGCAGAGTATGTCTTCTTTTTTCAAATTGTATTCCTAGTTGCTGGTGCTCCACAAAGGGTCAGAGGTTCAAGCAAGATATTAGAGATCTAGGCAAGAGATCAGGAACGGAAATACTCAGCTTTACATCTTGTCTGACTTAAGGTGTAAGCCTTACACCTCAGGGTTGAACCCTGATAAGTGTTGGAGTGAGGTTGCAGAAGTGGTTAAGGTGAGAGCTGCGCGCTTGCTGATGGTGTCTTGGATTTCACATTGTGGCAACCTGGTTCTTCAAACATGTGCTGTTTGATAAAAAATACATTGAAATATGAACTATGATGAAATTTTATTGCATGATCAAATTTTATGCATTTTTAACCGCACAATGTTGAGTCAATTTATTGATTACTTGAATGACATGAGTTCTTTTGAGTTGCCCTTCAGCGAATCTTGCTTTTGGCTCAACTTTGATGAGATTTGAATGCTCTCTTTAGTCATATATACTCAAGTTTCATTATTTTTATCCTGCAAGCACGCAGCTGGGTATATTACCACTAGAGGTCTGTTAAGAAGGGACTCTCAGTTTTATCTCTGGTAGGACTACTGTTGAAGAGATAAGGGAGTTATTGAGTTAAATGTTCTAATACCAATATTTCTATGACCATGTTCCCTCGTAGAAGGCTATGCTGTAGTAATTAAGAGGATTTCACTCATGAAACCAGTTTGTCATCACTACTGCGAAATTGGAGGTTTTATGTATTTTAATCTGTGTTTATCCTGCTTGTTGGTTTAAGTACTTTGTTTGTTACATTAAATAACTATCGTGACAGCATTGTAAGTCCCTTCAGACAAGCAGCAAGGTGGTTCTAGTGACAACCTTTTTCCCCCAAAGGAGGATGTCCCTGGTTTGATCACACTCTTCGTAAGTTAGGTGTTATCAACCTTCAACAATCACTGCCCTCGTGTACTTCGTCATTATATCTTTCAAGTCTTCTGTAAATTTTCTTTGAATCCATGTTCTCAATAATCTTGTGCTCTATAAGCCTTTTTTTACCATACTTACATATCACTGATATTTTTATATACTAGAAATTCCCCTATCATACAGCCCATGACCAAAGTGATATTGGAAAAAAGAAAGGGTACTGATGGTTGAGAAATGCAATATTAGCAGTCAAATTGCACTGCAGTGCAATAGGATAACTGCAATGGTAGCTGTAATGTACTGGGTGTGGGTGTTATTATATACAACAAACAGCAATAATGAAAGGAAAAGATTATATGTTTATATCTCTCTCCCTGCAATAGGATAAATGCAATATTGGCTAATATTAGAAGTAAAATGCACTGATATTATTAGAATAACCAATATTATTAATATAGTAATAATAGAAAACCAATGCACAATTTTGTTTACAATTCCAAACGTCATAGCTAACAGTATCAAGAAGTTGTGATATTTATATAGATTTTTAGAAAATCTATTTAAAAAGTGTATGGTCATGACAAACAGCAATAATGAAAGGAAAAGATCATATGTTTATATTTCTCCCCTGCAATAGGAGAAATGCAATATTAGAAGTAAAATGCGCTGATATTATTAGAATAACCAATATTATTAATCTAGTAATACAGTAATAATAGAAAACCAATGCACAATTTTGTTTACATTTCAAAACGTCATAACTAACAATATCAAGAAGTTGTGATATTTATATAGATTTTTAGAAAATCTATTTAACAAAACTATTTACAAAAAATAATAACAGTAACATATTGCCCATCATCGACGTTGTTAGTGTGACTATTACACTTCAATAGTCATCCAAACTTATAATTAAATATTGTAATAATCTCTTAAGATTCATTAGAAAAAAATATCATTGTCATTTCCTTTACTTTCACTGCTTTGGACATCAGTTAGAATACCAAAGTACTCAAAAGTTTCCAAAATGTCAGTTACTTTGAAATCGGCAAAAAAGAAACGATTTCTGTACTTCTACGTTAATTACAGAAACCTTCGGCAATTCGACAATGCTATAGACTAGTAAAATGTGCACGTTATTTTTTCGTGAAATGCGCACGACTTAATGGTTCTATTCTCTGTCGCTCAGCATTTCGTCTGCCGGTCTTAATTTTGATCAAAGTAAGGCTTCGCCAGTTTTAATAAAGATTTTTGGCCGAATTAATCTGTCTATTTATGTATAATCCGATCAGGTGGGTTAGTTTTAAGATATTGCGGTAACCTTTCAAAGACTTGGTAACATATTTAAATGGGTTTATATGTGTTTTGTATCCTTATTATACTTTAATGACTCTACAAAAAATGGTTAAATTTGTTGATGCGATTTCGATGCAAGGGTTTGCGACATTGCTGATGAATAATTTTCGTAAGTTGTGTGCTCATGCATTTATCACAAAAACTCTCAAACTTCGCTCCGCTCGTTTGGTCGCGGGATGACATAAGTATTACGAACCATGGCTGTCCTTGTCAATAAGAGTTGGTATTCTCAGGCAAATTTTCCAACAATAATAAGTTTGAAAATTTTTAAGCAAATCTAAAAATGCTCATAATCCTATGAATCCACTAATCTCACTAATCCACTAGTAATCCTATGAGCGCTAGTAAAACGTTAGCAAAAATGTCAAGCAAAACACAGCAAGTGAAATAGGAATGTGTTTCACCATTCTTCAGGTTAAAACCATAAAACTTTGTTTAACTTTTAAAAAACCTTTAAATATCTTTGCAGTAGGACCATGTCCATTGAGCAAATGCTTTTTATTTTATGACTCAAAATAATCTGCAACAATTTTACTTAATATTCTACAATTATTCATATGCATCACATTCCTTCATGACATACCAACAAACATTTTTATTACGACCTTGTCCCAGTGAAGTTGTCATCATAATGAAAGAAGTACATAAAGATATTCGAAAACGATTAAATATGGAAGCAAACTTTTAGGTCTAGCATCTTCTGCAAGAGTTGTTTGTTTGGTTTGCACTGCATCTTTAAATGACATTCTTAACAAAGCCATGTAGCTGCCAATACTCGGGCTGCTGGTGTCTCTGATACGATTCACCCGATGCCTGAATGCAGGCCAGTATGGTTCAAATGGTTAAATACCAAGTATCTAAACATTTAATGAAGTGTTCTTTAAAGCCATGCTTTCCATAACCATGATCTCTACAGCAATTTTCTCTAAGGCCCTATATTCATGTTCTGCATCTCCTTAACCTTTTTTTCCATAACCATGTCCCCTACAACCATGTTCTCTACAACCATGTCCTCTACAGCCATGGTTCTCGTAACATGTTCTTTGAAACTGTGTTCTCTGTAGCCATGTTTTCTGTAGCCATGTTCCCAAAACCAAGAAATCCATAGCCGTGTTCCGTATAGTTATGATCTCTACTACTATGTTCTCTACAACCGTTTCCTCTTTGGTCAAGTTTCTTTAGCAATGTTTTCCTTGACCATATTATCTAGAGTCATTTTTCTTTACTCATGCTTTCTAAAGCCATGTTTCCTAACCATGCTCTATATGGCAACAATCTCCAGATCTATGTTCTATATGCTAATGTTTCTTTAACCATAGCCAAGCTTCATTGTCAACTAATTGAATGCAAAAAAGTCTTTGCACCGAATTTAATTTTTATTTAACATATCACAACAGTTGCCATTCTTACGTTCAAACGTCATGTCATGAAAAAAGTGTTTTGTGCAGTTCAAACAAATTAAGGAAAAAAATAAAATGATTGCAAAAGTTTTCGAACTTTTTCAAACGACCGTAACTTTCAAATTTCATATTTTAAAATACGGTAAGCGTTTTGAACTGAAAAAAATTAAGAGAATACATAAAATAACTCTGAAGGTGTTTAAATGTAAATGTTAAATAATCAGCAAGCAATGTCTAAATAAAGTATTTTTTCTGTCATTAATTTGAGAGGTTTTTAGGTATGAACACTATAAATTTTTAATTCATTTAAGTGTTGTAGCAAAAATACTGTATATATATAAACTCATATTTATTATCTCATGTAAACACCCCTTGCTAATAATCACCAAAATTTTAAATACGTGACCCAAGAACGCAATATATTAATTATAAATTGAGTGTGTGCAATCGCAAAAAGGGTAGACATATTGTATATGTGGTTAGGTTACGTTGCAACCACTTGCGCTATAGTATGGAGCGCAATTTGTAAAGTTTTGTGATATACACTCTATAAAACATGTTTAGTATGTCAGTTTACATGTTTAATATGTCAAGATTCACGTTTAGTATGCTAACTTACATGTTTAATTTGTGAAGATTCGTGTTTAGTATGTCAACCTACATATTTAGTATGTCAAAATTCATGTTTAGTATGTCACTTTACATGGTTTAAAGTCAAATTTCTTGTTTAGGATGTCAGTTTACATGTTTTATATGTCAAGACTCATGTTTGGTATGTTAATTTGCATGTTTAGTATGCTAACTTTCATGTTTGGTACTGCAAAACACGCATGTTTGCTATCCCGCCGCGATCCGTGTTTGATATTCCAATACTCATTTTGTTATTCAACTTTTATTTTATATTTTATCCTCTTTTTTACATTTCGAAACAATTGCTCGTAGTCAATCACGCTCTTTTTTACGTGTAGCCCATCTATAAATGGTAGGACAACTTGGAGAATTTCGATCAATAACCTTGGGGAGCGAAGACACCCTGAGGAGCAAGATTTCCTCACTGTGAGCGCCTCAAGCAAGCTCGGTAACATTTGTTTATTTGATAAAACATTCATTCAAATTCAAAAGTGACTTAACCTTGGAGTGAAGAGTTAACTAAGACTTACTAACTCCCCTACTTGTTTATTCCTCAAATAACAGGTCTTATATCACAGCAAGTGGATATTGTACATGTAGGTTGCTGCTCTGTGCTGCAGTAACAATGTCACAGATTTCTTCACCAAAATCCTTTTATTATATATTGAAAAATTTATCTATAGACAGACTGTGACTTCACTCACTCTTTATTTTTTACTCTTGTTTGTTTAGTGGTTGTTTGTTGGAAAGAAGCATTACCTTTTATATAATTGTACTTGCGACAAACAAATGAATTTAATAATGCAAACTCTTACTATTGTATATATAGTCACTGTTGCACACTGTGTCGTGAGTGTCAGTACGAGTCAGTCAGTCCGGTGTTCGGGGGCTGATTGAATGATGCTAAATAATAATTAATTATTATTTTATTGTCTCTGATATAAACTTTCTTTTGTTAGCTTGTTGAATGAAATGATGATTAATAAAACTTATACATACATTACAAAATAAAGTATAGTGTGCGTAGAATAGTATAATAATAATAGTGAAATATAACTATTTCATTCAATGTAACTATTTATTAATAAAAACATTTTATTATTATTTTTATTATAATTGTATACTCAGAATAAAATCGAAATTTAACAATATGCCCAATTATCTGGTCAATGAACATTGTCTGCACTCTGCTTGTCTGGGTTGCGACATCATGCTTACACAATTTTGACTTAAGCTTAGCTCCTAAAATATCCATCTGAGTTATTTCTCTACGAGCAAGGGCCAAGTTTACCTATAGTGCTATAGTCTGCCCTGCCAACCGTACCAGGGTGGGTCACCATGATGGTGAACTTGAGCCTTTAGTACCATCCCTGTTTGAGATACCTACCTCCAATAGGTTGTTTTATGATACCACCAACTGTTGATTCAGAAAAAAACCATTTGAAAGTCATGTTTTACCCCCAGCAACTCACACAAATAAAGCCTTTCCCTGTTATAACTAATGATTAAAACTAAATTATGATTCCTGATTGTAGTATAAGCTCTGTTAGAATGGCTTTGGGCCGCTCCTTTGTGAAGCCTACCTACCATCTGGAGAAACGCTGAACTCCATAACTCTGAAAAAAGGTGCTTTGTCAAGGAAAGCATATATCCCACCTACTATCATCTGCATTGAAAGCACCAGAGATCCCACCCGATTACTATGTAAGTATTATCTAGCTGTCTTATCGCATTCTGTTGTCTAATCTTGAGAGATGCAATTTTGAATTGGCTGTATATTCCCCCTAGAGGCATAGCGCTTCTGTAAAAATTGATGATAAAAATGTGGACACTATCACACACCCATTAGCATTTGCATCAGTAAATACTACATTGAGAGTCAAGATGCCTTTCTTTTCTCCCGTAGCCTTCTCTCAACCTAAATGACTGGCCAGTTAACCTGCACACCCTATCACCCTGACACTATCACACACCCATCAGCATTTGCATCAGTAAATGACAAATACTCCGTGACATAGTGATGTCATTTTGTTGAATTTTCTGCAAATACCTCTCTTTATTTTCACACGCTCAAATCGAAAACTACCAAAACTGCCCCGCGGCAACTACCATCTATGAGAATAAATCAAGGTATCTGTGCCATGAATTATTATCGCAAAAATGGTTCACATTGTGCGGGCTGTCATCGGTGCTTGGCGAAATATTAAGAATGTTTGACAGCTGCTGTTTTTTCCAACTTTATCTGCTTTGTCAGTGCTATCGGTGCCTGGTGCACAGATTCAACGATGAACACCGGTTCGACTATGTACGCCGGAGAGACAACACCGACATACGGTGATATAGTGTGAACCAGATATTAGTCATTCAAAATAACTTACCTTAATAGTTAAAGCAACCCACTTATTTCACTAGTTGAAAGGAGCAAATATTTTGAATACTTCTGTAAAAGAATACAGAAAACTAGATAGAGTATCATCTAGCTAAACAAAGGAATGTGTAGGAATTTAATGAATTTGTGAAGCCAGTGTTAGCAACCAACTTTACTGGCTCTACATATGGAATCCCTCCCTTTAGCCTAAGGTACTACCACCAGTAACTGCCTGGTATGATAGGTTGCATAGGGTACCAGACCTTAGTAATGAGCAATCATAGGTTGCATAAGCCTGGTTCCCATATCAAATGCGATACTCCGACGGTAACTTGTGCAGCAAAAAACTTGCGACGTTGGGCTCGGCGGCATATGTTCACATATAAGCTGCATCGCTAAACATAATCGCGTAATCAAATAAAATGTTCGCTAGCCATGCCGTTTCTATAATGGTGACCTTCATCCGTACAGAGCATTTCGAGAAGGGTTTTGCCTGCGGCCTTTTACGAAATTTGAACAGTGCTGAACTATTGCGATGCCGCCGGCAACTACTGGTGGTCCTTGGCAGTACCCAGTGCGTAGGTTCCCATTTCACCGCTAATAACCTGCGGTGCTGTTGCTGGTTCTTTGCGACGTATATGGGAATCAGGCTATAGGGTACCAAACCTTAGTCATAAGCAATCCTATTCTAGGTCTAAGATACATTATAATAGCTCCATCAAAGCTATCTACTTAGTCAACTATTGCCAACAAATAGTTCTCTCTAAAGTTCTTGGGTGTCATGAATGTTTCATTCTACGATTACAATAATTTTAAGTTTATCACTTCACTAATGCTGAGGTCAAGGTCAGTGTGGACCACAGTTTTTATAAGAAAGCATTTTGACTTGGAATGTTATCAAAGCTGACTAATAATTAGTTATTAATGATGAATCTAAACTCAAAAGCTAGAATTTCCCTGTTAGCTTTGAGCACTGCAACCAAGGATCTTATGCAACCTATGAAAAATATTTCAAGATATGAAATAGGAGATAACTTCTAGCACACAATATATAGTGGCGAGCGAGGCATTTGGTGTGATGCTTGTACACCTCCTTGTTAACAGGTAAATCTAACTTCAGTTTCTCATAACCAACAGGTACATGTATTTGTATTATTGAGAGTTCACCCCTCCACTGATTGATAAACATCGTTATAAAAATAAAAACACTGTCAGTTTCCACTTTGTACTGTATGATTTTAGATGGTTATGTAATACGGTTCAGCAAAGTTAAAGCAGCTGACGTTAAGACTCTGCTGCTGCAGTTGTTTGCTGTACTGGAAGCCCTTGAACATCTCCGACGTCAACTTGATCATCCCAAGTATGAATCTCAGCAGCCAGCTTCTACAAACACAAAAAATATCTTCAGAAGAATGTGCATATTAGGTTGGTCAAACACAGTTAATTATAGACGACTGAATGAAATTCTATCTACTGAACATAAACATTGAACCTTTCCTTGCATCATTATTGCTGTTACTGGAAGTATCACAAAAGGATATTACAAATATAAAGTAAAAAAGAGTGCCATGGTGAAGGCTATAGATGTGGAAACAACACTAGAGCTACATACCATGAAAAAAGAAGACGACGACTCCTAAAACCAGTCTGATAGCTATCTATTTGCATCACCAGAATTTAAGATTAACCATCATCAGCAAGCTTACATCATGTACCTAAATACCGACAGCTAGGAGCAACTATGGAAGAACGTGACTGTCTAAGGACAGGGACGAATATCTTTTACAAACATAAAGTAGTTTATCATAAGCCAGAGCTACTATAAGCCTGCTCAACACAAGACTTGCACACGGATTAGGTATACATTTACAAACCAGTGACCTCACAGCAACAGGTGTAGAAGATGCTTTAAATATCACTGGAAAATCAACAGGGATGTTTAACATCGGAGGTGAATGGAATAGAAAGCATTGATTTTCATAGCAGATGGCATGTCCTATGAAGAGACTTTAAGAACAGACCTGAATAGTCAACTAGCCACAATTACTTACAGTTTTACCTGATGTACTCTTATCATCAAAAGAGCCATTTCCAAAGAAAAATGCAGCAAATCTGTTTATATCTTCAACAACAGCCAAATAGCATCATTTACGGAAGTGCCGACAACAACAATTGTAGACAGTGATAATAAAGAAAAATAATATTTATTTCTAGAAAACAGAATATTTGAAAAAATTGATGAAAAACAATTAATCGTATAAAAATAGGATAGTCAGGAGTTTGGGAATAATCAATCATTAGTGATGTGAGGGAGCAGGGTAAGGTAAATCCATACATAAGATATAGATTATATGATATAGAAACAGAACATAGATATAGAGATCATGATTACACAGAACATGGTTATGGAAACATGGTTATGGAAACATGGTCAATGAGAATTTGGTTTTTGAGAACATGGATATAGAGATCATGGTTATACTGAGGATGGCCAAAATACATAGCTATTCAGAGTCAAAAATAGACATTCGGTCACGTTGGCTAGGGGTCGTGCATTAGCCCTTTGTGTCGACACCTGTGTTCACCGTTTTCGCAACATGTTGAAAGGGTGACAAAGGCAAATGTCCTTGGAAGATTTTTCCTAAAGCGATCGGCTGATCCTGAAAGTGAAACAAAAAAAAATTCGCCAAGTAGCAAGTAAAAATTTAAAGCAATAAACACCGAAGAAGTTTTAATTACGTTAAGTTTCTAATAAAAGTTTGCTTTCCAGTCTGTGCATCAGAATCCAATTTTATTAGTCATATGTTGTAATGAAGGATAACTTTTCTCTCCCTCCCTGGCAAATGCTAGGGCTAGCCGCTCTTGTATGTATTTAATTTTACAGTTTAACTAATCACATTACCTTGCATAATTTTTTATTTGTTGCTTTTTGCAAACATTCAGTAAGTTAGGACAACTACCAACATGTTTTTTCTGTCACAGTATCTTGTTTTACGTGTTTTTGTTTGTCTTTTTCAGAGTATAGAAACCAAACAATATATATTTAATTGTTCTATATATAAATAAGTTGCACAAACATGCCAGTAAATTGACATACGAGCTCAGTCTCAGAACGCATTAAGCTTGTAAGTCGAGGTATGACTGTATAGAAAATATGGCTGCAAAGTACATGGTTCGAGACATTCATATACAAAACAAGGATGCATAGATCATAACTATAGAGAAAATGGTTAGAGAGAACAAGGGCACAGAAAACACGGCTATAGAGAACATGGCAGGAGAGGATATGGATATACACATGTAGATCATAACTATAGAGAAAATGGTTAGAAATAACAAGGGCACAGAGAACACAGTTATAGAGAACATGGCAGGAGAGGATATGGATATACACATGTAAATCATAACTATAGAGAAAATGGTTAGAGAGAACAAGGGCACAGAGAACACGGCTATAGAGAACATGGCAGGAGAGGATATGGATATACACATGTAGATCATAACTATACAGAAAATGGTTTTAGAGAACAAGGGCACAGAGAACATGGTTATAGACAACATGGCAGGAGAGGATATGGATATACACATGTAGATCATAACTATAGAGAATATGGTTAGAAATAACAAGGGCATAGAGAACATGGCTATAGAGAACATGGCAGGAGAGGATATGGATATACACATGTAGATCATAACTATAGAGAAAATGGTTAGAGAGAACAAGGGCACAGAGAACACGGCTATAGAGAACATGGCAGGAGAGGATATGGATATACACGTGTAGATCATAACTATACAGAAAATGGTTTTAGAGAACAAGGGCACAGAGAACATGGTTATAGAGAACATGGCAGGAGAGGATATGGATATACACATGTAGATCATAACTATACAGAAAATGGTTAGAGAGAACAAGGGCACAGAGAACACAGTTATAGAGAACATGGCAGAAGAGGATATGGATATACACATGTAGATCATAACTATAGAGAAAATGGTTAGAGAGAACAAAGGCACAGAGAACACAGTTATAGAGAACATGGCAGGAGAGAATATGGATATACACATGTAGATCATAACTATAGAGAAAATGGTTAGAGAGAACAAGGGCACAGAGAACACGGCTATAGAGAACATGGCAGGGGAGGATATGGATATACACATGTAGATCATAACTATACAGAAAATGGTTTTAGAGAACAAGGGCACAGAGAACATGGTTATAGAGAACATGGCAGGAGAGGATATGGATATGCACATGTAGATCATAACTATAGAGAAAATGGTTAGAGAGAACAAGGGCACAGAGAACATGGCTATAGAGAACATGGCAGGAGAGGATATGGATATACACATGTAGATCATAACTATACAGAAAATGGTTTTAGAGAACAGGGGCACAGAGAACATGGTTATAGACAACATGGCAGGAGAGGATATGGATATGCACATGTAGATCATAACTATAGAGAAAATGGTTAGAGAGAACAAGGGTACAGAGAACACGGTTATAGAGAACATGGCAGAAGAGGATATGGATATACACATGTAGATCATAACTATAGAGAAAATGGTTAGAGAGAACAAGGGCACAGAGAACACGGCTATAGAGAACATGGCAGGAGAGGATATGGATATACACATGTAGATCATAACTATACAGAAAATGGTTTTAGAGAACAAGGGCACAGAGAACATGGTTATAGAGAACATGGCAGGAGAGGATATGGATATGCACATGTAGATCATAACTATAGAGAAAATGGTTAGAGAGAACAAGGGTACAGAGAACACGGTTATAGAGAACATGGCAGAAGAGGATATGGATATACACATGTAGATCATAACTATAGAGAAAATGGTTAGAGAGAACAAGGGCACAGAGAACACGGCTATAGAGAACATGGCAGGAGAGGATATGGATATACACATGTAGATCATAACTATACAGAAAATGGTTTTAGAGAACAAGGGCACAGAGAACATGGTTATAGACAACATGGCAGGAGAGGATATGGATATACACATGTAGATCATAACTATAGAGAAAATGGTTAGAGATAACAAGGGCACAGAGAACACAGTTATAGAGAACATGGCAGGAGAGAATATGGATATACACATGTAGATCATAACTATAGAGAAAATGGTTAGAGAGAACAAGGGCACAGAGAACACGGCTATAGAGAACATGGCAGGGGAGGATATGGATATACACATGTAGATCATAACTATACAGAAAATGGTTAGAGAGAACAAGGGCACAGAGAACACGGCTATAGAGAACATGGCAGGAGAGGATATGGATATACACATGTAGATCATAACTATACAGAAAATGGTTAGAGAGAACAAGGGCACAGAGAACACGGCTATAGAGAACATGGCAGGAGAGGATATGGATATACACATGTAGATCATAACTATACAGAAAATGGTTTTAGAGAACAAGGGCACAGAGAACATGGTTATAGACAACATGGCAGGAGAGGATATGGATATACACATGTAGATCATAACTATAGAGAAAATGGTTAGAAATAACAAGGGCATAGAGAACATGGCTATAGAGAACATGGCAGGAGAGGATATGGATATACACATGTAGATCATAACTATAGAGAAAATGGTTAGAGAGAACAAGGGCACAGAGAACACGGCTATAGAGAACATGGCAGGAGAGGATATGGATATACACGTGTAGATCATAACTATACAGAAAATGGTTTTAGAGAACAAGGGCACAGAGAACATGGTTATAGAGAACATGGCAGGAGAGGATATGGATATACACATGTAGATCATAACTATACAGAAAATGGTTAGAGAGAACAAAGGCACAGAGAACACAGTTATAGAGAACATGGCAGGAGAGAATATGGATATACACATGTAGATCATAACTATAGAGAAAATGGTTAGAGAGAACAAGGGCACAGAGAACACGGCTATAGAGAACATGGCAGGGGAGGATATGGATATACACATGTAGATCATAACTATACAGAAAATGGTTTTAGAGAACAAGGGCACAGAGAACATGGTTATAGAGAACATGGCAGGAGAGGATATGGATATGCACATGTAGATCATAACTATAGAGAAAATGGTTAGAGAGAACAAGGGCACAGAGAACATGGCTATAGAGAACATGGCAGGAGAGGATATGGATATACACATGTAGATCATAACTATAGAGAAAATGGTTAGAGAGAACAAGGGCACAGAGAACACAGTTATAGAGAACATGGCAGAAGAGGATATGGATATACACATGTAGATCATAACTATAGAGAAAATGGTTAGAGAGAACAAGGGCACAGAGAACACGGCTATAGAGAACATGGCAGGAGAGGATATGGATATACACATGTAGATCATAACTATACAGAAAATGGTTTTAGAGAACAAGGGCACAGAGAACATGGTTATAGACAACATGGCAGGAGAGGATATGGATATACACATGTAGATCATAACTATAGAGAAAATGGTTAGAGAGAACAAGGGCACAGAGAACACGGCTATAGAGAACATGGCAGGGGAGGATATGGATATACACATGTAGATCATAATTATACAGAAAATGGTTTTAGAGAACAAGGGCACAGAGAACACGGCTATAGAGAACATGGCAGGGGAGGATATGGATATACACATGTAGATCATAACTATACAGAAAATGGTTTTAGAGAACAAGGGCACAGAGAACATGGTTATAGAGAACATGGCAGGAGAGGATATGGATATGCACATGTAGATCATAACTATAGAGAAAATGGTTAGAGAGAACAAGGGCACAGAGAACACAATTATAGAGAACATGGCAGAAGAGGATATGGATATACACATGTAGATCATAACTATAGAGCAAATGGTTAGAGAGAACAAGGGCACAGAGAACACGATTATAGAGAACATGGCAGAAGAGGATATGGATATACACATGTAGATCATAACTATAGAGCAAATGGTTAGAGAGAACAAGGGCGCAGAGAACACAGTTATAGAGAACATGGCAGAAGAGAATATGGATATACACATGTAGATCATAACTATAGAGTAAATGGTTAGAGATAACAAGGGCACAGAGAACACGGTTATAGGGAACATGGCAGGAGAGGATATGGATATACACATGTAGATCATAACTATAGAGAAAATGGTTAGAGGGCACAGAGAACACGGTTATAGGGAACATGGCAGGAGAGAATATGGATATACACATGTAGATCATAACTATAGAGAAAATGGTTAGAAATAACAAAGTTATCTCTAAGATAAGATATACACTCCTGCCAAACCAAAGCTACGAATCATTGGATTGGCATACTTATGCTTTTGTTAAACATTTATTCATTTTTAAAATTACACTCGCAATGTATCTAACTCCCAATTTGAAAGCTTTCAGTAGATACGCGTTAGAATGACATATATATGAATGACATATTTAAATATTGTATTTGTTTTATTGATTACAGGATGTTTATGTGGTTCTACCAGCAAATCAGCTTTGTCAGTGTGGAAACTGCCATAAATGGGAAAGAGAAACTTGAATGTGTGCTGCATAAACCATGATATGTTTTGTTTGAGTTTGCTGCAGTAGATCAATTGTTCCTATTGTATGAGCTAAAACTATGTGAGTGGCTACGACTTGGATGGATATTTTTAATAAAAGCTTTATGTTGAGATGAAAATTTTTTGGCTTGTAAAAATTATATAAAATAATATTGTTGAAGATGATGCAAAACATTATTTGCAGAACATTATGTACATCATAGCCCCGTTGACACCTGTGCTGAAATCTTGTCTGATAGATGGATTTATTAAGTGTAATCAGAGCTGTATTGACAGGTACTTTGTATAGTTCGACTATTTGTTTAGAACTTGAATGAACTAATTAAATGTGATCAGCGAATTTTTTTACAAATTGATACCAATAATGACTTGATAACGTTGACTATACAATGTACATGACTTTTAAGAATGCTGTTGGTTTCATCATATATTCTTTTCAAGTATTCTGCTTGCTTATTTTACTTAGTAACTAGTTTCCAGTGCGGGTAGCGACGGAACTACGCCGATACAAAGATCTTATTCTACTTAGTTTGCTTGACATGATTACCGTAGACCGGTAGAATTAGTGGTCGCTACTAAGATGTTTACACAGCATTTAGAAGAAGATAATATGACAAGTTTTTAATTTCCCTTATTTGAGGCATTTAAGACATTTATAATAATGTATCGGTAGCTGGATGTAAAATTCTATTCTAGCCAACATGAGCAAATACAAAATAAAGTATATGCCAATAGAGCCGCGTGGGACTAGACCTTTATCACAATAGCCAATGTGAATACGAAAGAAAGAGACAGGTATCACTTGTTATATCATTTTGGTCAAGTCTGGGCATGTTTTTTTTTACCTGAGCGTTTTTACCGCGATAAATCTTTTTCGATTTTAATCCTCAAATATCTTGCCGATGAGATTGCCTAACGCAACAAACAAAATATCAACTGAAGGACAAAAAAATGTTTTCTTTTAAAATCCACTAAAATTTGACACAATCACATCTTTAAATGGAGACATAGGTTCAAGTCTGTCCATTGGTATACAATGCTTGATTTTGGTAATTTTAGGTCTAGGGCATTTTAACACTGGTCTTTAGCAAATGAAGTCCATGAATACTCTCATACTGACAGCATACTCGAAACAAAATGGGAAGATCGGCTGTTTCTAGAGTTTCCTTCTAATCAACTGTTGTATGGAGATACTGCGAAAACGAGATACCAACAGGGAATGCAGCCAGATCCCAGGATAAGCATATAATGCCTACAAGCAGCAAGACGCCCAAAAGACATCCAATGATTTGATAATTGGAAACGTCAAAAGAAAATTATGAACTTCAGAGTTGGAATAAATCAATCATAGAAACTGCGTCAACACCCGATGGAGAACATGCCAAAGGGAAGTCGAAGCAATTAAACCTACCAACCACCATTATCAAAAAGCCACCATAAAAACATTAGAGACGAGTCAAATGAGTCACATACAGATCTGCCACTCCTGTCAAACACGACCTAGACACCAGGAGTAAATCACGAGCTCCACCCTACATGTCAACATCACGTGCACCAGTAAAAGACTTGCGCAAACAAGATATCTTCACACGCCTGACAGAAAGCATTGAACCTTAATACTCAACCTACACCCACAGGCTAACCCTCCCACATGCCAGACATCTATAAAAGAGAACAGCTCCAATGACTCAGCATCTCTATCCCCATCTTTAATTCCAATTTTTCTCTTTTCCTGAAGGCCTCCTTAGACGCTCTCCCTCTGCATGCTGAGGAGCCTCTCTCTCTTCCCTGCCTATGGAGCCTCATTCTCGTTCATCAGCTGAGCCTCTTCTACACCGCTATCTCAACTACCGAGCCTCTACATATATGGACTGCCATGACTCTCATCTGACTAGCAAAACAAGCAGCCACATGGACCGAGCCAAGCAAACACGGACGACTGTTCGAGTAAGGATGTAACTTTATTTGCTATTTTAACCTCTTGTTATTAATATTATTGTTTTGAATTTTGTTAGTTGAGTATTTTAATTGTTTGACTTAAAGAATAAACAAGTAACTTTTACTGGTAAATATCAGCAGGCCTATTGCTTTCAATAGCTTAACACCTTCATTTGTACCTGAACCAGTAATAATCAAATTAGTTTCAAAATGCTAAGCAAAAGTGCACAAACTAAACATGGTCAAAATAGAATAAAATGAAAAAGCAAATTCAACACTGATGTTGTGTGTGGGTTCGAATTAATTACGCATAACATAATTTCTCCACAACCACACATAACACCAACACCACTACTTTATACTTAGTTCACACGTTTTAACACCAAATGAATCTCTGTTAGTTTTATAGTCAGCTCCATTTTCTTCCCTAGTTTCGACTTATGCATAATCTACTGTATTTCTTTCTAGGATGCAAAAAATCTCTTTAGCTTTCAAGAATCTAAAAATTATCAAAACACAATTTCATCTAATTTTTTAGTTTGGCTACAGAACAATTTCTAGGTTTCCATTTCACAATAAATAGAGCCTGCTACTTCATCATCAATTTTGGTTGCTACAGCAACCACTAACATTTTTATAGCTGACAAAGCTATTTGTGAGTTTCTCTAGAGGGAAGCGTAACAGCAATCAACAAGATCCTTTCACGAACACCCTTAGAAAAATTGCTTTAATGTGAGGTAGTTTACTCATATTTGTAACAGTTATGAAAAAACGCTAGTTCTGCGCAATCAAAATCAAATGCATATCTGTATCATTATAAGTATCTAATTGATTATCTTCCGAGCTAACTGAAATACTTAGCACCTTGTTAATAGCATTAGTGTGGTCTCTCACTCTTTATATCTGGAGGATTTTTAGAACTTTTATAAAGTAGCCCTTCAACTTACAAGCTGTTTAATTATGATACAAAAAGTAAGGTCGAGTGTTCAATGGCCCCACATTCAGGGTAGAGTTTAACTGCACCCTTTGGTAATAATTTGTGACCCAGGCAGTCAGAATGTACAATCGTGCTACAACCATATTTTTGAGTTATTTAAAGATTTAAAATCAGCAAATTCTGAGGATTCTAATGCATTTTAAATTTTTTAAATCGGGTTATTTATGCCCAGGTTATGCAAGATTTAGAAGAGAAGGCCTTGTGATGAACTAAAACTGTTGTTTTGAGTTTAAGCAAGATAAAGTTGGTGATTCATTAACTGTAAATCATGGTATTTGTTTACGAATCAAAATGCCATAGCAACCAACCACTTAATCTCAACCTATATTGATGAAACCTGGCATTCTTCACAATAAAACCCTGAAAAAGATTATTGTTGCATTTTTATTCCAATTCGATTGACGGTTGACCTCCCAAAGGTCATGGTAAGGTTAACAGTATATGTGGCTAAACGCTCACCGTCCTGGAGATATTCATTAAAAGGGTATGCTTCAAACTGGGCACTTCTCATCAAGCTATATTGCTATGACTGCATATACTGACAGTCCAACAACTTAACAAAGAGTTGGAAGTGTATTCAGATTTGTCCACCAATACAGAAGGTCGTGGTAAGGTCAACGAAAAGTGACAACAGAGGGCATCAGGATGTGGAAATATCAACCCAACTCATCAAGTGACCATTCAATCTAGAGCTCTTTTAATGTAGTTTAACACTCACAAAGTGTAGCACGAGTACGCTGCAGGGATTTATTGTAGCGCATTGGAGGGGTTTGTTTGTTATGCTGGTGGCAATTTGTCCCAACACAACCATATCCAATGTTTCCTTCGGTAATCCTCGATACACAGTTTTAATGAGGCTTAATTGTTTAGATGACACAATACTAGCGCATAATTCCCTACATTTGCACCCACTTATTAGTTTGATGTCAACAGCTAGAATGGGAATGTTATCAGCAGTGATAGGCTGATCGTTATTCTCTGTAATTTGATTTGAAGTAAATTCTGCTCAACAAGAATAGACAACTCCCAACTCAAGAGCGAGTTCACGCAAACTCAATGAGTTGATGAACAGACTCGTGGGCGAGCTGATAAACAGACTCGGGGCGAGCCGATAAACAGACTCGTGGGTGAGCCGTTAACAGACTCGATGGTGAGCCAATAAACAGACTCGATGGTGAGCCGATAAACAGACTCGATGGTGAGCCGATAAACAGACTCGTGGATGAGTTGATAAACAGACTCGGGAGTGAGCCGATAAACAGACTCGATGGTGAGCCGATAAACAGACTCGTGGGTGAGCCGATAAACAGACTCGATAGTGAGCCGATAAACAGACTCGATGGTGTCTTTTCTCAACTATTACACCCTAGCAAGCCAAGTGCAATAATTCTTGATGTTCGGTCAATAGCACTTATAGTGAAAGCAGCTATGATACACTGGCTAATATCACAATGCTAAAGTCAGGAACAGAGACAAGAATTTTATACCTTACTTGCTTTTGAAAATCAAGCAGAGCTTATTTCAAAGAACGCAGTATCTTTATTGGTGTTATATCTCTCAGTACCAAGCAGTAACACACTAGCAATGATAAAACTGACAGGTTATATAGCAATCCCAGGAAAAAATCTACAATTGATTGGCTGCACAGTAATTAGGTCAACCAGTTCCACAATAACATATTTCGAACGCAAAAACGATAACATTTGTCACTAACTAATCACGCAATACGAGTATTAATAATTTTTAGTGTTTGTATAGTAACATACAAATCTTAGAACAATATGGTAATAAATGGTTAACATAAAAAAATTGCTAGTATAACCCATACATATACACTACATTGGACAAGTGTTAAGCGTGCGCCTTATAAATGACTATTCAAATTTGTCTGAATTGCGACGAACGTAATATAGATTCATTGAGTCAGCATTTTGAAGCTGCTGGATTATAGGCTTAGAAAAGATGTCATCAACTCTTTTACGCATGCTGACTGTCTACAAATACGGGTACACACTGATTTACAGTTCATTCGCTTTTACAAGCGTGAAGCACTCGTGTACTTTTTGCGATTTTTCTTGCAACAAGGAGCGTGACCTACAGAGGCACGCTCGTGTACACAGACACCGCTGCTCCTCCTCTCTGCATGTCTCTGCTGAGCACCGGAGAACACAGTCTACCCAGACTGAACCTCAGAGACCGAGGGCGTGTTCACCCCGTCGCCAACACCATCACCGAGGGCAACGCTACCAAAGGCCATGGCAGGACCGACGGCCGTGCTGGAGGCCAGCCCGTGATGCTTGCCCTACTCCACGGCATGAAGTGGATTTCAAGATCATCCGCCCATTGGTAGACTCCATCGGAAATGGTAGTGACCCTCTCGGGCTACTGGACTCACCAGTCAAAATCGACTTCTGAGTGCCAGTAGTCCCACCAACCACCTCGGCCCTTCTCAGGGCCACCATTTCCATTTTAAGGGTTTTGTTCTGCGTCGACAATGGCGAAAACTCAGTGTCGTACTTATCATTTACTTTTTTTATTACACTGTCCCCTCCTAAGACAGAATTCTGTCCCAGATTGGTCTATCTGGTGGCAAAACACTCTTCATCCTATTTAGCCAATAATCAGAGAGATGTGCAGGCTGTTTGACATTCCGGCCAGAACGACGTGCGGCCAAAGTTGCCCTCTTTTCTACCGTTACTGGAGGGTTATTCTCCTCTGGGAGAGGATCCTGGTTATCTTGCACTGATCCAGACACTGGCTCAGTCAAGTCTCCTCAATAAAGCTTAATCCTGCTCTCGTGTTGAACTGTCAGTTTGCTTCTTCGCTCCATCTGGTAGCTCTGGAATGGGAGTACCTTTGTTATGGATTATGGCCCGACATATTTAGGCTGTAACTTAGCTCCTCGACCCTTTCCTTTAAAGTATGACTTGAGCCAGACTCTGTCGCCAATCACAAACTTAGACTCTTCCTCACTGTCATCAGTTCTAGGGGCACGGAATTGTTGCTGTTGTAGTCTCTCATGCACTGTCTGCAGATCGTTCTGCAGACGAACTGCGTACTCATTTTCAGAGCAGTCTACAACAGTCGAATAGTTGAGGAGTAGATCATGGGGCAGGCGTGTCTCTCTACCAAGCATGAGGTAGTTTGGAGTCTCACCAGTACTCGAATGGGGGGTGGCGCGCACTGCACGTATAATCTCGGGAACCAGTTGATCCCATTCCAAGTGTTCTGATTCAGCGAGCATAGCTCTCAGAGAGTTTCCCATTGTTCAGTTCAACCTCTCGACCACAAAGTTTCCTTGAGGGTGGTATGGAGCGGACTTCGTCTTGTCACAATTCCACAGCTTACAACATTCAGCAAGCAACTCTGATTGGAATTGTGACCCCTGGTCTGTGTGGATGATTTCTGGTATGCCAAAATAGCTAAAGATCCGCTCATCCAACACACGAGCCACTGTGCTGGCCTGTCCATCGGGAATGGGGATGGCATCATACCATCTCGTAAAGTGATCAGCCAGCACCAAAATTTCTGTATTCCCTCGTGTAGTCTTTGGTAGTGGACCACACAGGTCTACAGCGATAATCTGCCAGGGTCTTCCTGCCCAGAGTTTGTTCCTGGTATTGTGGCTCTTATGAGAGGCAGGCTTGGACTTCTGACACGGTAGGCAGGCTTGGATCCACGACGAGCCAATACGACCTTTGACGCACTACCGCCAATGTTTTGTTGAAACCTAAATGAGCTTCTGCATGAGTGGCCTGTATAAATTCAGCCCTCAAGCTCATAGGGCAGACTGTCCTTCACGTCCGCGAGCTCCTCTGAGGCAGATTTACCTGTAGCACACCTTCTTCAGTTAACCTCAAATGCTCCCAAAGTCTGAGCAGTTTTTGTGCATGCCAACCAAGCTCTTTACCGGAAATGGTAGCCTGTTCCCTCACAGCCTGATAAACCTCTTTGATTTGCTCATCCATCTTCTGCGCCTGAGCAATATCAACGACATCAATCCTCCCCTGAGTAGCACACGCAGCTGTGGAACAATCCAAAGGTTGGCTGTCAACCTGTAGTTGTTGCATCATCGGTTTCTGATTGGGGAACACTCTTTGGCACTGCTGGCAATCATGGCAGACCTGCCGGCTGAGCCCACTGTCATTGCAGTGTTTCAAACCTTTGCGGTGCAGCAGTTGGAAGTTATACTCTGTCAATATCTCCAGCCACCGTGCTAACTGACCTGCAGGATTGGGCATACGGAGAATCTAGGGTAGTGAGACATGGTCGGTACGAATGGTGAATTTCCTTCCAAACAAAAGAGGATGGAAATGCTTCACAGCGTTAATGATGTCCAGAAGCTCCAGACGAGTGACACAGTAGTTCCTTTGCTCTTTAGTATACATTCTAGAAAAGTAGGCAATGACTGGCTTGTGGCCATTCTGGATTTGTGACAGTACTGCTCCGGTGCGAACCCCACTGGCATCTGTGCCGGAGAGGAAGGGCAGTGAATGGTTTGGGTAGGCAATGATGGGTGCGGAGGTGAGTCTCTCCTTAAGCTCTTGAAATGCCAGCTTACATTTTTCTGTCCGTTCAAACCTTGCATGCTTCGAACTGAGCTGGCTCAATGTCAGAGTAATTGTGGATGAACCTCCGATAGTATCCGCAAGTGCCCAAAAAGGCCCTCACGTCCTTTTTGTGACAAGGTACTGGCCATTCCTTTACAGCAGTAACCTTGCTCTCTTCAGTCTCCACCCCGCTAGCACTTACTACATGCCCTAGGTAGTGGACTCTATCAGCAAACAATTTGCACTTTGCTGGCTTTAGCTTCAGCCCAGCTTCTTGTAGCCTTACAAACGCCTCTTTTAGACGCTCCAAATGGCTATCTAAATCTTTGGAGAACACAATAATGTCATCAAGGTAAATTAATAGTGTCTTCCAATGCAATCCTCTTAACACAGTCTCCATCAGTCTTTCAAAGGTAGACAGACCTGAGGTCAAACCAAACGGGAGGACTTGCCACTCCCATAATCCTGATCGTGTGGCGAAGGCAGCCTTTTCCTTTGCATCATCTTCCATTTCGACTTGCCAGTAGCCGCTAGTGAGGTCCAGGGTGCTGAAAAGACGGCTGCCCCCAAAGCATCAAGGGTGTCATATATTTGGGGTAGCGGGTAGGCATCCTTGTGAGTGACCACATTAAGCTTACGGTAGCCAACGCAAAATCGCCAGCTACCGTCCTTTGTTTGCACTACCACCACTGGGGAGCTCCAGGCACCATGTCCTTCCCGGATCAGGCCCTGCCCTTGCAATTCTTTGACTTGCTTTTCTATCTCGGCTTCCTGAGCCGTCCCATGTCGATAAGGTCGCTGTTTTAGGGGTTTGGCTTCTGGCACTAGCGGAATACCATGTTTAATCACATTAGTCTTGCCTAAGTCATATTGGGAGCTACTGAACGCACTCTGATGCTCTGTTATCAGCGCCTGAGCTTTCTGCTTCTCCTAGGGGCTAAACCCTTGACAACTCTCTTCTACTAGCGTCGTGAGGTGTTCAGGCAGCTGGCCACGGCTAGCTGATTCCGTAGGGGCCGGTCTAGTTAGATTAGCAGACATACTTGTAGCCACTATTTTCCCCGCTGGAATTCGAATTTCCTGATCTGTTTAGTTCATCAGTCTCAGGTGAACTTATTGCTCATCAGGATCTTGAACAGTGGTGGGGACAAGCACCCCGGCACCCTATCGGCTGATTCAATGCAAGCAGTCCCTCGAACCCACTTAGTGCTAAGCCGTGCCATACTAAACTTCTCTGTGCGGGGAGGCAACACTGTGTCCTGGCGGACCTGAACATTCACTTTCAATAGGTTTCCCTGGCTGTCACAGCACCTGACCGATGAACCTCTGATCTTCAACTGAGCATTTTGAAAATCTAAAAGGCACTGATTATTCTCGAAGAAATCCAATCCAAGCAGAATAGCATTGTCGATATCTGCTATAACAAACTGGTGACTTATCTTCTGAGTTCCCAACTGAAACTGTATATAGCTTAAGCCCTGCAGTTGAATCTCGGTACCATCTGCCCAAATACCTTGCCCGAGTACTGGCTGGAGTTTGGTGCAGCTCTGAGCCAAAAGTTTCTGGAACTCTTTAAGTGGAAAGGCAGACTGGGTGCACCCGCTGTCCAACAGCATAACGTTCTTTCCCTGATCTATAGTGACAGGCACGTAATAAGCAGTTGTCATATGGCCTCCATGTAATTGGCATTTGCCCAGGTTTAAAGGTATCTGTCCAGAGAGCCCTGGGCCTATGACCCCTGGACCTTAGAGTTTCCCTCCATTGAAGCCTTGTTGGAGCTTTAAGTAGGACAATTCCGAGCAATATGACCAATCTTCTGACAAGTGTAGCACTTCCTATTATCAGGCTCTGAACAGTTATTAGGAGGCCCACGTCGCTGCCTTTGTTGTACCAACATTTCCAACATCTGCTTTTGCCCTTCAGCAATTTGCTTCTGTCCCTCTGCAAGTTGCTGCACTAGGGTTTGCATGCTGGTCTGTGTGCCCTGCATCATGGCCATCATTTTGTCAGAAAGGTTTGACGATGCCTCAGTCGCATCCAGTTGATTCATCTTTTGCTCAACGCTTAGATTAGCTTCATGAATCCTACGAACAGCCTCTTCCAAACTATGAGGTGGTTATGTTTTAAACAGCCAAGCTGCTTGAAAGCTTGGTGGTAGCATAGCAATTAACTCCCTCATTGCATGTCGGTCCACCAACTGACGTTCCATCTCAGGGAATGCCTCACTTACGAGTTTACAAAGTTTGTCAGGAAAAGAGAATACATCATCCCCCGGCCTCAGCTGCAGCATTTTAAGCACAGCCATTGCGTTTTCCATGCTAAACTAGTGGCCAATAATACTAATTGGCCACTAGTTTTTCCCTCAACTAGGTAGTTACTACCATGTAAATTTATACCGGCTGAGCCCATCACCGACAGTCGGAGACGGATAGCCATTTCCCCAACAGACCAGCCATTATGCATGGCTATGTTCTCAAATAGCTCCAGAAAATCTTCCACGTCAGTAGAGCCATCAAAAACAGGTGGAGCAATGGTAGGTTCGTGCCTGGTACGCACTAATTCCGTCATGCCTCTGACTTCATTCATCATATGCCTCATGTCATCATTTTGAGGGTGCATGGCTGGGCGTCGCATGGCTACATCTTCCTGAGCAGCCATCCCAGCCTCTGCATTATTTAAGTTTGCCGCATTTGGTGCTACAGGTGTGTTATCCTCCGTGTTCATTCTGATTTTGGACCAGAATATCCCACTGCTGCCACCAGTGAAGTAAATTCTGCTCGACAAGGATAGACAACTCCCAACTCAAAAGTGAGTTCACGCAAACTCGATGAGTTGATGAACAGACTCGGGGCGAGCCGATAAACAGACTCGATGGTGAGCCGATAAACAGACTCGTGGGTGAGCCAATAAACAGACTCGGGAGTGAGCCGATAAACAGACTCGATGGTGTCTTTTCTCAACTATTACACCCTAGCAAGCCAAGCGCAATAATTCTTGATGTTCGGTCAATAGCACTTATAGTAAAAGCAGCTATGATACGCTGGCTAATATCACAATGCTAAAGTCAGGAACAGAGACAAGAATTTTATACCTTACTTGCTTTTGAAAATCAAGCAGAGCTTATTTCAAAGAACGCAGTATCTTTATTGGTGTTATATCTCTCAGTACCAAGCAGTAACACACCAGCAATGATAAAACAGACAGGTTATATAGCAATCTCAGGGAAAAATCTACAATGGATTGGCTGCGCAGTAATTAGGTCAACCAATTCCACAATAGCATATTTCGAATACAAAAACGATAACATTTGTCACTAACTAATCACGCAATACGAGTATTAATAATTTTTAGTGTTTGTATAGTAACATACAAATCTTAGAACAATATGGTAATAAATGGTTAACATAAAAAAATTGCTAGTATAACCCATACATATACACTACATTGGACAAGTGTTAAGCGTGCGCCTTATAAATGACTATTCAAATTTGTCTGAATTGCGACGAACGTAATATAGATCCATCGAGTCAGCAATTTGAAGCTGCTGGATTATAGGCTTAGAAAAGACGTCATCAACTCTCTTACGCATGCTGACTGTCTATAAATACGGGTACACACTGATTTCCAGTTCATTCGCTTTTACAAGCGTGAAGCACTCGTGTACTTTTTTGCGATTTTTCTTGCAACAAGGAGTGTGACCTACAGCGGCACGCTCGTGTGCACAGACACCGCTGCTCCTCCTGTGATGAGGTGTTCAACACTCAGCCTCTCCTGCATGCGCACGTCTCTGCTGAGCACTGGAAAACACAGTCTACCCCGACTGAACCCCAGAGACCGAGGGCATGTTCTCTCCGTCGCCAACACCATCACCGAGGGCAACGCTACTAAAGGCCACAGCAGGACCGACGGCCGTACTGGAGGCCAGCCTGTGATGCTTGCCCTACTCCATGGCATGAAGTGGAGTCCAAGATCGTCCGCCCATCGGTAGACGCCATCGGGAATGATAGTGACCCTCTCGGGCTACTGGACTCACCAGTCAAAATCGACTTCTGAGTGCCAGTAGTCCCACCAACCACTCGGCCCTTCTCAGGGCCACTATTTCCATTTTAAGGGGTTTGTTTTGCGACGACAATGGCGGAAACTCAGTGTCGTACTTATCATCCACTTTTTTTATTACAGATTTAATTCATTCGCATTATCGTTAGCAGCCACATATTGCGTAAGCAGCTGTATTTCTAAGGTTGCCCTATTATTACAATCCTCATCATCGCTTTTACTATGATCTGAGGCAGCTGACTCAGATTCTAAGTAGAAATACTCATCTAGCATCAACTAGCCGTAATTTTTGCGATGGTTTTATTTTGTTCTAGCCTGAAGCATTAAAACAGGAAATAGCCATATACATGCGCGCACCCGCAGTTAGAGCCTATATTTATGATTTTGGGTTATGAAAAATGCCATAGCAACCACCGATATGGGTAGATTTAAATGGCAATTCTGGCTTTATGATTGGTCAGACACAAAAATAAACAAGACCACGTGAAACAGCAGGGTTGAATGCGCTATAAACCACTGTTTACTAAAACAGTGACGGTGAGTCATGTAATAGCGTAAAGCACGCTTATTGTGAACAATGCAATTACCGCACGATTGTACATTCTGACAGCCGGGTGCGAAATTTTTTTTCCCAAACAGGTTTACATACGGCAGTAAATTTTTGGCTCCTGATTGGTTTTAGTAATTGAGTTTTAGTCATCAAACCCTACATCATTACATTAAAAGTCAATAGTTATAACTAGAGAGGAACACAAAGTTCCAAAATTTCATTCAAAATGGTTTAAATTAAAGAGTTTTAAGTGAGCGCCTCTTACGTTTTAACAGCACTTTTTGAATGATAACATAAGTTTTACTACGTTATTTAGAATTTTGTGAAGAATATTTAGAATTATAACTATTGATTTCTTATGTAATGATGTAGGTTTTGGTTACTAAAACTCATTTACTAAAACCAATCAGGAGCCAAGGTTTTACTGTCGTATGTAAACCTGTTTGGAAAAAAAAATTCGCGGCCTGGGTCACATTTGCGCAATTCAGAAATCTAAAGAAAGGCGAGCGCTTGCCCGCTAATATATTAGTACGGAGTAAATGCGACTCGCTATACAAAACAGTAATAATTTATGCCGAAATAATAAAATGCTATCGGCAACACGGACAAACTGACTGTTGTCGCTGAACTTACAACTTTACCCAAGAATCGTAAAACATAATTTTACTATAATGGGCCTATTATTATAATAGCTATTGAAGCATAAAAAGCTAAAAAAATTGCCACTTTTTAATTCTTTCAACTAAAAATTTGCGGTCGCGGTATACAGCGTATACGATAGAGAAAAAATTGCTTCCTATCAGAAAGGTTCCGCCATTGAACTTGAAACCAGGGTTTTTGAGTTCAATGGGTTCCGCAACAACCTGTTACTACCCAAGTTAATACAACGTAGCATGAGTGATTGTTTGGATCGTTATTTTCTAATTCTATCAAAGAGGACAACTCAATGTTGTGCAAAGCAGACAACTCCCTTTATATGAGGTTTATTACTAAGCAAATTTTAAGCAAACTTTTTAACAAACAGGTTGAAAAACATAACAACTGGCAATTTTTAGCTGTTTGTTCAGCAATAACTCTTGCCATGATAGGCTCCTCATAGTAGACTATGCTTTACAACACATGGGTAAAATTGTATGTTGGCCTACGTTCAGTGACCGCCGTCGTACTTTGTTCGTGTTGCGGAGTGTATTTTACTATTCTGTCATACGGTAATTATTACTGTTTGGTGTAGCGACTCGCGTTAACTACGTACTAATATATTATCGGGCATGCGCACGGCCTTCGTTGGATTGGCCATTTCCGAAAAAGTTGCATAAAATATTGCCAAAGAGTGAAGTTCAATTCTACCCTCAGTGTGTGGCCTAGAACACTCAACCTCATTTTTCGTAGCATACTTTACACAGTTCGTAAGTTAAAGTTCTATTTCGTAAAGGTTCTACAAAATCTAGATCTAAAGAGTGAGAGACCACACTAATGCCAGTAACCGAGTATTTTAGTCAACTCAGAAGATAGTTAATTAGATACTTATAGCGATACAGAGATGCATTTGTGACTGAGAAAAACTGGCGTTTGACAAGTATGGCAAGCAAGAGTGAACTACTTCAAATTGAAACAATTTTCGTAATTCTGTTGGTAAAAGGATTTCGTTGATTGCTGTTACTCTTCCCTCTAGATGAGCTTACAAATAGCTTTGTCAGCTATAAAAATAAGTTTGTGATTTCTGTTGCAACCGAAATTGGTGACGAAGTGGCAGACTCTATTTATTTTGAAACAGAAACAAAGTGTTCTGGAGCCAAACTAAAAAATTAGATGAAATTATGTTTTGATAATTTTGAGATTTTCAAAGCTAAATATATTTTTGTGCCTTACAAAAAACTAAAATATGCATAATTTGAAGTTAGGAAATGTTTATAGAGCTGACTATAAAACTAACAGAGCTTCGTTAAGTGTTAAAACGTGTAGACTAAGTATAAAATAGCCTAGTGCATTGGAAAGAAACTCCAGAAACAGCCGATTTTATAGTTCTGTTTTGAGTATGTTGTCAGTATGAAATTATTCATGGACTTAGCTTGTTAATGGTTTGTGTTGGTATGTCCTAGGCATACAATAACAAAATTCAAGCGATTTAGACTAATCATGGACAGTACTGAAACTACGTCTCCATTTAGTTCTATACTTGGATACCTAACAACTTGAGAACTTATACTTGAATAGTCGACAGTTTGATAACGAATTTTTCAGTATCTGTATAACAAAGCAAGAAATAAAATTTGTTAAACCTAAACTAATTATGTTCACGTCATGCCCCTATTACGATCACTTAATCGCCTACCGAACTGGTAGGCTGTATTTGTGATTGCATTTCTCTACTCTGTATGCGATTACCGACAACACCGACGACATCTGCATATATGCAGTTGACTTGCATGGAAAGCAGTATTCTGATGTAATATGTTATTCAAATTGACTAGCTGTAGCACCTGGCACTGCCCGTGTAATAGAAGAGTATTCGGTCAGAAAATTGATTTGTATTTAATATATAACAACATTTGCCATTCTAACTTTCAAACTACATGTCATGAGAAAAATAAAAACCAGTGTAAAGGTTTTAAAACTTCGTCAAACAACTGCACCTTTCAAGCTAGTAGCCTGGCATATTGCCAATGGAAAATTCAACTAAGCTAGTTAATAAGGTTAGGCTTCCAATGACGGTAAGCCATGACTTTAAATCTGCATTGTTGTCCAGCTCAGGTGTTCTAATAATAGCTATAGCTGGAAAACCTACAGACCTACTGACAGCCGGACTTTGAGAAATATATATATATATATATATAGATGTACATTAGGAGGTGGACATGATGATCTAAAATTCTAAGGTGATTATGATTGTTCATCACACTAACTTAACTGCACCATTGTTCACAGGATTTAGCAAATGCACCACATTAGCATGAAAGTTTGTGTGGACTACATTGGTTTCACAGCGAACTAATCTTTTTGCACCGGTCATGTTATTTCCTGTTTACTACCTGTTAGATCCGAATCTTATTTTCTCTGGTTCTATTCATACATAACAATCTACAGTACTTCAACAATCTAATTAGCTGTAGAGCCATTGTGGAGCTTGCATCGCTCTACAACTAGTAATTTTGTGTACATTGTTTATCGCTACTATGACACTATTCTCACTGTTTTATTATTTTGTTTTCAAAGTCGGAAAAGATTTTTAATTCTATAATTCAATCCATAATATCTTGTCATAATGGATATAGTCTGCAAACAGTTTTGGATTTTTTGCCATTGTAAAGATAGCACAAAAAAGTGAAAGTCAGTATAATCCAGAAAAACTGGTAGCTGTAATAACAAAAGCATAAAACATTGAAACTGCCAAGATATATCAAAAGCATGGAAATTTTATTTTGTCGCCTTATAGTAAGGTAGCAGTTTTAACAGGTTGAATCCAACCAATCACTATCAATGATCTTCAAATCAATATATTTATCAAATTTATACTCTTGTAATAATCTGTTTCCAATAATGCTTCCTATTATCTGTCCAATTTTGAGCTCAATTGTAATTTCCCTACTCGCAAATAGATTTTATTGATAAAAACCAAGTCATCCATGATCATGTAGTTTTATGCTCTTTGCTTATTTAGATAAACCAACCCATATATTTAGCGTCTGTCATGGAAGCTTTGCTAGTAAAATCGATCCCAGCAACAGATGGTTGGAGTGACAGTCTCTATTCAACCGGTCAGTTAGAGAGTTCTATCAAACTATGTAGGCCTATATTATAAAAGTTATCACCATTAAAGATTTTTGCATTATGTATTCATGTCTGCTTTACTCATTTATTCCTTAGTTAGTTAGTTAGAGAGTTCTATCAAACTATGTTTATGATAAAGATTATCATATCGCGCTTAAAGGTTGACTTGCAACAAAGTTCACATTACAGTTATTTGGTAACAAAAGATTCACCATGTTTTACTCTGCTGTGTTGTAAGTGCAAAATATGTGGAAAGGCGATTACAAGCTCCTAAAAGCTCAAAACGAATAGCTAATCGCCGCCATCACAAAACCGCTGTAGATCGGAATCTTTTTCCAAACCGCCATAGGTTAGAATCCTTTTCCAAAACGGCTCAAACGGAACGTAGTTGTACAAGATGGCTTTTGTTTAAACTTTCATGCAACCTAATTCGTCGAAATATTTTCACAAATATATTTCACGCGTTCAATTAAACCATATCTATTGTTCTTATGCGTCCATTTTATCATCATTGTAATGCTGTCACTTTTAGCACTGATATCTTATAACTTACCGTAAAAATTTGTTTAATTTTTTTAACCTTAGCTCGAAGGAGTACATATCATTATCGATGATCATGACGAGCCTGTTGGTCACCTGTGATAGTTGAAAATGGATGCAGAAATTATTTGCGAAGTATTGGGTCACATGATCAGATTACGACTAGACAATTAGATCAAGTCGAAACAAAACTGTAAAGTAGCGCGCATCTATATTTGATACGGGGTCTTCGGTGAAACCCGAACTGTTTGTCATAAACTAGTGCTACGAGAAGCGTTATATTGGCGTTTTATTGGCCTATCAATTCACATGAGAACATCACGTGACAAAACAATAACCAAATGTTATGACAACGTCAGAGAAATAAACTGATTCCAATTTACGGCGACTTTTTGTTTTTGAGCTTTTAAGAGCTTGTAATCACGTTTCCATATATTTTGCTCCTACAACACGGCAGAGTAAGACATGGTGAATCTTTTCATATCAAATAACTGTAATGTGAATTTTGTTGCAAGTCAACCTTTAAAGATTTTAGCATTATGTATTCATGTCTTCCATACCCTTTTGTTTCTCAATCATGCCATGATATCTGTACCTGTACCATGTATCTGTTTCCTATTTATTAATGTTCTCTGTGGCAATGCTTACTTTGTGATTTTCTCTATTTCTATTTACTCTTTAGCCATGTTCTCTATGAGCCTGTCAGCTATCATTATTTCCTTAATAGTCATTTCTACTGTAATTATATCCCTGTAGACATATCTCATATTCCCCTGTCTGCTATAATCTTGCCCCTTTAAGTCATAGTGTATCCTTCATTTTTTCGTGACGTCATTCTATCGTTGTCCGCCATTTTTATGGACAACTATTATCATTAACACGAAGCTTCTGCAATTAATTATTGCAAACAATGCTTTTGTTTACAAGTTTTTTATTTTAGTATCAAAACAACACCAAAAAATACTATTAATCAACAGAATGACGATCGTTTTCTACAAATATGTCATCACCGTGTTTGCACATGCGCTCATCCACGGAAAAGCCCCCATCAAAAAAAATGATGGATTGTAACAGCATACTGTTCTATTGTGATGCATCAACCAGCCAGTTTAAAATACTGTTTAAGCTTGTGCTTCTGTATAGCTCCAGGAAGTCAGTGTTTGTAGGTAGTAAATCATCAATGTATACTATATTGTAGATATCGAGGTTAAAATGGAACCTGAAGGTTCATCAGTCAACACAAACAGCGATAAAGGTAAGTATGGTGGAAGAATTTTCCCATTGCAGCCATGAAAACTTATGGCTATTAATATACTGTAAAACCTCTAATTTAACGCTACTTTTATTTGAACGCCACTATGGAAGGGTTGATGACAAATAGAATACCATGGCATTCAATTAGAGGTTTTACGAAATGTAAATCGGTATATGTATTAAATTATATATATATTTGTCAAAGTTGGTCGTGTGGGTGAGTTGAAGTTCGTGTTTTCTTGAACTTTTAGTTTAGGTCTTCCATAAGGTTCGATTGCTATATCGCGATCAAAGCCAATTCTTTTCACGCAGACAATTGTATTATCTCCGTAGGAGTAGCCTTGACATTATCTCTCCATTCGGTCAGACAAAGATAGTCCGATATCTCATTTTTACATTTGTACCAATATCGAGAGGTACCAGTATCGTCTTAATCTAAGTTTCTGTTGGAACAGTAACTTTTTTTATACACTCACACTTTTATGCACAAATTGTTAGTATTAATTCAAAATATTCAGGACTTTTATTTTGTTTTCTCAGTTCGTATTAATTGTATCATTACCAAATCATCTTTTATTGTAATCGTCGCAAAACAGACTTAATTTAAATATTCCTTGCTAATTACTTCGGTTTGCATTTAAACTCTTTCATAGTCGTTTTATTTCGTTTCTTAATTTATTTGACCTGCACAAAACATTTTTTTCATGATATGAAGTTTGCAAGTTGAAGTTGTTTGCAAAGTTTGAAAACCTTTACAGTTGTTTTATTTTGTCTTAATTTATTTAAACTGCACAAAAATCTTTTCTAGTGATATGAAGTTTAAAAGTTGGAATAATAACTGTTGTTATATATATTAAATAAAAAAAGTTCTGTGCTAAAACTTTTGTTACCTGGGCAACGCTGGGCATTCAACTAGTATTGATATATTATTTGCTATATAGAAAAAGCTTATTGTATAGTTGTCTCTAGATGAACTTTGATCTTTATTGTAGTAGTTGCAAACGTGAGAACAGAATCTGATGATGGTGCTGATAATCTCAACCCAATTGGTTAGTTAATGATTAAACAAATAATATAATATATTGAGTATATTGGTCAATATATTAATGTATATTGGTTTACGTTGATCAATATTCATATATTTATCGATATTTGTATATATTGTTATATGTAATGTACATGTGAATTTATCATTATTTATACATATATAGCGGTCAATATTTATATATATAAATATTGGGGGTCCTTCCACACAAAGTTGTCGACGGAATAGTCACTTTTAAAATCACTGTCGTCACTTTTAAAATCACTGTCGTCAGTTTTAAAATCACTCTCGTCACTTTTAAAATCACTCTCGTCACTTTTAAAATCACTGTCACCTTTTTCAAGTTGGTAACCAAAACAACCTCTTTCTTCACATTCGTTATTTTAATACAAATATCCATTCTGGTGGCACTGGGTTGCGTTAAAAACCTGAAACTTGCTCAGTTTGAACTTCTGCTAATCAAAAGCATGGCTCAACCAGCGACCTTCACAAACTTATTAGTGATGTTTGGGAGCGTTGCTGATTACTCTGCGAAGAGTGACAGCCGTCTTAGGTTTTTAGGGCTACATTTCTTGTACTGAAAATAGACCGAGACTGTCTTTAAGAATCACTGTCAGTCACAGACATTTCATTGCTGTTTACTTTAATTATTTGGCAGTCTATAAATGCTGGGCCAGATGCTCCAAACCAAAACTAGTGAAGTTTCGGTTGAACATGTTGATTTATGGACAAATAATAAGTTAGTAAAGGTACGGCTACACGTAACAAATTTTTCATTGGTCTAACCAAAATCACGAAATGATTGAAACACAGAATTATTCTGCGCTGCTAGAATCGTGCTAGCGAGCACGATTCCAGCTGCTTTTGCAATTAGTATAGTCCAAGAGACGTATAATGACACACAATAAAAGTATAAATGCAATTCAACATAATACACATGATGCAACTGCTTAGATTGTTTGGACTCTAGCTACAAATTGTTTATTTTTTAATTATATTTTCTTTTTAGCAGCAAAATTTTTGTGGTAGAAAATGTTGCCATCTTTAGCGCAATCAAGTCGTTTGCATCGTATTTACTGTCGTGAGTTTCCGTAATATTTTTCTTGTGTTTCGCATTATGTTTTCGGACTACATATCTCTTAAAATTTGCTAGTGTCATGCTCGCTCACCAACAATAGCGCAACTTAAACAGTTACATCCTCTGTTCTATGTTGAATTGCTTTCGTATTTTTATTGTGTGTCGCGATACATGTCTTGGACTATACTAATTGCTAAAGCTGCTAGAATCGTGCTCGCTAATAATTTGTTTAATCTATTAAAAGCGTTTCGTCGACGAACTCGGTGGGCATGCACAGCTCAAATAATTCTGTGAATTTCGACCGATTAATTCCGCGTTTTTCGTGATTTCGGTCAGAACCAACGAAAAATTCGTTACGTGTAGCCGTACCTTTAGTATTCCTACTTACACAATCATAATCACCTCGTCACCTACTCATTGATAAATGGTCGTCTCGTCTGTCACTTTTTAAATATCCCTGTCGTCAGAATCGTCACAAAACATGGGAGGACCCCCAATATTGATCGCTATATATGTGATCCCTATTATAGAGATCACATATAATATATATAGCATATATATATCAGTATATTTATATATACATACTGATGAAGAAGAAGGTTGCAGTTCACTAGAAGAGAGTGCTCAATATTAAAATAAAGCATTTATATAAATTGTATTAAGAACTAAAAACTTTAAAAACTATTTACTACTTAGTTTCATGGTTGTTACCGTTCATCAGGTAAAACTGAAATCAATTTCAGATGACATATATATATATATATATATATATATATATATATATATATATATATATATATATATATATATATATATATATATTGATCAATCTATCTATATATCTAGATAGATATATCAATATATCCATCTATATATAGCTTCTTGTATAAGTCTCTCGAGGTGAAATTATCTCTATTGCAGTAGTAGCAGATGTGAGAACAGGATCTGATGATGGTGCTGATACTCCCTACCCAATTGGTTAGTTAAAGGTTGATTTGCAACAAAATTAAGTTACAAAACAAAGTTAAGGGTTAACAAATAATACATTTACAGTATATTGATATGTACCGTAAAACCTTTATTTGAATGCTGTGGTGCTCTATTTTTCAATCCTCCCCTGAAAGTGGCTCTTTATTAGAGGTGACGGTCAAGTAAACTGTGATCTTTCAAACATCTCATCAGAGTATTGAGAAGATAAATTCAACCATTTCCCGGGTAAAATGAATGTTGCTATATTTTGGGCTCTCCTTTGGGCTGTACAACATTAACCCATTTAGATATGAGAAATTTGCTAGCATACCTTGCTAGCATACCTGCTCCACCTTACCATAGATCTTTAAATAAATATGCTCGAGGAAGCTGATACATGTCTCTACCAGTTGATATCTATTGCTTGCAGTTAACCTACAGTCATTTTAAAGTCTGTGTTGCATTTTGTTGGATCTTTCAAGTTTTTATTTGATTTTAAATTTGAAGGCATATTGTCATCTCACAACTACATGTATACTATCGGAGTGCCCGGTATTGCACGGTTATTAACTCATTGAACCGTGGCTGTTCTTGTCAATGTGTGTCAGTAACTCTGCGCAATTTGTCCAATGATCCAAAGTTTTTTAACTTTTATCAAAGCACATCAATTATATCAGTACTTTTATCATTTATTTCAGTACTTCAGACTCTTGGCTTTCGAATGAACCTATATTCAATACACAAAGAATAATAGAACTATGAAAAACAGGGTGTCAAAAGTATGTCCTGCAATATAAAAACTCTTGGTTGTGGTTCCCCAATGTGATTTCATAATTATCATTTAGCCTTAGGTCGTCGATTCCTTTCGCTGCTATTGAGGTTGCGCTTTTCGGTGGGGACGATTGGTGTTCTTAAACCCAGTGAGCGCTAATTATAAACTAGGATTCTAGATAATCAACAATGCCCGGGCTCGTGCTAACACCCAACCAATACAAACACATGTTCTGGGTTAACAGATTTCGGGTGATTGTTAGAGTTTGCTTTTTTTATCCTTTCGCTCATTTTAAACATTAATAGTATTAGTATCTGAAGAATTTGTATCGCTTTCTAAATATGATTATGCTTCAATAAATATACTGTGTTCGATAAAGGTAATGAAATCACATCGATTAAATTGTGACCTGCAGTGGGGTGACCCTAGAACTACATGTAAATTGCACTCTAGCGAGATCTCGCAATGCTTGAAATTAATTAGCCTCAGTCGTGCCCCTCAATATCAGAATAAAAAGAAAGGGCTAGTGCATAATATCATCAGGAAAACATAGTATGGTGCTTTGAATCTGAACTATTTGTCATAGAAATAATCTGTACATGAGAGCTAATAACACTGATTCCTTTGTCATCTTCATTGGTTCTCTGGAGTTGTCCTACATTTGCCTGCCACTAGTGTCATTATCGTAGTTGATAAATATAAGCGGTAAGCAATAAAATAAGAGCACACAACACCGAATATGAGAATTATGACGTCATAATTTGCGAGCCTATACCATTGAACATTTCTGTGGTAGAGCTCTGAGGAAATCCTATAAACACCAACCAATGTCTCACCATATCAAACAATGGCTCATTTGAAAGCCAAGATATTGAAGAACCTGAATAAGCTGAGACAGTACTGATGTAATTGATGTGCTTAAAATATGTGCTTATAATATAATGATATTTGGGAAAACACTAGTAAAAAAAAGCCGTGCTGCCCGCAGCAAATGTCATCAAACAGAAAAAAACAATATTGCACCATTATTCAGGCTAAACTATAAATATTCGTATGATTTTAAAAGCTCTATAAAATATTTACAGTAATATAATATCTATCGACCACACATACAAAGGGAAGTGAAATTTCTGGTCTAACATCCTGAGCAAGAATTAATCCGATTGGTTTACGCTGTTACTTAGAAACAGCTTTTGTAAACAGAGCCATGTGAATGCCGGTATTCCGGCCGTTAGTGTTTCTGACTCACCTTACGCAGTCCTGGAATAATGGCCATTAGGGTTAAAATTCAGCTTAGGGACAGTGACAGGTAATGCAGTTGCATATCACTTGCCATTAGCCTGGCACGTTGCCATTAGCCTGGCACATTGCCAATGGCTAATTTATGCCAATTTATAACTCAACTGCTCAAAGTTATTTGTATATAGAATATGGCTTTATTTGAAGTCAAAATGAGTGTGTCAGAAATAATTGCTAAGTTTGAATGACTGTAAAAGTTACTCGATATTGCTGTTTATAACTATAAATAGTTTCATCTAAGTCTACTACTTTTAAAGGTTGACTTACAACAAAATTCACATTACAGTTATTTGGTATCAAAAGATTCACCATGTCTTACTCCGTTGTGTTGTAGGTGCAGAATATGTGGATATGTGATAACAAGCTCTTAAAAGCTCAAAAACGAAAAGCCGCCGTAGATTGGAATCTCTTTATTTCTCTGACGTATTCATTACATTTGGTTATCGTTTTGTCCCGTGACAAACAGTTCGGGTTTCACCGAAGACCCCTCATCAAATATAGACATTCGCTACTTTACAGTTTTATTTCAGCTTGGTCTAATCATCTTGTCGTAATCTGATCATGTGACCCAATACTTGACAAATAATTTCTGCAGCATTTTTCGATAATCACAGGTGACCAACAGGCTCGTCATGTTTATCAGACAATGACATGTACTCCTTAAATCTAAGGTTAAAAATTAAATGAATTTTTACGGTAAGTTATAAGATAACAGTGCTAAAAGTGACAGCATTACAATGACGATAAAATAGACGCGCAAGAACAATAGACATGGTTTTAATGAATGCGTGAAGTATATTTGTGAAAATATTTCGACAAATGAGGTTGTGTAAAAGTGTAAACAGAAGCCATCTTGTACAACTACGTCCCATTTGAGCCGTTTTGGAAAGAGGTTCTAATCTTCGGCAGTTTTGTGATGGCGGCGATTAATTGTTTGTTTTTGAGCTTTTAAGAGTTTGTAATCACATTTTCACATATTTTGCACCTACAACACAACAGAGTAAGACATAGTGAATCTTCTGATACCAAAAAATTGTAATGTGAATTTTGTTGCAAGTCAACTTTTAAGCTTCCTTTTGATGTATAATTTGTATGGGAACTTAAGAACATTAGTTTAAAGAGGGATTAAACGTATTGACCGCTGCAATGTCAACAAAGGGGATATTATTTGGGTGGCCTGTTTATTTTTCACACCACTGTACACGTACATATGTATATGTACATATAATAACTGTTGTTATATATATTAAATAAAAAAAATTCTGTGCTAAAACTTTTGTTACCTGGGCAATGCTGGGTATTCAACTAATATTGATATATTATTTTCTATATAGAATAAGCTTCTTGTATAATTCTCTCTAGATGAACTCTCATTTTATTGTAGTGGTTGCAGAAGTGAAAACAGAACCTGATGATGGTGCTGACAACCTCTACCCAATTGGTTAGTTCAGGATTAACAAATAAGAACTAAGAAATAATAATTTGTTGGAGCTTTCAATTTATTTATGTAATTTCAAAATTGAGGCATGTTTTCCTTTTATAAATATACTAGCGTAATGTCCAGCGTTGCACAGGTATTAAAAGTCAGCTTTTGAACAGTGACAGGAATGTACTTGCCATTAGTCTGGCACATTGCCAATGGCTAATTTGAGTGAGCTAATATTAATAAGTACTAATAATAGCTGTGAGAGCAAGCATAAAATTACATTGCGCTGTAACGAAGAGCGGTAGCAAATTTTAACTCGTATAGCAACACATATCGGCCTATGAATCCATCAACCTTGCGTAGCTTAAATGGTAAGGTTTTTCCCTGGTGAATGAGAGGTTCTGAGATCGAGTCTTGGGTGATACGGATGCTTCATTTTAATAGCTTTAGCTGGACAAACCGAAGTACACTCATGCAAACTTTGAGATGTATATATAGATTTATAAATTGATACCGTAAAACCTCTAATTGAACGCCATGCCACTTTATTTTTCAACCTTTATAGTGTCAGAATAATCAGTCAAAGTAAATCTGCTAGCTCACCTCCAACTTGTCAAAGATCTCTTAATAAGTGTGAATTGGAAAACATGATATAATCGAGAAATATCTCTACCAGTTAATGTCTATAATTTATTGCTTGCAATTGACCTGCGATGATATTATAGCCTGTGTCATTGTTTGCAATTTGTTGGCATTTTCAACTTTTATTTCATTCTAAACTTGAAGACATATTTTATATCTATATTTAGGATTGTTGGATAAAAACTCAATGCTATGTTTGCTATAGTTTGCCGCCAAAACTAGCCTTTCTGTGCAATAGAAGTGGATTTACGACCATCGATTCATTGTAAGCCATATTAAGATAGCCGCAAGGATGCTATTAAATAACATGCTATAAATTTGCATATTTATAACTTATACAATAATAATCTATCAAATCATACAATACATGTATATATTCATGAACAAACGAACCATACTTATATTACATGCAGAATCAAAATTAACCTTTTTAAAACAAAAATATTTCCATCGTTTGATCGGATAGCTCTGCGTTCTGATTGTTGCTTTAGATGGAACGAACATCTTCTTGTCGTCCAATACCTTCCACAATATCGTCTGGCCTCAACTCTTCTTCCGCACTGCTAAACTAGTCGATATTAGTATCCAAACAATTTTTCGGGAGAGCAAAACTTACGCGTTGCATGTAACACAAATATGTTTGCGTAAATATTGTTTTATGTAAATGTTTGCTCACTAAAATGTAACCTTTGGCCCAAAACTTGCAACCTGTTTTTATATGCATGTTATTTGAAGTATCAGGACCATGTTAAACAAGAAACTACTATTAGCCTGATACAGTTAGTAGTTATTTCTATGGCATTGCTTTCAATCTATCTACCATCATAAAGTTAAACTGTTTTTGATATATGTACATGTATTTCGAAATATCAGGACCGCGTTAAACAAGGAACCACTATTAGCTTGAGACAGTAATTATTTCTTTAGCATTGCTTTCAACGTTCATCTACCATCGTAAATTTAAGCCTTTTTATATATATGTACATGTACTTTGAAGTAGAAAGACCACATTGAACAGAGAACTACTAACCTGAGACCGTTATTGATTATTTCTATGGTGTTGCTTTCAAAATTTTAACGAAAAAAATGAAAAGCTTTGAAATTGGACAACGAGAGAATTAAGTGTTATATAAACGGTTCATTATTAATACGATTTTGTGGACACTTTTCTCCTGATCATTTGATATTATGGGCTCGTAAAGATTCAATATTGTCAAAGTGACGGTCAATTGAGAGTGGCGGTCTATTTTTCAACCGTTTTCTCAATTCAATTTTTTCAATTAGAGATGGCTTTCAATTCGAGGTTTTACGGTATATATATCGATATATATTTATTCATATATATGTATTAGTATTTATATATAACATTGAAATATATTACTGTTGGTCAATGTTTATATGTATAGATATGTGCTGATATATGTTAATTTATATATATATATATACTAGGTGAATGCCCAGCATGGCCCGGATAAGAGAAGTCTTTTATTTCATTTTGAACATCGAATATGTGCGCTCCCCTTTCACCTTTGGCTCCCCTTTCCTTACGGTGCAGCCCACAAATTAAAAAATATAAGTCAAGTTTTTCCTGTGTGTATGGCCAAATGGGTGAGTTCAGAAAAATGGCTGCGAATCTGATTTGAACTCACCACATCCAGTTCTGCTGACATCTATTTTTCCAATACACTGCGCTGTCCAACTGGCTATATGATGGAATAAAGTTGGCTCATACTGGGAATGTATGCCAATCTTTCATGGCTTTATAATAAATATTGCAGCTAGCATTATGCAATCACTATATACATGTATATCAATCTTTCTTCTATCTATATATATATATAAATGTGAAAGTATGACGGTCCTTCCAGCTATAGAACTTAAAATCTGGATATTAAAATTCTGTTTTCTAGTGGATTTAAACTCTCTACGAATGCATCGACAAGGTTCATATGCGTACACTGTACCACTGAAGCACCGCGACTTAATGATCAGTTGTGCTATCATATACCACTTAATCCATGCGCGTGCTAATTATTTTAGCCTTAGTCTTTTCACCAAAGATTTTGAAATTTGGTCATCTCGGAGCTCGAATATAAGTTCGGCTCTCAACCAAACCCGAGCATGTGCATTGCAATTAACAAAGCTCCGGAAATGCATGGAAACATTCGCTAACAAACGGAGAAGCATTTTACGCTTCATAAATTCTTTACAAAAAGGGAGAAACCATCTGGTAGGACGTCTCCTCTACCGAAGATGTTTGCTAGGGAGACAACTCCTCTAGTCGACCCTAAATTGTTTTGGAAGATTCTTTTTAGAGATTCTTTTTTTACTCCTTTAAAGATGTAAAATAAATAGGCCATTGCTGTTTATATTCTCTTTTTTCACTCCTTTAAAGATGTAAAGTAAATAGGCCATTGCTGTTTATATTCTCTTTTTTACTCCTTTAAAGATGTAAAGTAAATAGGCCATTGCTGTTTATATTCTCTTTTTTTACTCCTTTAAAGATGTAAAGTAAATAGGCCATTGCTGTTTATATTCTCTTTTTTTACTCCTTTAAAGATGTAAAGTAAATAGGCCATTGCTGTTTATATTCTCTTTTTTTACTCCTTTAAAGATGTAAAGTAAATAGGCCATTGCTGTTTATATTTTCTTTTTCCTACGATTTTTGATATAACTGATCTGTTGCATTTTTTTCTGGTTCATTATCATTTTTTGCAATTTTTAGTATTGTCTCTTAACCTTTAATATTTTTGATGTTTAAAGAGCCAAACGTACGAAATGTTTACTTTTGGTTTCTTTTTCCATCATCATAATTAGAAAACCTTTTATTAAAATTAAACACTCTATATCTACCCATTTCTATTTATAGTATGCAGTATACATGCAGCTTATGATGTACAAATGTTGAAAAAATACTTTACCGAAGTTGTTTTCTCACTTTGGAACAGATAAAATTTACATTCATTTGTTCTACTGAAAAAAATTGTTTCTGATCTCGAACAACTCGGTTTTTTGAGATCGTTCAAAACAAGTTTTTTTCTTGCCTTGGAACTTATTAAGGCATTTGCCTGTCGAATGGGAGATTCCGAGATCAAATCTTCAGCAATACAGATTCTTCATTCCAGTATTTTAATAGTTATAGCTGGACAAACTGAATTACACACAGGCTTTGAGACTTATTTAGGTAGAAGATAAAAAAATATATATACTGTATAATAATATAATAATATATATATAATACTATATATATTCACACCACTGTATATAGAATTAGCTTCTGTATAATTCTCTCTAGATGAACTCTAATCTTTATTGTAGTATTCGCAGAGGTGAGAACAGAATCTGATGATGGTGCAGATAATCTCTACCCAACTGGTTAGTTAAGTGTTAACAAATAATATACAGTCAAACATGGATAACTCGCCCTCGGATAGCTCGAACACATGGTTAACTCGAATGGGTTTTTTGTCTGCCCTCACGTAATGATAAATTGCTTTAGATAACTCGACCTCAACACTGTTAACTCGAACAGTTTTTTGCCCAACGGCTACCAAGACGGTTGTTATCACTTTAACAAATCACTTTTTTCCAAGCCATAGAGGTAAACCTCAACTTTTCGTAATTCATAGGCGTCATTATTACCATCATCGGCAAAATATTTTTGTCGACGACTTTTCTAAAGGTTTGGTGAAATTTGATTTTTACCAAACATCCGCCTAGCAAACATGGCCCTTCAGAAGCAAGGAAAAGTGAGGTAACCTTCGCATAAACTTCAAGAAAAATTGGCAAAATTAATCTTGGTTAAAACGCTCAAAAGAAAGGATGTCTTTTCTTCTGAGCATTTCAACAACGATCAAGTTTTGCCAATTTTAATCTAAAAAACGTCCTGGCATTAACATCACCTCAAACAACAAACCAATCTCAAGTGATAGTAAAATCTCTATACTTTTTGATAAAAAAGTTTTAAACTTTACATTAGAAACATTTAATTTGAAACAAGCCATTTGTGCTTTTGATTTATATTATAGTTTGTATATGTACATACATGTGTTTACTAATAAATAAATGGACTTGTGACAGTGCTCTGATAACTTGAACGCTCTGATAACTCGAACACTTTCGCTCGGTCCCGTGAAGTTCGAGTTATCCATGTTTGACTGTATATAAATCTCAAGTTTTGTGTGTCATCTGTGCATCGGTGTGTCCAGTTATAGCTATTAAAATCTTGGAAAGAAAAGCTCCAAGCTCGTACATACACCATAAAACCTCTAATTGAACGCCGTGGCACCTAATTTTTTAACCCTTCTTTTATGATGGCAGGCAATTGAAGGCGGCGTTCATATATATTTTTCAAATGGTTCGTTAGAGTTTGTAGAAAATAAATTTAGCCCTTTCACAGGTGAAGCGAATGTCGCCTATATTTTGCTTTCTTTTTTCGGTGGAGCGATATTAAACCTTTTGGATGCAATAAATCTGCTAAATTGCCTCCAAATTGTCAACGATCTTTTAATAAATATGGATTGAGAAACGGAGAAAGATCTCTACCAGTTGATATCTATTGCTGGCAATTAACCTGCGATGATATTATGGCCTGTGTCCTTCTTTGCAATTTGTTGGCATTTTCAGTTCATTCTAAATTTGAAAACATATTTTTATTATATAGCTATATTTAACAATGTTGCATAAAAGCTCATTGCATTCATTGATAGGTTTGCTACAGTTTGCAGCCAAAACTAGCATTTATATGAAATAGAAGTAGAGGTATGAGTATCGATCCATTGCAAGCCGTGTTAACCCTTTCGCAGGCAAGTTTTTTTGGGCTATTTGAAACCCCTGGGCAAATTAATTTTTCACGAATTGATTTTAAAAAAATCATTAATACACTTTTGTTTATGATATTGTATACGTGTATTCTGTTTTTATTATACAGGTAAATACAAATAAACATTTTCAAGTCAAATTCTTATATAAGTGTTTCTCTAGCAATAGTACTTTTGGAAGCATTTGCCCTTGCAGAGGCCTACACCGCAGTCTTGGCATCATGTGCTTATTCTTGTTCCTCTATAGCTTCGCCTTTGCCTATTATAGCTTTTGGAGGACGCCATGGCGGTAAGAGAAAGTTGTTGCACTCTGGGAAAATACTCAAAAAGCAGAAACAAAGGCAGAAACAAGCCACAAACAAAATTCCCAATTTTATTTAAATACGTTTTTATTTCGGATTTTTCGTTCGTTTAGCATTGCCAAAACGATCATTTTTTTGTCTCAAAACGGCTAGTTTTTTGGTTGCTAACAGATACCAATATATTGTAGTTTACTATTAGTAAAAAAATTAAATAAAAAAGGGCAATAAGGTTACTAAAAATCAATTTATAAAAACGTTCACGTGGCGACATAATAGTCGCTCTGCCCATTGACATCAGTATCGCGAAACGACAATAATGTCGCTATACCTGCAAAAGGGTTAAGATAGCCGCAAGAACGCTGTTAAATTACATGCTATAAATCAGCATGTTAATAAGTTATGTGATGATAATCTATCGGATGGTACAAGTATATATTCATGAGCAAATGACATAAACGAACCATGCTTACGTATGTTACATGCAAAAACAAAAATTACCATCTTTAAAACAATATTTCCATCATTTGCTCGGATAGCCACTTTCTGATTGTTGCTTTCGATGAAACGAACATCTTCTAGTTGTCCATTACCTTCTACAATATCTTTTGGTCTCAACTATATTTCTGCATTGCTGAACTAGTCGGTGTTAGCATCCAAACAATTTTTGGCAGAGTAAAACTTTTACGCGCTGCATTTAGTACAAAATTTTGCTCACTAAATGTAACCTTTGACCCAAAACTTGCAAACCATCTTTTATATGCATGTTCTTCAAAGTATTAAGACCGCGTTAAACAAGGAACTACTATTAGCCTGACACAGATATTAATTATTTCTCTGGTGTTGCTTTCAAAGTTCATCTACCAACGTGAATTCAAACACATTTTTATATATGTACATGTACTTCAAAGTATCAAGACTGCGTTAAACAAGAAACTATTATTAGCCTGGGACCGTTATTGATTGTTTCTATGGTGCTTTCAAAGTTTTAACAGAAAAAAGCGAAAAGCTTCTGAGTTGAACAACGAGAGAACTGATTGCTATTAATGTGAACGATTCATTACTAATACGATTTTTTGAACACCTTTCTACTGATCACTTGATATTATTGGTTCATAAAGATCAAATAATGTCAAAGTGGTGTTCAAATGGAGGTGGCATTCAAACGTAGGGTGGCGCTCCATTTTTCAACCCGTTTCTTTTAATGCTGGTCAAATAGGGTTGGCGCTCAAATAGAGGTTTTACGGTATGTATATACAGTATATGTATATATATACAGTGTATATATATACACTGTATATATATACAGTGTATATATACACTGTATATATATACACTATATATATATAAATACATATACAGATACATATATATACACTGTATATATACACTGTTGGTACACTGTATATATAGATATACAGTGCACCAACAGGATAATATTTGGATCTGTTCCTGGGTTGGCATCGTAGGGTAAAAAAATTGTTTGCAAGGATATAGCAACCATAGTAATTATATAATGTAAACATCCCTGGTAAAAATTGTCAAAAAATTGTATTGATATATATTAAGCAGTATTTGATATATAGCGGCTTCTCATTATCATTTTTCTCTAGATGAGCACTTATGTTTATTTTAGTAGTCCCGGACGTGAAAACGGAACCAGGATCTGATGATGATGCTGATAATCTTTACCCAAGCGGTAAGTTTTAAGATTTATCAAGTAATAGTGATAACTGCTGCTGATAAGCTTTGATGTCTGAGTTGAATGAATATTATAATCACTTTCCTCTAAAGTTACAGTGTAAGTGTAAGTCTTTTGAAGGAATTCTGTGCTAGTTGTAGGGTTTGATTAACTACTACAGATCCATGAGAGCTAATAATACGCGAGTCATTTTTTGAAGGTTGTGACCTTTGATCGCAGGAGGTACACTGAGTTTATAGCCATATATATTGTCTATTGCATATTTGTTGATGATTTTTGGTTTAAATCAAATCATTCGATGTATCTAAAAACCCTAAACTTAATGAGTTTTAAATCGTTCACTGTATCTACTATTCTACATTGTTTATATTGTAGACACTGAACTTAATCTAGAACCAGAGAGTCCTTTAATCAACACAAACAGGGATGAAGGTAAATATTATATTAGTTCAATGGATTTAATATTAATAACATATCTCATTGTAATCTTTGAAGTAGCATCAAGAATGCATATTTGTAGCATTTGCTAGATTATCATGATATAACTTATGAATTTGCCGATTTATAGAATATTATTTGATAGCATCGTTGCAGTAATCTGATCTTACAGCAGATGGACGCTCGTACATGTAACTACTCGATTGCGCATAAAAAGTGAGTTGTGGTTGCAAATTGTAGCAAACATATCAACGAGTGCAATGAGCTTTTATGCTGCATTGTTAGATATTGTATGATATAAAATAAAAATATGTTTTCACATTTGCAATGAAATATAAACTGTAGGCTCCAACTAATTGCAAAGCAGGACGCAGGCTATAATGTCCTCGCAGGTTAATTGCAAGCAATAGATATCAACTGGTAAAAATAATTCTTGGCCTCTCAATGCATATTGATTAAGATATCTTTGACATATTGGAGTTAGTCAGCAGATTTATTGTACTCAAAAGGGTTAGTGTCACTCGACCGGAAAAAAAGGGGCAAAATATTTGCTTCACCCGTCAAAGGGCTGAATTGACCTTCTCAAAATTCTGACGAGCCATTTGAAAAATACAACGCCAGCCTCTATTTGAACGCCACCTATAGAGGAAGGGTTGAAAAATAGTGCCATGGCGTTCAGTTAGAGGTTTCACGGTAGTTTGTCTAGCTCTGGTAGACCATCCATAGCGGCTGATGGTCCTTTATCTAGAAGCAGAATTTCTGAATAGTTGGACCATAGTGTCTGGCTTCAATCAAGCAGTCATGAAAGAGATAAATAGTTAGTTGTATCTAGTGGCTATTCAATTCATTAGAGGTTTACTTGTAACAAAATTCACATTCAGTTATTTGGTATCAAAAGGTTCACCATGTCTTACCCTGCTGTGTTATAGGTGCAAAATATGTGGAAACGTGATTACAAGCTCTTAACCCTTTGACCGGGTATAAGCCCCCCCCCAAAAACAACCGAAACTCGTGTAATTTATTTTCGAAAATTCAAGAAATTTTGTATTTTATGAATATACATAGCTCGAACTGAAATGTATTTACATATGTACTTAAAATTTACATAACATCTATTTAATAATGTACTGCTACCAAAAAAGTACAACAAAGTACAATTGTCTATGTGTGGAATGCTTGAAAGCACTCCTTGCGGCAGAGTCCAACGCCACAGTTTTGACACCATGTAGTTATTCGTGTTCCTTTGTAGCCGCTAACCCTGCTCCTGCTACAAACAGCACAGACTTTACGTTTCTTATCTGGAATTGTCTCACAAAAATGTCTAGCTGTAAATCTTGACTGCATGTCACCCAGGTTTGGTCTACCAACATGCTGTCGACTCTCTTGGTAACCACCGAGCAGGCCTTCAATTACCTCTACAATAAAGTTATAATGCCCCATTGGCTTTGCGATGTTGGGATTAAGCTTATACATAATATATGCATTTGTCATTGTTCTGTCCAGGAGATGGAAAAATATTTTTTTCCAGCATTTCATTGTTCTTCGCTCAGCAGCATAAGCGTCGGTCATTTGATCAGCTATGTCGACACCACCCATCCCATCGTTGTATTCCACCACCACAGTTGGTAATGTTTTGACCTGACCATTCCAAAGTGTCTTCCCGCATGTCTTTGCAGAAGCGTGTGTAGACAGCATGCGTACTCGCTTCCTGTCTACCCAAGACAATGCCATGATCTGGTCATTTCTCATTACGTTCATTTCCCCTTTGGTTGTCAGCTTAGCATTGATGCCGTCAGGCAGACCTCGGCGACCTTTGCGTACTGTGCCAGTCACATATATTTGCTTTTTGAGCATTTCTTCACAGAGAACTCGACTAGTGTAATAGTTATCTACTACCAAATGATGATGTTTGCCACTGTGATTTTCTAAAAGTTTATTACAGACATCGAATGGCTGCCCTTTGTCGGATACTTTGAGTGCTGATGTATGATAAACAGTATTATGCACATACCCGGTCTTTGAGTCAGCAAGATTGTATTCCTTTGGGCCCCACTGGTGATGTTTTTTTATGCGGATGTAGTTGACTAGACAGTGACGGCCTTTGAAACCTACGATTGTTTCATCTATAGATATTACTTTGAAGAGATCGTAACCTTGTTGCCACCTAGCTGTCAAATGTTCCAGAACGTTCCTGTACTTGTATTGAGGATCATAACTTGCACTCGAGCGTGGAGGCTCATTATAACTGTCAGAAACATGTAGAAATCTGAGCATGAGGTTGAATGTGTCCTGCTTCATGGTCTCTCGGAATACTGGGTGGTTTTGGCTGTGATGCTTTCCATCAAAGTAAGCATTATTATTTGGAGCTTTCCACAATCCCTTGTTCAAACACAGTCCAATAAATGCCCTTAGTCGCTGTACTGTTGCATTCTCCCATAAATTCAGCTTAGACCGTGCCTGCAGTACTCCCATCTTTGCATAAGTGTACTCATAGTACTTATTAGTTTCTGCTGCTATGAAGTCCCACAAACTACTTCCACCTTGATTGACAGGAAGAAAAAAATAATCAAAATATTCCACCGGTAAAGTATCAGCAGGTGGTGTGAAGTTTGGCCCGGTGTGAGCAGAGAAATCGTGGAGTGATGGAGGCTTGTCATTATCTAAGTCAGTAACTGTTTTCCATTGGCTTAAAGTCGATGTGGTTGCAGTTACTTCATCTTCTAGTCTCTCAATATTAGAATCCTGTGTATTAGTGCTAGTAGCACAGTTATTCATTGATATGGAGCTGCTGCTACCACACACTGTACTTCTATTTACAACGGCTTGAGTGGATATAATATCGTCATCGTCCGAGCTGCCGTAACCATCACTTTTCTCTGTATATTCAAAATCTTCAGAGTTAACATCACTTCCATCGTTTGAATCATTATCATATTGCTCTGACAAAAGATCGCTAACGATCGCAGGATCAAGTAAATTTTTACTTTTTCGTTTGGAACGCCGTGCCGCGATTTGACTGGATTTTCCAACTTCCATTTTTTCAAAAGCGTCACGAATTCGTATTTCTTTAGCTTATAGCACAAAACGACGCCTCTCAGATAATCGTTTCAAATAAAAAATTTTTAGATAAATATCTTGCCGATAATATTTAAGAATTGCTAGCGTTCATATCCTTTATTTAACGTTACTAGGCGACAGCTTTATAAACGTCTACCGAAATAGACAAATGTCGTTTCCCCACGCAACCGATAAACGACATTCCGGTCGTTTCCCCTGTCAAAGAGTTAAAAGCTCAAAAACGAACAGTTAATCGCAGCCATCATGAAAACGCCGTAGTTGGGAATCCCTTTATTTTGATGACGTCCTCAACTCGACGTGGTTATTGTTTTGACACGTGATGTTATCAGGTGAAATGAAAGTCTCAATATAAAATGTTTCGTAGCACTAGCTTATGATACTTTGGGTTTTACCGGAAAGCCCTTATCTAATATAGATGCTCGCTACTTTACAGTTTCGCCTCAGTTTGCTCTAATCATCTAGTCGTAATCTGATCATGTGACTCATGCTTCCTGCCAACTAACGCGAACAATTTCTGCAACATTCTTCGACTCTCACAGGTAACCAACAGGCTCGTCATGTTTATCAGAACATGATATGCACTCCTTCGAGCTAAGGTTAAAAAATTAAACGAATTTCTATGGTAGGTTTTGAGGTATCAGTGCTCAAAGTGACAGCATTAAAATGATGATGAAATAGATGCGTAAGGACAATAGACATGGTTTTATTGAATGCGTAAAGTATGTTTGTGAAAATATTTCGACGAATTTGGTTGCATGAAAGCGTAAACAGAAGCCATCGTGTTCAATTATTTCCCATTTGAGCTGTTTTGGAAAGGGATTCCAACCTACGGCGTTTTTGTGATGGCTGCGATTAACTGTTCATTTTTGAGCTTTTAAAAGATTGTAATCACATTTCCACATATTTTGCACGTATAACACAGCAGAGTAAGACATGGTGAATCTTTTGACACCAAATAACTGTAATGTGAATTTTGTTGCAAGTAAACCTTTAAGTATTGTGCTATCTTAACAAAAACTATCTGGCGGGGTAGTTAACTTTGAAAGGGGAGTATTGTCCTTGTAGCAAAAACATTACGATTTGATATAATGGTCGATTGGATCATTGGACATTACTCCTGTAAGACATTTAGCAAGCGTCTCTTTTAAGTTTTCGAGTTCATAATACAGTATGGCTATCATCCAAATGGTTTTTATTATTTAAGGCATGAGATCAAATGGCTCAAAGGTAATCTCTCCATGACTTTCCTGCATCACTTTTCTCCAAAGTTAGCAATGAAATTGTTTTGCATTTAGCCACTCCTACTAAATGACAAAGATTTAAAAGTTTTAGATTTTGGCTTCATTTTCTGGTCAAGTCAGATTTGCTGATCATCCGTTGGATGGATATTCTCTTTTAAGATGCCTCAGTAAAATCATTGGCCTTGCTATGCATAAGGTTTGGTGTCACACTATCTAGTGCAATTTGTAGGTATTAGTGCAATAATGTTGAAGTTGTTGGAATTGTGCAAACCATTTGATTAATCCAAGCTCCACAATGCATACTTTACTTGGCCACTAGACAGATCTCAAGGGCTGGGGTTAGAAGTCTGAAATAACCAGTCACCATCACTTAGTTTACTAGCCACCATCACTTTTGCACTACCAGTTTAGTAGTGCAAAGGCTTTCTATACGTGGATTAATTGTTTTCTGTTCAACACTTTTACACAGCATAGAGGATATAACTAGCTCTTGGTTTCCACTGTGTGGCTGCCGTGTGCACTGTGACTTGATTCTTATCTTCTCCTGCATGACTTCATTAACAGACACTATCTAGGTTCCTTTAAATTGCTTTAGCTCAGAGGTCGGCAACCTGCGGCTCCGGAGCCGCTTGCGGCTCTTTCATCTCCTCGCTGCGCCTCCTTCTGACTTAGGGTTTTTTCTTTTTTACCATATGCCAAGTAATTTAGTAAAAATATAGCAGTTTTATTTTTAGATTTTGTAATATAATTTTTAAAAAATGTAATTATGGTGATAAATCAACCATTTTTGCTTGTTATGCGTCATTATTTGTTCTATTATTATTAGTACCTTATCACATGATCGTCATATGGTTTTAACTTTGACATAAAAGTACAGAAAAACGTACTACCGGATTCGCGCAGAGGGTCAGATCGCTACGAGATACCTTCTGATATTATGTCAATAGCACTACTGACAAACAACAACACTAATACAGATACTACACCTTATAAAAATTTATGCGCCAAAAAAGCTGCCAAAACTATTTCATTGTTCCTTACAAAAATATAATTTTGTTTTCTCAGCAGTTAAATCATTATACATGCCACACATTTTCGCTTTATGGTGTAAACATGGTATAAAATCATTAAAAGCTAAACAAAAAAGTTACATGTAACTTTTTTTTAAATAAAAGTATCAAAGGGTGTTTGTGGCTCCTATTGTGTTCTTTCCTGTGGAAAACGGGTCTAAATGGCTCTTCGAGCGGAAATGGTTGTCGACTTCTGCTCTAGCTATAAAAGCATCTCGAATGCAGTACCATACTAATGATCATTTAGATATCTCAAGGCAATCATTTTTGTTCAGTACCTTCAGTTCTGTTAGGTTAAACTAAACAAGAGTGCGTATCACTCTCTGAGTGTTTCGAGATTTTACTGCGTTCATGAGTCTTCAGCAGCAAATGGAAAGTTGCTGCGTTTTCTTTTGGTACTTGATATCTTCCCATTTTCAAATGTCTCTTGTCTCACTTGGGTACCAATTATGATGATTTCAGCATTTGGTATTTAGTATGTTTCTGCGCTTAAACAGTAAGATCATTCCTTTGAACTGCTAATAGCATTTTAAATAATAACTCCTTCAAAAAACAATGTTCAATTCTCCATTACACTCCAAGGTTTTGATGGAATTATCAATGTGGTGTCTCAATGCCAGTTTTTGTTACGGCCTTGGCAGCACTTTGATGATGACTGTAACCTTCTTGCTGACTTTATCTACAAACACTCGCTCATTGCCACTCATTAGCCTCTTCGCTATCGAGCGCATCCGCTTGAGAATTGTCCCACATGCCGGGTGTGTCAGTTGACAATTTTATCTTTTGACATAGACACAAGGTGGTCGCAATAACTTACCTTTAACTGGTTGTAGATCTCTAAATAAATATGCTTTGGGAAGCTGGGAAATATCTGTAGAAGTTGATATCTATTGCTTGCAATTAGCCTACTAATGTCTTAGAGATTAGACTGCAAAAAGTTGGAGCTTATAATTTTTTGTTCCAATATTTAAATTTGAAGGTATTTTTTGTTTTATCAGTGTATTTAACAATGCTACATAAAACCTCATTGCGCTCATTGATATGTTTGCTACATTTTTAGCAGAAACTTGCTTTTTATGCCCAATAGAAGATGATTTATGAGCATCGATCCTATGAAAGCTGAGCTTAAATAATGGCAAAGATGCTAACAAATAATGTGCTATAAATGTGATAGAATGTTGCAGGACGCTGTGAAGCTATGCGACTTTGACAGTACAGAGCTGTATAGCTTCACATTGTCCCACGATCAACTGTGGAGCTATTTGGCTCTGCGATTAATGTACTCGTATTGAAATGCCTCGAATGAATGCCTCAAAATTTATTCTTTCGTACATAAAGACTATTAAAAAGCTCAAAGCTTTTTTTTACATTCTAACATGCCATTCTCTAGCACATAATGAATATGTCTTTCTCATAAATGTCCTTTTTAATATGACTTTGCAGCTAGTCTGGTTTTGCCAGACTGCCATCTCAATGTGTTTATCGCTGGTTTTAACACTTGTATATCGTTACAAGGCTTCAACTTTCTGTCAACGCAATATCTACGGTTGTAGTTATTTCTAAATCAGCTAGTTAATGGGTGATGTAATATTTTTGATTCATATCCGTTTGAAAGAGAGTAACATTCTGGGGAATTAGTTACCAAAGCATGAAAGACTACCCGATTGCTCAAGCTAAAAGCTAACTATTGCCTTCAGATTTAAAGTTTTATCTCTATCAGTATGTTACGCGATGGAACTCAAGCCTTTTGTTTCAAGGTTGTTAGCCTCGACTGCATTCCAACAAAACTTTAGCGAAACACCTTTTTAATTTCATTTTTCCATCCTTTTAAAATTGTTTTAGTAGCTTTCTCCCCACTATTCATATTAGAATTGACTAAGTACATGCTTACAAAACTATGTTTTCTTTATTAACTATATGCACCATCTGATTGCAAGTACATCTCTGTTGAAACCACAGAATGCATTAGTTTATTCAAAAAGGATAGATTTATACCATTTTATACCAAAACACATGTAGAGGTTGTTATTGCTACAGGACTATATCAAGGTTGTGGCTGATATAAGATGCATACAGAAAGATAAACATCTTTCAAGTTTATTCACCCATAAAATCCTTTTATGGTAAATGTTTTACACCTGATACTTGGTTTTGACAATATTGGCACATTTAGATATTTGCACCTGAACTTACACTTCATGTTTGTAATGTTACGCAAGTTAGGCATATGTGTGTTGAGGACTCCGAAAATCCTATATTACTTGCAGGGTTTGATCGACAATTTTGTGACAACAATACTTGTGCACGTATGGTACTATTGAGCCTGTGTTCCACTTATCTCACAAACTGCCAACTTGTGTTACAGGTGAATATTGCGGTAGCTTCACTCACTGCAGTACGCGGAAAAAAAACATGGAGACTCATAATAGAGATAAGCCGTTTCAGTGTGCGATGTGCAGTAGCAGGTTTTCTCAGCGCAGTCATCTGACAGAACACATGAGGACTCACACTGGAGAAAAACCGTTTCAATGCCAGATGTGCCGTAGTAGCTTTGCTCGACGCAGTAATCTAACAAGACACATGAGAATGCATACTGGAGAAAAACCGTTTCAATGCAAGATGTGTGATAGTAGCTTTGTCCAAAGCGGTCACTTAAAAATTCACATGGGGACTCATACTGGAGAGAAGCAATTTCAGTGTAAGATGTGCAGTAGAAGGTTTGCTAATTATGGTCATCTAACAAGTCACATGAGAACCCATACTGGAGAAAAACCATTTGAATGCGAGATTTGCAGTAAAAGGTTTGCACAAAACAGCTATCTGAAAATTCACATGAGGACTCATACTGGAGAGAAGCCGTTTCAGTGCGAAATGTGCAGTAGTACTTTTGCTCGTCACGATAGTTTTCTAGACCACATGAGGACCCATACTGGAGAAAAACCATACCAATGCAAGGTGTGTAATAGTAGCTTTGCTCTACGTAGTGGTCTAAGAAGACACGTGAGGATTCATACTGAAGAAAAACCATTTCAATGCAAGATTTGCAGTAGTGGCTTTTTCGAACGCAGTCATTTAAAAATTCACATGAGGACTCATACTGGAGAGAAGCCATTTCAGTGTAAGATGTGCAGCAGTAGTTTTACTGTTCATAGTCATCTAACGAGTCATATAAGGACTCATACTGGAGAAAAACCATTTGAATGCGAGATTTGCAGTAAAAGGTTTGCGCAGAACAGTCATCTAACAGGACATATGAGGACTCATACTGGAGAGAAGCCATTCCGATGCGAGATATGCGATAGCAGCTTTGTCCAACGCAGTAGTCTAAAAGTTCACATGATGACTCATACTGGAAATAAGCCATTTCAATGTAAGGTGTGTAGTAGCAATTTTGCTAATCATAGTAATCTAACTAATCACATGAGGACTCATACTGGAGAAAAACCATTTGAATGCGAGATTTGTAGTAGTAGTTTTGCTCTACGTAGTGATCTAACACGACACATGAGGATTCATACTGGAGAAAAACCATTTCAATGCAAGATTTGCAGTAGTGGTTTTGTCCAACGAAGTAATCTAAAAACTCACATGAGGACTCATACCGGTGAGAAGCCATTTCAATGTAAGATGTGCAGTAGTAAGTTTGCTGGTCATAGTCATCTAACAAGACACATGAGGACTCATACTGGAGAAAAACCATTTGAATGTGAGATTTGCAATAGAAAGTTTGCGCAGAGCAGTCATCTAACAGGACACATGAGGACTCATACTGGAGAGAAGCCATTTCAGTGTGAAATGTGCAGTAGTACTTTTGCTCGTCAGGATAGTCTTTTAGACCACATGAGGACTCATACGGGAGAAAAACCATTCCATTGCAAAATGTGTAGTAGTAGCTTTGCCCTACGTAGTGGTTTAACAAGTCACATGAGGATTCATACTGGAGAAAAACCGTTCCAATGCAACATTTGCAGTAGTAAGTTTGCGCAGAGCAGCCATCTAACAATTCACATGAGGATTCATACTGGAGAAAAACCGTTCCAATGCAAGATTTGTAGTCGTAGGTTTGCGCAGCACAGTAATCTAACAGAACACATCCGAACTCATACTTGAGAGAAACCAGTGATGTAAGATGCAAAAGATGCCAAGCAACATGCAAGATTTGCAAAAGTAGTTTTGCTCAAAGCTGTCATTTAACAAAACGCGTGATGACTCATAGTTTAGAGAAAACATTTTATTGTACATAAAATGCTGTTTTGTTGTGTTTTCACATCTTATGCACATTTAATGATGGTCAAATTAATTATGTTTAAAATATATTGAATGTTCGTATATATAAATAACTCTCAGTGTTTGTGTGTATGTCCGTGTGTCCACTTCCAGCAAAAATGTTTGAGGAATCAAAACGTCGCTGCGCACTCGATTAGAAATGGGAACCTTCAGTTCTGCAGACAAGTGCGCTACCCAATAAGCCAAGCGGCTACACTGCTATACAATGGAATATTTATGGTCACACTCATTACATCTGCCAATTTTCAATGGCTTCCATTTCGACACTTGAGCTAGCATAACGGATTCATACCAGAGAAAATATATTTGCCCATACATGAGCAGATGTGCTTGAACTCACATGGCCAACAAGACTATTGTAATCAGTATAGAGCTGTAGTCAGCACTGCAGCCAATACAGTATGAATTATACAGAAATGCGTAAATGCATTACACAAAAATAAACAGCTCACAAAAATATACAAACGCCTTCATTTGAAAGTTAAAATGGTAATTATTGTATATGTGGATTAAAAATGAATTTTTGTTGCAAAAACTTTGTTATGACAGGCACACTGCCAGGCATTTAACTGATATACGTGATGAAAATAAGATGTACAATAAATGACAAACTTTAGTTGTCTGGTTGAACCAAATGAAACATGACTAACAACAGCAGGCTTTTTCTCATACATACCTGAGCTGATTCTTCTGACACTGATTCATCTGATTGGTTGTTATTGATGGTAAATATTTTAGCAAGGCTTTTCTCTGGTACACAAGTTCTTTACACCTAAAACATTATAATTCACACAACAGCTACGGTTTGTTATTGATATTATTTGAGTTATTCTTTGATTCTGTTGTTGAAATCCAGCTACATGGTGTATCTTGTTGGCCTTCTTAAAGGTTGGCCTTAGTACGGACCCAGCCGATGTCATCAGCCTTATCGACTGATTTTATTTTAGCCAAGCCGACCAAATGGTCTTTTGGAATATTGTTCTATGGTTGTTTGCTATTGGCGGATAGGCATTATAAGAAAGGATAGAATAGACAGACGCCTTTAATTGGAATCTTTGTAATTAGCGAGTATTTGCTAATTTTGCATTGACGAATTAGTCTGAAGAGTCAATCGTAATGGTGACTCGAGATTATGAAGAAAACGTTTCAGAATATTTAGATTTTGGTGGCAGGGATTTTGAGGTCAACCAGTCTGATGATGATTTCTCAGAAAGCTCTTCAGACTCAGATGATCCAGAATTTTATACAATAGAATTTATACATGTCGTTGTCAGCACTAGTAGCAATGATAGCATTATCCAGTATCGGTGGGTCATCAGATATTGAAGCAAGTGGTAAGTAACCCTAATATGTTCTTTAGCAATGTCATGTGCTGCACCCATAGAGTTATCTCCCCCTAGAGTGATAACTACACTAGCGTTTCCGGTGCCAACAAGGAGCGTCTAGGCCACGCCTCTTTTTTGTGCTAGTCAGTCGTAGTGATTGACTAGATCAATGACATCGGCCATGAGAAGGGTTAAACAAGGATCATTAATTTCCAGTTAAGATAGTAATTAATGCTCATATTAGAGAAATGATGATTGTAGTTTATTACTCTAATATATGCTTACTATTTAAAGCAATTCAATACCTACCAGGGATCGCTAAACATATTATGGAAATGTTTACTTTTTCATATCCATTTCCATCAATGATATGCGGCCCCATACAGCAATAATATACAGCCAATGATATACAGCCCCCCTGTATATCATTGTTTCCATAAACATAAATATTTCCATAATTTTAGGGAGATGGATATGGAAATTTTATTTTAGAAATATGGAAATTTTATTTTAGAAATATGGAAATGTTATTGAAATGGAAATAATATTGAAATGTTATTGAAATGGAAGTAATATGGAAATGGAAATGAAGTAGGGAAATGTTATGGAAATGGAAATAATATGGAAATAAATTATGGAAATGTTATGGAAATGGAAATAATATAGAAATAAATTATGGAAATGTTATGAAAATGGAAATAATATGGAAATGAAGTAGGGAAATGTTATGGAAATGGAATGATATGGAAATAATGTATGGAAATGTTATGGAAATGGAAATAATATGGAAATGAATTATGGAAATTTTATGGAAATGGAAATAATATGGAAATGAATTATAGAAATGTTATGAAAATGAAAATAATATGGAAATGAAGTAGGTAAATGTTATGGAAATGGAAATAATATGGAAATGAATCATGGAAATGTTATGGAAATGGAATTAATATAGAAATAAATTATGGAAATGATATGGAAATGAATTATGGAAATGGAAATTGTGACATACTTGTAATCCCTGATACCTACTTGAATTGCAAAGGCACTGAATAGATAGTGTTAAGTAAGTGAGTTAATGCAATCAGTTACTCATAGATAAGATAGATAGTCATACTGGGGTTGTATTGCATTAGTGTGATGGGAATCTAATCGACTGCCATCAACTATGAGCTGTACTACCCGAGTTGCCCGAGTAATAAAAAAGTCTGGACAGAAAATTTATTTTTATATAACATTTACCATTCTAACTTTTAAATTTCATATCATGAGAAAATATTTTTAAGCAGTTCAAATGAATTAAGAGGAAAAAGAAAACAACTGTAAAGGTTTTCAAGCTTTTTCAAACAACTACAACTTTTAAATTTCATATCATGAAAGAAGTGTTTTGTTGAAAGAAATTAGGAAAAAAAACTGTAAATGTGTTTAAATGTAAAATAATTAGCAAGTAAGGCTAAATATAATCTGTTTAGCTATGATTACAATGAAAAATTATTTAATAAATAAGGTAATAAAAGAGTCTATTTTATTTTTATATAATTATAATTTAGTATAATTAAGTATGTTATAATTTATTTTTATTTAACATATAACAACATTTGCCACTTTAACTTTCAAACTACATATTATGAGAAGTATTTTGTGTAATTGAAATAAATAAAGAGAAGAGAGAAAATAAGAACAACTGTAAATGTTTTCAAGCTTTTTCAAACAACTACAACTTTTAAATTTCATATCATGAAAGAAGTTTTTTGTTGACATGAATTAGGAAGAAAAATGAAACTGCAAATGTGTTTAAATGTAAATGTAAATAATTAGCAAGTGATGGCTAAATATAATTTGTTTAGCTATGATTACAATAAAAAATTATTTAATAAATAAAGTAATAAAAAAATCTTTTTTATTTTTAAATAATTACAATTCAGTATAATTTATTTTTATCTAACATATAGCAACATTTGCCACTCTAACTTTCAAACTTTTTGCTTGCTTACATCAAGCAAAGATGTCCACTAACTAGGGGACATCTTTGCTTTAAGCTAGTCTATGTATTTGATTGATATGTATTGAAATCTAATATTACATGCAAGGGCTGTTTGTGAACTGTGGTGTCAATGAATCACCCCATCACCATACAATGTCAATACTTTCAGTTGATGGCAGTCGATTAGCTTCCCATCACACCAATGTAATACAACCCCAGTATGACTATCTATTATATCTATGAGTAACCAATGATATACAGCCCCCCATGTGTGGGGGCTGTATATCATTGGAGTAACTGATTGCATTAACTCACTTACTTAACACTATCTGTTCAGTGCCTTTGCATTGTATGTAGGTATTGAATTGCTTTAAATAATAAGCATATATTAGAGTAATAAACTATAATCATCATTTCTTTAATATGAGCAATAATTACTATCTTAACTGTGGAAATTCATTATCATTCTCATGGCTGATGTTATTGTTCTGTCAATCACTGCGAGTGACTAGCACAAAAAAGGGGCGTGGCCTAAACGCTCCTTGTTGGCACCGGAAACGCTCGTGTTGTTGATGGCACAGTTATCACTCTAGGGGGGAGATAACTCTATGGCTGCACCCAAGAAATGCCTTGCTGATTTTCTCGAAGATCAAAAAATGTTTTTCTACTTGTAATTGTTTCATCATTTATTTCTTGTCATCTGGTCACATTATTCTATGTTGCAATGCATGTTTTCCCTTTTTAGTTGTATCTCTAGTTGTGGTGCTTCTCAATTGAGGAGATGGAGGCAAGAGATCTGAGACGGGGAGACAAGCTGTACGGGACAGTCAGCCATATAATTTACCAATATAATGTTGTTGGCTGTCAGGAGGTCGCATCAAAATTGGTTGAGGATGACAGCTATGAGCTTGCTGATGGTGTCCCAAATTTCACGGTGCGACAAACTGGTCCTTCGAACAGGTACTATTTGATAAAAATAAATTGAAAATGAAACTATGATGAGCATGCTACAAATTTTATGCATTTTCAGCTGCAAAATGTTGAGTCAGGTAATTGATGATGACATGAATGACACGAGTTTTTTGGAGTTGCCCTTCAGTAAATCTCGCCTCTGGCTCAATCATGATGAGAATCGAATGCACCCTTCACCCTTTTAGCCTTAATTTTCACCCCAGTATACTCAAGCTGCATAATGTTGGTCATGTAATACAGCTGGGTATATTACCACAAGAGGTCTGCTAGAAAGGGACTCTCAGTTTTATCTCTTGTAGGACTACTGTTGAAGAGATAAGGTGGTTATTGAGTTACATGTTCTGAATACCAATATCTCTATGACCAGGTTCCCTTGTCGACGGCTATGTTATAGTAATTAAGTAGCTTAATACAGTGAAACTTGGCTAACTCGACCTTCACGGGACCGAGGGAAAGTGTTCGAGTTATCAGAACATTCAAGTTATGAGAACACTGTCACAAGTGCATTTATTTAACAGTACATATACAAACTACAGTCAAACATGGATAACTCGAACTTCAGGGGACCGAGCAAAAGTGTTCGAATTATCAGAGCATTCAAGTTATCAGAGCACTGTCACAAGTCCATTTATTTACTTATTTATTAGTAGATACATGTACATATACAAACTATAATATAAATCAAAAGCACAAATGGCTTGTTTCAAATTAAATGCTTCTAATGTAAAGTTTAAAACGTTTTCATGAAAAAGTATAGAGATTTTTCTATCACTTGAAATTGGTTTGTTGTTTGAGGTGATGTTATTGCCAGGACGTTTTTCAGATTGACATTGGCAAAACTTGATCGTTGTTTAAATGCTCAAAAGAAAAGACATTTTTTTCTTTTGGGGTTTTACCCACGATCAATTTTGCCGTTTTTTCTTGAAGTTTATGCAGATTGCCTTACTTTACCTGGGATTCGTTAAGAGCAACACTCCGAGGCAGTTCAATTAGAAGTTTTACGAGGTTTTACGGTACATTCTATATCACTCACGCTTTTTTAATAGATACTTATTGAATGTACACACGTATTCTGTGTTTAGGTCAAACGATGAATAGTTTTTTGTAGCTCAGACAACGTATACGTTTAATTACAACATTTTTTAAGACGTTTTAAACATTCAACATTCCGACGTTGATTCAACACGGAATCAACGTCGGAAAACTATTCATCACGGGCTAGCCGAGTCACGCACTCAAGGATTTTCGCCACGCACATACAAAACAACATGCTGTTTTTGTTTTGTATGTGCGTGGCGAAAATTCTTGCGCGCGTGACCCGGCTAGCCCGTGCTATTCATCGTATCGCAGTATAATTCAAATTTCACCAAACTTTTAGAAAAGTCGTTGACAAAAATCTTTTGCCGATGGTGGTAATAACGACGCTTATGAATTACAAAAAGATGAAGTTTACCTCTATGGCTTTGAATAAAGTGATTTTCTAAAGCGAAAACAACCGTTTCGGTAGCCGTTGGGCAAAAAAACAGTTCGAATTAACAGTGTTGAGTTCGAGTTATCTATAGCAATTTATCATTACGTGGGAACGGACCAAAGGAAATGTTCGAATTAACCATGTGTTCGAGCTATCCGTGGACGAGTTATCCATGTTTGACTGTATATATAAATCAAAAGCATTGATTGCTTGTTGCAAGTTAAGGGGCTTCTCATGTAATGTTTTAACAATTTTTATCAGAAAGTATAAATATTTTCCTATTACTTGAGATTTTTTTGTTTTAGGTGGCTGCCAGGACGTTTTCAGATTAAAATAGGCAAAACCTGATCGCGGTTGAAACGCTCAGAAAAAAAAAGATTTTTCTTTTGGGCGTTTTAATAAAAACTAATTTTGCCGATTTTTCTTTAAGTTTATCTGAAAGTTACCCCGCTTCTCTTTGCCTTCGGAAGGCTAACCCCAAGCGGATGTTTGGTAAAATTTGATTTTCCGCAAATCTTTAGAAAAGTCGTTAACGAAAATAGTTTGCCGATAGTGGTAATAGTGACACCTAAGACCTACTAAAAGTTGATGTTTATATCTATGGCTTTGAATAAAGTGATATTCTAAAGCGATAGCAACCGTCTCGGTAAGCCGTTGGGCAAAAAACTGTTTGAGTTAACGAAGTTAAGGTCGAGTTACCTAAAGCAATTTATCATTGCGTGAGAACGGACCAAACAAATCCGTTTGAGTTAACCATGTGTTCGAGCTATCTGAGGGCGAGTTATCCGAGTTTCACTGTAATCAGTAATGTAAATAGTTTTCACTCATCAACACTGAGTGTTGTCATGGTTACTGCTGAAATACAGATTTTATATAAAGCAGTCCATTCCTATCCTGCTTGTTTGTTTAGGCACTCTGATCTTTCTATTCAGCGACTGACATGACATCTCTGTAAGTAACATCGGATGCACAGCCAGGTGATTCTAGTGACAGCCTCCTTTCCACCAGTAAGTTAGAAGGTGTTATCAAACTTTAACAATTACTACCTTCAAGTACTTTGCTATTATGGCATTAAATCTACTGTAAAGTTTCTCCAAAACTATGTTCTATATTACCATTTGCTCTACAGCCCTTTTCTCTACATCTATTATTTCCACAGACATGTTCTTCATATCCATTTCTTTAATGCCCTTGCTTTTTATAGCCATGTTTTCTATAGCCATTTGCTCTAAGGCGATGTTCTCTATATCCATGATTTCTATAGCAATGTCTCTATGATCGTGTTCTCTATAACTATGTTCTCTATAATCATGTTCGGTATGGTCATGTCCTCCATTACTGTGTTCTCTATTGCCACGTGCTCCATAACCATATGCTCTATAATCAATTGATCTATAACCAAGTGCTTTATATCTAATGTAAAGTTCCTCCATTTTCATGTCCTCTATGTCCATGTGCTCTATAACCATGCTCTATAAATATGTTCTATATAGCTGTTCTCTCTATATCCATGTTCTCTGTAGCTGTTTACTTTATAATCAGGGTATAGCCATCTACAGCCATGATCTCCATAACCTTATTCTCCCATAACCATGTTTTCTATAGCCTTGTTATCCGTAACATGTTCTCCATAACCTTGTTCTTCCATAACCATGTCCTCTACAACCATGTTTTCCATAGCTTTATTCTCCCACAACCATGTTTTCTATAGCATTATTCGTAACATGTTCTCCATAACCGTATTCTCCTATAACCATGTTTTCTATAGCCTTGTTATCTGTAATCTCGTACTTTATAAGCATGTTCTTATAGCCACGCTCTCTTTTACCATGTCCTTGATAACCATGTTCTAAATATTCAGTTTCTCTATATCAATGCCTCTATGACCATGTTCTCTTCAACAATGTTCTCCATATCCAAATTTTTTACAGCCAGTTTACCTATAACCATCTTCTTGATAGCCTTGATGTTTTACATGACAACGTTCTCTATATTCATGTTCTGTATACCATTGTCTTTTTGACTATGTTATCTACAACCATGTTCTCTATAGCCAAGTTCTTCATAGCCAGTTTATCTATGAGTTTTTTGCCATCCTCAGTATAATCATGATCTCTATATCCATGTTCTCAAAAACCGTGTTCTCTGTGGCTACGTTTCCATAACCATGTTTCCATAACCATGTTCTCAATAACCATGTTCTGTACAGTCATGATCTTTTTATCTATGTTCTGTTTCTATATCTTATAATCGATATGTTATATATGGATTTACCTTACACTGCTCCCTCACTTCACTAATGATTGATTATTCTCAAACTCCTGACTATCTCATTTTTATATGATTAATTGCCTATCATCAACCTTTTCAAATATTCTGTTTTCTAGGAATAAGCATAATTTTTATTCATTATCGCAGTCTACAATTGTTGTTGTCAGCACTTCCGTAAATGATACTATTTTGCTGTTGCAGATATAAACAGATTTGCTGGATTTCCCTTGTGAATGACTCCTTTGATGATGAGAGCACATTTGGTAAAACTGTAAGTTATTGTGGTTAGTTGGCTCATTATGTCTGTTCTTAGAGTCACTTCATGAGATATGCTCTGTGCTATGTAAAATTGATGCTTAGTATTTCATTCCCCTTTCGATGTTAAACATCTCTGTTGTGTTTCCAATGATATTTAAAGCATCTTTGTTTACACCTGTAGCTGTGAGGTCACTGGTTTGTAAATGTATACTTATCCGTGCGCAAGTCTTGTGTTGGTCTTATGTTGATCAGGCTTTTAGTAGCTCTGGCTTATGATAGAATACTTTATATTTGTGAAAATGTCCTTAGATAGTCACGCTCTTCCATAGCTGCTCCTAGCTGTCGGTATTTGGGTACATAGTGTAAGTCTCCTGATGATGGTTTGGTATCTAATATTCTGGTGATGGAGATGGATAGCTATTAAAATGGTTTTAGGATTCGTCATCTCCTTTTTCCATGTTATGTAGCTCTAGTGGTACTTCCACATCTAAAATGTTCACCATGGCACTCTTTCTCACTTCATATTAGTAATATATGTTTGTAATACCTTCAATAACAGTAAGTATGCCACCAGCCTGAAGATAGCGATGCAAGGATAGCGATGCAAGATAGCGATGTTCATAGCCTGAGGCCACGCTATGTCACCCTACAAACAGAAATTTAAATAGTGACAAGCCGAGTATTTTTTCTCTAAGGGTTTCCACTAGATTCTAGCACTCTTTTCTGTCTATCTAACGTAGACATAAGTTCATTTAGTCATCCATAACTGGCCGTGTTTGACCAACCAAGTACAATGTATGTGTATTCTTGGGAAGATGGTTTCTTTTATTTATAGAAGCTGGCTGCTGAGATTGATGTCTTGGATGGTCAAGTTTATATCTGGGATAGTCAAGGGCTTCAGGTACTGAAGACACTTGCAGCAGCAGGGTTTTGACTTCAGCTGCATTCACTCTGCTGAACTATATTTCATAACCAACTGAAGCCATAAAGTGAAAAGTTGAACATTACAGTGTTTTATATTTTTATAATGTTTATCAATCAGTGGAGTGTAAAACTCTCAATAATACAAATACATGTACCTGCTGGTTATAAGAAACTGAAGTTATATTTACCTATTTACAGGAAGGTGTACACGCAGCACACTGAATGCCTCACGTGCAATTATAAATTATGTGCTAGAAGTTATCTCCTATTTCGTATCTTGAAATATTTTTCAACATAAGATCCTTGTTGGCAGCGGTCAGAGTTAACAGGGAAATTCTAGCTTTTGAGTTTAGGTTCATCATTAATAAATAATTATTAGCCAGTTTTGATAAAGTAGGAAGGCAAATGCTTTATGTTGCTTTCCTCCATGCTTTGTTGCCTGAGGTGGTCCACACTTAGGGACCTTGATCTCAGCATTAGGGAAGTGATGAACTTGAAATTATTGTCATCGTGGAACAAACCACTGATGACACCCAAGAATTTTTCAGAGAACTATCTGTTGGCAATAGTTGATTAAACCATAACTGTCACGAACAACTTTTATTGTATTTACTAGGTAAATCAGACACGCTGATTCCGATTTTGTACTCAAAATAAAGATTAGTCCACACTGAGGGACCTTGACCTCAGCATTAGGGAAGTGATAAACCTAAAATTATTGTCATCATGGAACAAAACATTCATGACAACCAAGAGTTTTAGAGAGAACTATTTGTTGGCAATAGTTGACTAAGTAGATAGCTTTGATGGAGCTATTATAATGTATCTTAGACCTAGAATATGATTGCTTATGATTAAGGTCTGGTACCCTATGCAACCTATCATGCCAGGCAGCTATTGTTTGTAGTACCTCAGGCAGAAAGGTGGAATTTCGTATGTAGAGCCAGTTGGTTGGTTGCTAACACTGGCTTCACAAATTCAAAAACTCCTACGCATTCTTTTGCTTAGCGAGTAGACATAACGTCTAGTTTTCTGTATTCATTTAGTAGATTGTTTGAAATATTTGCTTACCTTCCAACTATGGAAATAAGGGGATTGCTTTCACATTGAGGTAAGTTATTTTCAATGACTAATAACTTGTTCATGATATATCACCGTATGTCGGCATTCTCTCCGGCGTACATCATCAAACCAGTGTTCCTAATCGAATTTGTGCACTAGGCGCCAACAGCATTGACCAAGCAACGTGGATAAGCCAGGAAAGATTGCAGCTGTCAAACATTCCCGATATTTCGTCGAGCATTGACGACCACCTTTACAATGTGAACCATTTTGGTGATAGTAATTCATGGTCGCGAATACCTTGATTTATTTCTGTTTATGATAGGTGCTGTGGTACTAGTTTTCGATTTGAGCGTGTGAAAATAAGGAGAGGTCCTCACAGAAAATTTAACAAAATGGCATCACTATGCCACAGAATATTTACTGATGCAAATGCTGATGGGTTTGTGATAGTGTGGACATTTTATCATCAATGTTTACCGAAACATTGCGGCATCGATGCCAAGATACAGAGATATAGTGTGAAACAGCCTTAAGCAACTACCATTCAAGTAACAAACAACTAACTTCTAGATACTCATATAATTTCTGGCTTGAAGATTTCACTTTATAATAATCACATCATTATTTCAGTTGCATTGGTAGTCCTGTTATCTAGAAGGTTTTAGACAATCTAGATGGTTTTAGACAATCCAGAAGGTTCTAGACAATCTATAAGGTTTCAGACAATCTAGGTTCTAGACAATCTAGAAAGTTCTAGACAATCTTGACGGATCTAGAAGTTGTAGTGGTGGTGGAATGTAGGGTGGTCACTCTTAACTAGTCAAGGTTGTTTGGGTTGAAAAAGGCCACAGGAGAAAAGAAAGGCCTCTCAACTCTCATATGAAACAAACAATGGAGCTCCTTTTTTCTATTTCTAGCTGGAATAGTTTCATTTCTTTTTCTACTACATATTAATATAATCATTACAATAGTCAGAGGAGCCAACACAGTTAGGTTGGGTGTTGTGATACCCGTATTCTAAGCTTAAAGGTTGACTTGCAACAAAATTCACATAACAGTGATTTAGTATCAGAAGATTCACCATGTCTTACTCTGCTGTGTTGTATGTGCAAAATATGTGGAAATGTGTTTACAAGCTCTTAAAACCTCAAAAACGAAATGCCGCCATAGATTGGAATCAGTTTATTTCTCTGACATAGTCATTACATTTGATTATTGTTTTGACACGTGATTTTCTCACGTAAATTGAAAGGCCAATGAAAGGCTCAATATAAGACTTCTCGTAGCACTAGTTTATGACAAACACTTCAGGTTTTACCGAAGACCTTGCATCAAATATAGATGCTCACTACTTTACAGTTTTGTTTCGACTTGGTGTAATCGTCTAGTCGTAATCTGATCATGTGACCCAATACTTCGCAAATCATTTCTGCAGCACTTTTCGATTATCACAGGTGACCAAAAGGCTCGTCATGATTATCAGACAATGATATGTACTCCTTTGAACTATGGTTAAAATATTAAACGAATTTTTACGGTAAATTATGAGAGATCAGTGCTAAAAGTGACAGCATTACAATGACGATAAAATGGACGCATAAAAACAGTAGACATGGTTTTATTGAATGCGTGAAGTATATTTCTGAAAATATTTCGACGAATGATGTTGCGTGAAAGTGTAAACAGCTACCATCTTGTACAACTTCGTCCCATTTGAGCTGTTTTGGAAAGAGATTCTAATCTTCGGTGGTTTTGTGATGGCGGTGATTAACTGTTCGTTTTTGAGCTTTCAAAAGCTTGTAATCATATTTCCACATATTTTGCACCTACAACACAGCAGAGTAAGACATAGTGAATCTTTTGATACCAAATAACTGTAATGTCAATTTTGTTACAAGTCAACCTTTAAACTTGAGTTTAAAGCAGGCCTTCCACTAGAGGTAAAATTGTTTCTCCCCCAGTTTGGTAAAAGATGTAGAATGTAGATAGAGAATGTGAGCTGTAATAGAATGTGAATGGCACCACTTTCTATGGATAGCTGAACCTGGTAAGGAAGGTATAGCCGCATCTTTCACAGAGCAGACAGTGAATGGGGAGAATATATGGGCAATATATGTTAATAAGCAAGTGCCAGAATGTGAGTTTTAAAAAATGTAGGTATATAAATGTAAACTCTATTACGTTCTCTGTATATACTGTAAAACTTCTAATTGAATGCCATGGCACCTCATTGTTCAACCCTTTTTTTATTGTGGCGGTCAAATAAAGGTTGTGTTCAAATAGAGAGTGGCGTTGTAGTTTTCAAATGGCTCGCCAGAATTTTGAGAAGATAAATTTAGCCTTTTTGCAGGAGAGGCGAATGTCGCCTATATTTTGCCCTCTCCTTCGTAGAGCGACATTAACCCTTCTGGATCCAATAAATTCGTCAACTTACTTCCAACTTGCCAAAGATCCCTTAATACCTATATGCATTGAGACGGCGAGAAAGATCTCTACCAGTTGATATTGATTGCTTACAATTATGGGATGATATTATAACTTGTGACCTGCTTTGCAATTAGTTGGAGCCTTCAATTTTAACTTCATTCTAAATTTGAAGATATAATTTTACTTTATATCTATATGTAATGCTAAAGTTTGAGAGCTGGTTTGTAGCTAAGTAAGACTTTGTTGTGACCACCCAAGTAGAGAACAGAAAGCAAAGTGAATGAGTGTCACTTTGACATATGATGAGTCACTGACACCTGATTGGCTAACTAAAGCACAAGTGACAGTAGCAAACAACTGTATCAAAAGTAGGTCAAAAACTGAACACCAGTAAGGCAATCAGAAGGCAACTCCTAAATGCTAAAAAACTAACTGGGAACTAGGTATAAAATTACAAACAAATTTTATAACAACATTTAACAATGTTGCATAAAACTGAATTGCACTCATTGATATTTTTGGTAGAGATTGCAGGAAAAACTAGCGCATTATGTGCAATAGAAGAGGAGTTACAAGCGTCAAACAATTGTAAGATCAGATTACCGCAATGATGCTATCAAATAATATGCTATAAGTCTGCAAATTTATAAATTATATAATGATAATCTACCAAATGTATCTAAATTTGAAGACATATTTTTTATTTTATTTCAATGTTTAATATTGTTGAATAAAAGTTCATTGTACTCATATATATGTTTGCAGCCAAAACTAGCTTTTTATGTGCAATAGAAGAGAAATTACGAGCGTTGGTCTATTGTAAGATCAGATTACCACAACGGTGCTATTAATAAATAATATGCTATAAATCTGCAAATTTATGAGTTATATAACAATAGTGTACTAATTGCTACAAATATATATTCATGAAAAAATGACATAAGCGAACCATACCTATAATACATGCAAAAGCCAAAATCTTTGCTTTCGATGGAACGAACATTTCTTTCTGGCTGCCAATACTTTTATCAATGTTTTCTGACCTCAAATTTTCTTCTGCACTGCTGACCTGCTGACCTGCTGACCTGCTGACCTGCTGACCTAGTCAATAATAGCGTCCCAACAATTTTTTAGTAGAGCAAAACTGTTAAGTGTTGCATTTCGCACAACTGCAGCTCATAAAGTTTTGGCTTGCTAGGCACAACTTTTAGCCTAAAACTAGTTGTTTATATACCATCGTAAACATAATCCATTTGTTATATTTGTTCTTCAAAGTATCAAGAACCCATTGAACAAAGAACTACTATTAGTCTGAGACAGGTATTAATTGTTTCTAAGGCGTTGCTTTCAAAGATTTACAAAAAAAAACAAGCTAAAAGCTCTGGAATGTGATGAAAGAATTGATTGTAATTGATATGCAATTCTAAATGATTCATTATTAATATGATTTTGCGAACACTTTCCTACTAAGCAATTAGTAATATGGGTTCGTAAAGATCAAAGAATGTCAGATTGGCAGTTAAATGGAGATAACGTTCAATTAGGTGTTCAATTAGATGGCGTTCAATTATTCTTCAAGCCATCTCCCATAGCAGCGGTTAAATAGAGGTGGCATTCAATTAGGAGTTTCACGGTAGGTTTACGTATGTATGTTTGTTACAAATTTTTATTTCTAAATTTATTGTTTATATTCTATAAAATATGTCTTATTAGTGTCTCAAATGTTAGTTATTGAGAATTTCACCAGTCACATGAAGAGTTACTAACTTTCATTTAGTTGAGTTGGTAAAAATAATTTTTAACATCATTCAGTATGCAGGGTTAAATTTATTGACCGCAGATTGCATATATTGATTCAGTTTTATTTGATTTAAATTTATTTTAGTTTAACAGTGATTATGGTGTTAAGCTTTTTACGGTACATCATATAAAAAGATTTTTTCATACATAGTTCGGTTAAGAATAAAGTACTATAACAGCTATGTAACTAGAGCTGGGGCAACTAACATGCATAGAATTTTAAATAGTCTTTTGAAGAAATGCCTCATAAATTGAAAAAAGGTAAAATTTGTCAAAAGCTTTGCAAAGAGTAGGAAAAAAAATCTAAAACAACAGTTACTGATGTCATAATTCTTATTATAATATTACTAAGGACAAGCTGAAAGAGATGCAGTGTACAGAGCACTAAAACGGCAAACTATATTCTTGCAAGTTAGTAACCATCTGGGTTGTAACCATCAAGCGGTGCTACCAAGTTCATTAGTGTCTGATGGCTATCATGCTGTTCTTCAGTTGCATGCGATTGCATGCCGATGAGGTATCATAAAATCATGAAGATATAGACCAATAGGCCGATCTAAAGATCTTTTTTAAGTGTTAGATAGATAAGATGTTATATTATGACACTAGCTGTGCTACCCGGCGTTACTCGGGTATTAAAAAGGTCTTTGGACAAAAAATTTATTTGTATTTAATATATAACAACATTTGCCATTCTAGTTTTCAAACTACATATAACGTGAAAAGTGTTTTATGCAGTTTAAATAAATTTAAAAAAAAATAAAAACAACTGTAAAGGTTTCAAACTTTGTCAAACAACCTTTGAACTTCATATCATAAGGAAAATTTTTCGTACAGGCCAAATAAGTTAAAAACATTAAAACGACTATAAAAAGGTTTAGATGTGAATGTAAAATAATTAGCAAGTAATGGTTGAATAATAGCTGAATAAAGTCGGATTTGCTACGATTACAATAAAAGATGATTTGGTAATGATACAATATACAAAATAAAAATCTTGAATATGTAGAATTAATAATAACAATTCTTGCATAGAAGTGTGTGTGTATAAAAAAAGTTACTGTTCCACCAGAAGCTATCCATCAAAACTTTGAATACAACGACACTGGTACATCTCGATCAGACCCGCCAACCCAAGAGTGGGGCAATGCGTGAGATTTGATTTTGGGGCAATTGATGTATCAATGACAGTATATATAAAATCGTAGAACTTGGGGCAAAAATCTCACGCATTTCTTACGCATTTTCATTTTTTCTTTGGGGTGATTGCGTGAGAGTTGGCAGGTATGTTCTCGATACCGGTACAAATGTAAAAATGACATATCGTACTGTCTTTGTCTGACCGAATGGAAAGATAATGTCAAGGCTTTTCCCACAGAGACGATATAATTGTTCGCATGAGAAGAATTGGCATTGACCCCAGATATATGTAGTAATTGAACGTTACGAAAAATATTCCTTAAAGGTTGACTTGCAATTTTATTGCAAGTCAACCTTTAACAGGGGCATGGTATTGCGTGGGCGCATTAGTAAAATAATCAGCATGCTATAGGAGAAAAGACACACATACAGACACGCCAACTTTGAGAAATATATTTGTATAGAAAATACGATTTGAGAAAGTTTGAAAAACTGTAAAAAGTTTACTGAATTTTGTACAAGATTTTCATAATAAAAAATCTTACTTTTTTGTCTCATGTTCACACATTCGCTAATCGTGATATTCCAATTTACAAGTCTGTGTTTTGTCATCAAAAGTTACTGCATCAAGTTACACCCTAGAGTGTGTTTGTCTCAGACTGTTTTTTGTTTATTTAAAATCAATATCACTCATGCTCTGATAGTCTGGTGTGCCTTGAGAGATCATCAGCTGTAAAACTCTATGTAAAATTACTGACCTTATTAACGACCTTACTGGCCTAAAAAGGTGAAACAAATCAATTTAATTTGACCTTGAAGGTTGGTATTTCCCTCAACTTACGTGAACTTACCGTAATAAAGAACCCTAAACCGGGTGAAAGATGTGAGAGAAATGGAAGAGTAGTTAATACAAACCAATAATACTACAGTTACTTTGCAATCATTGAAACCCATGTTTAGTATTTTCTATTTGAAGGGTGAAAAGGGTGAGTTGAGACTAATTTAGACCAGATTAGGCAATCCACATGGAGTTTATCCCTAATTTCCCTATAACATGAACATTCTCAAAATAGATCAATTATGTAGCAAAGAAGTTTAAAATAGTTGCGAATAACATACAAGTCAGTTTAAAACACATTAAATCACTAAACGAAAGTTGTATATTAGTAAAAGTTTGGAAGCCAGAGACTAAGTTCAAGATCATAATGCTGGGTAATCCTATTTTAACAGTACAGAATGATTGCCAAGAGACAAAGACCAGTTTGTTTTAGAACTCTAGGTCAGCACTGATTGGTTTTTTACCAGTTGATTCTAGCAAAAGAACTAAACAAAACTATTTACAAAACAAACAGCTATTATTCTTAATTGAGTAATTATTGAATGATTATGATTTTGAATAAGTATTAAATGATTATTTTTATTTAACAAAAACAATTCACCGGTAATGTACATTAAACTAGGCAGGCTTGATTTTCTATAATCATTTAAAGTTACAAAAATGATCATTTATACACAGAGTGAATATTAGCAACATGATAAAGTCATAACACCTTTGATGGGAGTTGTCCTTTTTTTTAAATATATCTCTGCAGGTACAAGATGCTGAACCATGGTTTCACTTTTCCAAGTTGTAAATGTTTACAGTTACAGGGTCAGACTTTTACAAGCAAAAGCTGGTCGTCAGGCCTTTCATTTTAGCTTTTTCATTGTTATTCAACTCATTTATTGCAAAGATGAAGCTCCCTGTTCTTGGCGTGGCTTTACTTTTATAAAGTTTCTTTTATAATTTCACCAAAAACATTTATACTGTGCCTAATTAAAATACCATGATTAGCATGATACATAAACCTGAGGTGTTCTACTAGAAAGACGTGGCAAGTATGAAATAAGCTAATCTCTCATGTCTAACCACATGTAGTTAGAACTTGCGTAGTAAGAAACCTCATATAAAGGGAGTTGTTTGCTTTGTTTAACTTTGAGTCGTCCTCTCTGTTAAAATTAGAAAATAAGCTCCACATCACATTGGTAACGATCCATACAATCAAACACGCGACGTTGTATTAACTTGGATGCATACCTGCCAACTCTCACGCACTGGCCGTGAGACTCATGCAATCACCCCAGAGAAAAAATGAAATGCGTGAGATTTTTGCCCAAATTTCCACAATTTTACATACTGTATACTATCATTGATACATCAATTGCCCCAAAACCAAATCTCAAGCATTGCCCCACTCTTGGGTTGGCAGGTCTGTATAATGCTGTATAAACCGCCGCAAATTTTTATGACAAAACAGTTGAAATAATGTAGTTGCAATTTTTTATTCTTTGAGGCTACAATAACTACTATCATTATAGGTCTAACATAGAGAACTTATGTCTTACAATGCATCGGTAAAATTGTAAGTTCAGCCCAGGGACAACAGTCACAGTTTGTCCGTGATGCGATAGCATTTTGTACCGGTATTTCGGCATATTACTGTTTTGTGTAGCGAGTCGTGTTTACTACGTACTAATGTGATAGCGGGCATGCGCGCGGCCTTCGTTGGATTGGTTACTTCCGAATTGCGCAAATTATTACCAAAGAGTGTAATTGAACTCTACCCTGAGTGTGGGCCATTGAACGCACAACCTCACTTTTCGTATCATAATTAAACAGTTCGTAAGTTAAAGGGCTATTTTATAAAATTGCTGCAAAATCTCCAGATGTAAAAAGTGAGCGATCACAATAATGCCATCAACAAGACACTAAGTACTTCAGTTAGCTCAGCAGATAATTAATTATATACTTATAACGATTCAGATATGCATTTGTGATTGTGATTGAGCAGAACTAGTGTTCCTTTATGAGTATGGCAATCAAGAGTGAATTACTTCACGTTAGAGCAGTTTTCATAATGGTGTTCGTGGAAGGATTTTGTTAATTGCTGTTACGCCTCCCTCTAGATCAGGGGTGTCCAAACTTTTTGCAAAGGGGAATGTATTTGGTGTGTTAAAAATTTAGGGGGGCAGCCTTGGGGAACGTTTTTTTTTTACATATAACAGCAAGTAATTTAAATAAATTTCACCGAGCCAATCTGTTTTGTATTTTCTTTTCTATTTTAATTTCAGCCATCTTAAGCGTGTGTTTTGGCTCATTGGAAACATGCATATCGAAGTTGCATTGATATTATAATTGAAATTTAATATTCACTTAACTTCACATTTTTAACACCAACTTTTTTGTAACAGTTGAACAGAAGTAATTGTACTCTTGGGTACAAACTACGTTTAAAACAAAAAAATATCTCACAATGGCAGATTAATATTTATAGCATTTTTAAACACAATTTAAACACAGAAAAATGAACAATTAATAGTCATATCAACAAGTGCAGGGCTCATTTACAATATGACAGTAACTATAAATCTTGATTAGATTTTTAAATGTTTATTTTTCTGGAGTGAGAACTTAAAAAAACATTTATATTTAGGTTAATGAAAAATGACTTGTCTGCATTAACGTAATGGGTGAACCTAAAATCTGGAGTGCTGGACTAAGGCCAGATTGGCTCAATGGCAGTAGTATTGATGCGCAGTTTTGATGCGCGAAAAGTTTTCAAACTTTTATTAAATATAAATAGATGGGCTCATAATACAATAATATTTAGTAAAACACTAGTAAAAAAAGTCGGGCAACTCACAGCAAATGTCATCAAACAGAAAAAAACAGTACTTCACCATTATTCGAGCTAAAACTATAATAGTTCGTACGATTAACAGTTGCAAACTGTAATCGTACTTTTGTGTTGCAACTATAATCGTGTAAACATTCACAGTAGCAACATATTTATTGAGCACATGTTAATCATCATTTCATGACTCAAAATATGTTGAAAAATTATAGATAGTATCCTAAAATTCTTTATTTGCATCACAATCATTTTGGTTATTACCTACCAACAAATGAATCGTATCAATTTTTTTCACGATATCATTGTAATAAAGTTTATTAATAAAGCGAAGGAAGTAGGTAAAGATATTTAAAAACTGTTACAAATAGAAGTGAAATATCTGATCAAACCTGTGCAAGAATTAATTTGATGGGTTTACGCTATTACTTAAAAACAGCTTTTGTAAACAAAGCCATGTGATTGCGGATATCTGGCCGTTAGGGATTTTTACACACCATAAGCAATGCCGCAAAAACGGGGATGCAAAGCCTAATGAAAGGCCAAAGGTTAATTCTACAGGCGGGCCATACGTTATTGATTGATGAAGGAGGTTGCAGGCCAGATGAAAATTGATCACGGGCCGCTTTTGGCCTTCAGGCCGAACTTTGGACATGTCTGCTCTAGATGAATTCACAAATACCTTTGTCAGCTATAAAAATGTTAGTGGTTGCTGTGGCGACCAAAATTGGTGATGGCAGCAAGCTCTATTTATTGTGAAACAGAAACCTAAAAGTGGTTCTGGAGCCAAACTAAAAGAATTGATGAAGTTATATTTTAATAATTTTTAGATTCTTATCGGCTAAAAAAATTTTTTGCATCTTAGAAAGAAATAAATTATGCATAAGTCGACACTAGGGAATAACACAGAGCTGATTATAAGACTAACAAAGATTCATTTGGTGTTAGCACGTTAGGACTAAGTATAAAGTAGTGGATTAAAAGGAAACTCTAGAAACACCTGATATTTCCATTCTATTTCGAGTATGTTGTCAGTATGAGAGTATTCATGGACTTTACGTGCTGATGACCAGTATTAAAATGCCCTAGACCTAAACTTACAAAAATTAAGCATTGTAGACCGATGGAAAGAACTAAACCTATGTTTCTGTTTAATTCTCCACTTGGATACTCATCAACTTGAGATCTCATACTCACATAGTCGACAGTTTAATATGAAAAAAAATTCTAATGTCTGTATAACAATAACAAAGCAAGAAATAAAAGCTGTTAAACCTAAGCTAGTGATGTTCACATCATGTTCCTATTACGATTACTTATTTGCTTGCCCAACTGAGAAGTACTCTGTAAGAGGATACCGACAACATCGCATCTGCATATATACAAATGACTCACATGGAAAATGATGTTCTAGTGTAATAGGTTATATAAACTTATGTACAGTAGGAGGTGGACATGATGATCAAAGGTTATCATGATTGTTCCTGGTACTAACTTTAATGTACCTCTGTTCACAGGATTTAGCAAATGAGCCACATTTGAATAAGATTTTATGTTTGGCCTACATTAGTTTCACAGCGGCCCAATCTTTTTGCGCTGGTCATGTTTCTTGTTTACTACCTATTAGGTCCGAATCTTTTTTTTGTTCTATTCATACTTATAAACCTAAAGTTTTTAAACAATCTAATTAGCTGTAGAGCCATTGCGAGGCTTGCATCGCTCTACAACTGTAGTAATATTGTGCACATTGTTTATCGCTATTGTGACACAATTATTACTCTCTTATCGTGTTTAATTCTGTCATTTAGTTCATAGTACTTTACTTGCCAATGACTAGAGTTAATATGCCCTAGACACAAATTCAAAATAGAAAAAGTCAACATAACATTTTTGCCACTGTACATTAATATAGCAAAAAAGGGAAGGTCAGTATAAGCCAGAACAACCGGTAACTGTAATGCTAAAAGTATACAACACTGAGGCTGCCAAGATATATCAAAACATGGAACTTTGATTTTGTCACTATGTTTGATAGTGTATTTAATTTAGTTAGGTAGAAGTTTCGACAGGTTGAGTCCAACCAATCACCATCGATGATCTTCAAATCAATATACAGTGAAACTCGGATAACTCGCCCTCGGATAGCTCGAACACATGGTTAACTCAAACGGATTTGTTTGGTCTGTTCCCACGCAATGATAAATTGATTTAGATAGCTCAACCTTAACTTCGTTTACTCAAACAGTTTTTTGCCCAACGGTTACCGAGACGGTTGTTATTGCTTTAGAATATCACTTTATTCCAAGCCATAGAGATAAACATCAACTTTTAGTAATTATTAGGCGTCATTATTACCGTTATCAGCAAAATGTTTTCGTTAATGACTCTTCTAATGTTTGCAAAAAATCAAATTCTACTAAACATCCGCTTGGGGATAGCCTTCTGAAATCAAGGAGAAGCAGGGTAACCTTCAGATATACTTAAAGAAAAATCGGCAAATTTGGTTTTTGTTAAAACGCTCAAAAAACAAATATGTCTTTTTTTACGGAGCATTTCAACCGCAATTAAGTTTTGCCTCTTTTAATCTGACAACGTCCTGGCGGTCACATCATCTAAACCAAACAAATCTCAAGTAAGAGGAAAATATTTATACTTTCTGATAAAAATTGTTAAAACATTACATTGGAGGCTTAACTTGCAACGAGCAATAAATGCTTTTGATTTATATATAGTTTGTATATGTACTGATAAATAGATGCACTTGTGACAGTGTTCTCATAACTTGAACGCTCTGATAACCCGAACACTTTCTTTCGGTCCAGTGAAAGTCGAGTTTGCCGAGTTTCAATGTATTTATTAGGGTTATCTTTTTGTAATAACCCGTTTCTAATTTAATGTTTCTTATCGTCTGCCCAATGTTGAGCTAAATTGTCATCTCTTTACTTGCAAGTAGATTTCATTCATAAAAACCCAGTCATCCATGATCATGTAGTTTTATGTTCTTTGCTTATTTAGATAAATCAACCCACATATTTAACGTCGGTCATGGAAGCTTTGCTAGTAAAATCGAACCCAACAACAGATGGTCAGAGTGACAGTCTCTATAATTCATCCGGTTAGTTAGAGAGTTCTATCACACTATGTTCATGATAAAGATTATCGTCCTTAAAGATTTTAGCATTATGTATTCATGTCTTCATACCCATTTATTTCTCAATCATGCCATCTATAGCCATGTTATATGTACCCATTTCATATTTATCGATGTTCTAGAGGCTATCGATGAAATAACGATAGCCTGTCTGCTATCGTTATTTCCTTTATAGTCATTTCTACTGTAGCTATGTTCCCTGTAGACATGTCATACATCACATGTCTGCAATAACCTTGCCTTCTTAAACCAGAATGTATTGTAACTACATACTACTCTATTGTGTTGCTTTAAAGGTTGACTTGCAACAAAATATACATTACAGTTTTTTGGTATCAAAAGCTTTACCATGTCTTACTCTGCTGTGTTGTGGGTGCAAAATATGTGGAAATGGAATTAAAAAGCTCAAAAATGAACAGTTAGTCGCAACCATCATAAAAATGCCATAGGTTGGAATCCCTTTATTTCGATGACATAGTCAACTCGACGTAGTTATTGTCTTGACATGCGATGTTATCGTGTGAATTTAAAGTCCAATAAAAGGTTTAATATAAAACGTCTCGGAGCACTAGTTGATGACAAACACTTCGGGCTCTACCAAAAAGCCCTTATCAAATATAGATGCGCGCTAGTTTACAGTTTCGTTTCAGCTTGGTTTAATCATCTAGTCGTAATCTGATCATGTGACCCATACTTCCTGCCAAATGGTGTGAACAATTTCTGCAGCATTTTTCGACTATCACAGGTGACCAACAGGCTCCTCATGCTTATCAGAGGATGATATGCACTCTTTCGAGCTAACGTTGAAAAATTAAGCTAATTTTTAGACTAGGTTTTGAGATATCAGTGCTCAAAGTGACGGCATTACAATGATGATGAAATAGACACGTAAGGACAATAGACAAGGTTTTATTGAATGCGTGAAGTATATTTGTGAAAATATTTCGATGAATGAGGTTGCATGAATCTGTAAACAGAAGCCCATCGGGTTCAACTACGTCCCATTTGAGCCGTTTTGGAGAGGGATTGTAACCTACAACGTTTTTGTGGTGGCTGCGATTAGCTATTTGTTTTTGAGCTTTTAAGAGCGTGTAATCACATTACCACATATTTTGCACCTACAACATAGCAGAGTAAGACATGATAAACCTTTTGATACTAAATATGTGTGTTTATACAAAATATGTGAATTTTGTTGCAAGTTAACCTTTAACCAGCCAGCTTAAAGTACTGTTTAGGCTTATCCTTTTGTGTAGCTTCACTAAATCAATTTTTGTAAGTAGTAAATTATAAATACATTATATTGTAGATATTGAGGTTAAAAGGGAACTTGAAGGTTCATCAGTCAACACAGATAGCGATAAAGGTAATTAAGGTGGAAGAGTTTTCCCATTATAACCATGACAACTTATGTATATCATTATACTGTGAAACCTCTAATTAAACGCCGCCTCTATTTTAACGCCTCTGACCGCCACTATAGGTAAAGGGTTAAAATGTTGAGTGCCACCCTTTAATTGAGCGCCACCTACATTTGACTGCCACTTGGACATTCTGTTATCTTTGTGAACCTATAATAGCAAGGGATAAGTAGCAAGGTGTCCACAAAAGCGTGCTAATAATGACTCGGTTACATCAATAACAATTGATTCTTTCGTTGTCCGGCTCCAAAGCTTTTCGTTTTATCCGTTAAAACTTTGAAAGACCATAGAAATAATTAATAATTTTATCAGGCTAATAGTAGTTCCTTGTTTCTACTTCGATGTATGTAAAAACGGTTAACATTCACGATGGTATAGGAATGACTAGTTTTCGGCTAAAAGTTGTGCCTAACATACATGCGGCTAAAATCTTATCATTTTTTGTGTGAAATGTAATGCGTAACAGTTTTGATCTGCAAAAAGTTGTTAGTACTCTAATATCAATAATTGGCCTTGCGAAAGAAGAGTTGAGGTCACAAAACACTGGAAGGCGTTGGACAACCAGAAGATGTTCGTTCCATCGAACGCAACTATTATAACGCGGCTGGCTGTACAAATGATGCAAATATTTTTGTTAAAAAGTTCTTGTTTTTGCATGTATTATAGGTATGGTTCGTTTATGTCACTTGTTCATAACTATATATTTGTAGCATTTGATCGATTATAATTATATAGCTTATAAATTTGCAGATTTATAGCACATTATTTGATAGCATCATTACGGTAATCTGGCCTTACAATTGATCGACACTCGTAACTCCTCTTCTATTGCGCAAAAACAATGGATCGATAGTTTTGCTGCAAGCTGTAGCAAACATATCAATGAGTGCCATGAGCTTTTATGCAACATTGTTAAATATAGATATAAAATATGTTTTGAAATTTAAAACGAAAGAAAATAGAAAGCTCGAACATATTTGCAAAGTAGGACAGGCTATAATATCATCGTAGATTAATTGCAAGCATTACATACCATCACCATTACATAGCAACTGGTAGATATATTTCTCGGTTTTCAATGCATGATTAATAATAAATTAAAATGATTATTAAAAGATCTTCGACAAGCTGGAGCTAAGTTAGCAGATGTATTACATCCAGACCAGACAACGCCAGCTTCTACTTGATCGTCACTACAAAAAAAGAGTTGAAAAATAGAATGCCGTGGCGCTCAATTAGAGGTTTTACGGTATATAACTTGATATATGCATTGATATGTATATTTGATATATAGAATAAGCAATAGAATAAGAATTTACTTTCTTGTAAGGTTCTCTCTAGATGAACTCTCATTTTTATTGTAGTATTAGCAGAAGTGAGAACAGAATCTGATGATGGTGCTGATAATCTCTACCCAACTGGTTAGTTAAAGGTTGACTTGCAACAAAATCCACATTACAGCTATGTGGTATCAAAAGGTTCACCGTGTCTTACTCTGCTGTGTTGTAGGTGCAAAATATGTGGAATTGTGATTACAAACTCTTAAAAGCTCAAAATCAAACAGTTAATTGCCTACATCACGAAAACGCCGTAGGTTGGAATCAATTTATTTCTCTGATGTACTCAAGCATTTTGGTTATTGTTTTGACACGTGATGTTATCACGTGAACTGAAAGGCCAATAGAATGTTCAATATAAAACTTTTCATGGCACTAATTTATGACAAACACTTCTGGTTTTACCGAAAAGCCTGTATCAAATATAGATGCTCGCTACTTTACAGTTTTGTTTCAGCTTGGTCTAATTGTCTAGTCATCGTAATTTGATCATGTGACCCATACTTCCTGCCAAACAGCGCGAATAATTTCTGCAGGCTTTTTCGACTATCACAGGTGACCAACAGGCTCATCATGTTTATCAGAAGATGATGTGCACTCCTTCGAGCTAAGGTTAAAAAATTAAACTAATTTTTAGGCTAGGTGTTGAGATATCAGTGCTCAAAGTGACAGCATTACAATGATGATGAAATAGACGCACAAGGACAATAGGTTTTATTGAATGCGTGAAGTATAATTGTGAAAATGTTTCGACGAATGAGGTTGCATGAAAGTGTAAACAGAAGCCATCATGTTCAACTTACGTACTTACGTACTAACTTGTACAACTACGTCCCATTTGAGCCGTTTTGGAAAGGGATTCTAATCTACAGCCTTTTTGTGATGGCCGCGATTAACTGTTCGTTTTGAGCTTTTAAGAGTTTGCAATACCATTTCCACATATTTTGCACCTACAAAACAGCAGAGTAAGACAGTGGATCTTTTGATACCAAATAACTGTAATGTGATTTTGTTGCGAATCAGCCATTAAGTTGTGTTACTCCGCCAATTACATTCACTTTAACTTTATGTTCATATCAAGAGTTTAAAAACTTTTCATAGTACGTTCTGCACCTAGTCCATTGTAATGGTACATTTTCTTGCAGCATAACCACAAAATGCGCTAAAGTTATTTCAGGTAACCACAGTTACTAAGCTTAACATATTGTCTTGTTACTATTTTTAACGATGATGATTTTTATGAATTTTCCCGGGTGTTTGCATTAGATAATTACTATGGGTTTGTATACCACTCAATACGATAGTTCCACTTTATGATGCCAACACTGAAACGTACTAAAATCATATAATCGTATACCAATTAATTTTTCATTGTAATCATAGCAAAACAGACTATATTTAGTCATTATTTGCTAATTATTAGCTAAATTAGAGGTTGGCGTTGTATTTTTCAAATGACTCGTCAGAATTTTGTGAAGATAAATTTAGCCCTATTACCGACGAAGCGAATGTTGTCTATATTTTTGCTCTCTTTTTCTGGTGGGGCGATATATATTTTGGATGCAATAAATCTGCTAATTTACCTCCCACTTTCCAAGATCTCTTAATATTAATAAATGTGCATTAAAAATCCGAGAAATATCTCTACCAGCTGACATCTATTGCTTGGAATTGGCCGGAGATAATACTATAGCCTGTGTCATTTTTTTGCAACTTGTTGGAGCTTTCTATTTTATATACTTGATATTTGAAGACATTTTTATTTACATTTACCAATGTTGCATGGAAGCTCATCGCCCTTATTGATATGTTTGCTACAGCTTGCAGCCAAAACTAACTTTTATGAGCAATAGAACAGGAATTACAAGCGTCGATCAATTGTAAGATTAGATTATCGTGATGATGCTGTCAAATAATATGCTATAAATCTACAAATTTATAAATTATATCATGATAATTTATCAAATGATGCATGTTCATGAACAAGGGACATAAACGAACCATACTTATATTACATGCAGAAACAAAAATTAATATTTAAAATAACATTATTTCTATCGTTTGCTAGGATAGCTGCGTTTGATTGTTGCTATCGATGGAATGGACATCTTCTGGTTGTCCGATACCATCCACGATGTCTTCTGACCTCAACTTTTCTCCTGCACTGTTGAACTAGTCGATATTAGGGTTCAAACAATTTTTTGGCAGACAGAGCAAAACTTTTTAGCATATTTCTGCATTTAGCAGAAATTCAGCTTGTAAAAGTTTTGCTTGCTCAACTCAACCTTTGGCCTAAAGCTAGTAATTCATACACTATCATAAATGTAAACAGTTTTTATATACAGGTACTTGGGAATATCAAGATCGCGATAAACGAGGAATTACTAATAGCCTGAGACAGTTATTAATTATGTCTTTGGCGGTGCATTCATAGTGTTAACGAAAAACAAAATGAAAAACTAGGGAGTTGGTCAACAAGAGAATTAATTGTTATTGATGTCAATGATTCATTATTAATACGATTTTGTGGACACTTTTTTATTGATCGCTCGATATTATGAGATTATAAAGGTCTAAGATTGTCAAGGTGGCTTTCAAATAGAGGGGTGGTGCTTTATTTTTCAACCTTTCTCTCATAGGGGTGTTCAAATAGAGGTGGCATTCAATTACAGGTTTTACGGCCTATTTCAGCGGAATGTTTGGTGTTGCACGGGTATTAAAAACAGCTTATAAACAGTGGCAGATAATTTAGTGCCTGCCATTGGCCTGGCATTTTGCCAATGGCTAATTTGAGCCAGCATATCTATATATATTAATATATATATCGATATATTATATATATGTAATATATATATTATATATCGATATAAGATATATATTCTGATATATATGGAATAAGCTTTTTGCATAATACCCTCTAAATGAAGTTTTATCTTTATTGTAGTAATTGCAGAAGTCAGAACAGAATCTGATGATGGTGCTGACAATCGCTACCCAATTGGTTAGTTAATGATTAGCACATATTGATATGTACCGTACAACCTTTATTTGAATGCTGTGGCGCTCTATTTTTCAACCCTTCTCTTAGAGTGACGCTTCATTAGAGGTGACGTTTAAATAAACGGTGGCATTGTATTTTTCAAACATTCGTTGAGAAGATAGATTCAACCCTTTCACAGGCGAAATAAGTGTTGCCTATATTTGCGCTCTTCTTCAGGCTGTACAACATTAACCCATTTACATGGAAAGAATATACTAACATACTTCCACCTTGTCGTAGATCTTTAAATAAATATGCAGGAGAAGCTGATACATGTCTCTACAAGGTGATATCTGTTGCTTGCAATTAACCTACGGTGATCTTACGATCTTTCAAGTTTTTATTTGTAAATTTGAAGGCATATTTTCGTTTTATAATTATGCTAGCGGAATTCCCGACATTTAAAATCAGCTTATAAACAACGACATGTATTGTACTTGCCTGCCACTTGCCATTAACCTGGCACATTGCCAATGGATAATTTGAGTAAGATTACTAATAAGAGCAACGGCTTCATATGACATTACGCCATGACTTTGTGCCATGATCGAAAGCGTAGCATATTTGCTCCCATATTGCGACATATATTGCCTAGTGAATCTATCAAGCTCATGTGGACAAAAATGGTGGGGTGTTGGACTGGTGAAGGGGAGGGTCCAATATCAAGTCTTCTGTGATACTGATTCGATAAGAAATTTTTTTTTTACTTTAACAGCTTTTACTGGACAAACACAGCCACAAACTTTGAGAAATATATATACAGACTAGCTGTACTATCCGGCGTTGCTCGGGTAATAAAAGAGACGTTGGACAGAAAGTTTATTTGTATTTAATATATAATAGCATTTGCTATTTTAACTTTCAAACTACATATCATGAGAAAAGTGTGTCGTGTAGTTGAAATAGAGAAAAGAGAGAAAATAAAAATAACTGTAAAAGTGTTCAAGCTTTGTCAAACAACTTTTAAACTTCATATCAGGAGAAAAATGTTTTGTGCTGGTCTTTTAAATGAATTTAAAAATAATAAAACAACTACAGAATGGTTTAGATGTAAATGTGAAATAATTAGCAAGTAATAGCTAAATTAAGTATTCTTTGCTACGATTACAATAAAAGATGATTCGGTAATAATACAATTAATATGAACTGAGAAAACAAAATAAAAATTCTGAGTATGTTCAATCAATAATAAAAATTTTTGCATAGAAGTGTGTGTGTATAAAAAAGGTTACTGTTCTACCAGAAGCTATCCATCAAAACTTTGAATACGACGATACTGGTACCTCTCGATACTGGTACAAATGTAAAAATGAGATATTGTACTGTCTCTGTCTGACCGAATGGTGAGAGAATGTCGAGGCTCTTCTTACGAAGCTAATATAATTGCGTGCGTGCAAAGAATTTGCCTTGACCACGGATACATACGCTCTCTTACTTGCGAACATTCAAGTTATGAACAACGGTACATACGAACATGTCTGCACGTATGTCCGGCGCTATTAGTGACGGTATTACCGATGTTTTAGCGGCGGAAAGAGGCACTACTCAGAAGCACCACCCAGCATCCACCTTCCTCTGCCCAGTTCGTTGCAGTGCATAAGTGCGTGTACGTATCTCCAGTGCGCAAAGAACTTTTTTATTTTTACTTTACGTATTGTAAAGGAATTTGCCAGCCTTTACTTGGCTTGATCTAGACTAATAAATAAAGAGAAAAGAGTGCGTGTAGTTTCATTCAGCTTTTTATTAGCGAAGGAAATTTCACTAGCCGAGGAGCCTACGGCTATCTGCTCACCTCAACTAAGTGAGCACGCTCCTTTATATACAATTATATCAACCGTTCCGGCTAACGGCAAACGATCAGAACACCGGCTAACAAGATGAATAAATAGGACCGCTAGCGCATTGGTATGACAACAATATAAGTGACGATAAGTGATAGTGTTATGACGGGATATCAGATATAACAATAGCATAACAAGTGAAACAACGATATAATAAAAGGACAACACATAGAAAAAAATAAGACAACAACGATAAGTGATATCATAACGATTAAAACAACGATATAATAAAAAAGACAACACATACAATAAATAAGAAATTCAGTGTCATGGCCCGGCGTCCACCACAGTATTCTCTCCAATTTATTAAATATTTTTTCAGTACAAACCAATACAGGTTACTTATACAAGCCTTAAACATACTTATATAAACCTTCAATATACTTATATAGGCCTTAAACATAAATTATTATATAAATTATAGCCCTGAAGCAACTTACGAATGAATTCACCTTGCGAACGATCGTTCGGAACGTGACTCGTTCGTAAGTTGGGGTCGTCTGTATAGCTGTTAAACCTTACGAAAAACTGAAAATAGAAGTTCAAGAAAACATGAACAAGCATCGTGCTCATAAAAATAATAGAGTTCATTGTTTCAAATTATACGTCATTTAGCGTGTACATACGGTATACGGTAACAACCTAGATCATTATGCCTTGTATGGCTCAGTGATAGAGCGCCTGGATTTCAGACTTTCGGTAGCAATCTCTGTGAGTTCAAATCCATCAGATTGCGGAATTTTAATAGCTATAGATGAACATAGACAACAACAAGTACACAGACAAACTTCATGTCTATATTTCTCAAAGTATGTCTGTATGTCGTATAGCTGTTTTTCATTCCGGCTATAGCTTTTAAAATCTCGCTTACTGACGGATTTGAATCCACGACAAATGCGTCGATGGGTCTTTGATCCGGATGCTCTACAACTGAGCTAGAACGCCATAGCAATCAAACACGTTTTCATATAACAGATCTATACACCATGCCTGTGCTAATTATTTTAGCCTTAGGCTTTCCACCAAAGATTTTGAGATTTGTTCGCTTCGGAGCATGAACATAAATTCGGTACTCGACTAAACCGGAGCATGCGCATTGCAATTAGCAAAGCTCCGGAAACGCATGAAAACAGATAAGCATTTTAGGCTTCATAAATTCTTTACAAAAAGGGAGGAGCCATCTGGGACGACGTCTCCTCTACCGAAGATGTTTGCTAGGAAGATAACTCCTCTAGTCGAGACCCTAAATTGTTTTGGAAGATTCTTTTAAGAGATTCTTTTTTTACTCCTTTAAAGATGTAAAGTAAATAGGCCATTGCTGTTTATATTTTCTTTTTTTACTCCTTTAAAGATGTAAAGTAAATAGGCCATCGCTGTTTATATTTTCTTTTTCCTACGATTTTTGATATAACTGATCTGTTGCATTTTTTTCTGGTTCATTATCATTTTTTGCAATTTTTAGGATTGTCTCTTAACCTTTAATATTTTTGATGTTTAATGAGCCAAACGTACGAAATGTTTACTTTTGGTTTCTTTTTCCATCACCATAATTAGAAAACCTTTTATTAAAGTTAAACACGATCTGTATCTACCCATTTCTATTTATAGTATGCAGTATACAGTACAGCTTACGGTGTACAAATGTTGAAAAAAATACTTGACCGAAGTATTTCTCCGAATTTACCGAAGCTTTTCTCACCTTGAAACGATTAAAGTCTACATAATTTTTTTTTAATGGAAAAAATTATTTTGAATCTCGAACAACTCGGTTAGCAATGCTAGAACAACCTAACACTTAACCTAGCGGGTAACACATAATAGCCTTCTGGAACGGATTATGTTTGAGAACTGAGGCTCCACTGTACGTTATTAAAAGCTATACGTCGCTGAAAGCTGTGAACTTTTAAATTTACAGTGGTTTAAAAACCTTTACAGTTGTTTTATAATTTATTTTTAATTTAGTTCTGCACAAAACCTTATCCTCATGATATGAAGTTTGAACGTTACAATTTTTTGAAAAAGTTTGAAAACCTTAACAGTTGTTTTTATTTTCTATCTTAATTTATTTCAATTACACAGAAAACTTTTCTCATGATATGTAGTTTGAAAGTTAGAGTGGCAAATGTTGTTATATGTTAAATACAAATCAATTTTCTGTCCAAAGACTTTTTTATTACCCGGGCAACGCTGGGTGGCACAGCTAGTATATATTAATATATATGTATAACATATATATAACTTATATGTCTACATACATATATTAATACCAGGTGAATACCCGGCGTTGCCCGGATAATAAAAATCTTGGCACAAAAAATTTATTTTTATCTAACATACATGTATAACAACAGTTGCCATTCTAACTTTCAAACTTCATATCCTAAGAAAAGTGTTTCGTGCAGTTTAAATAAATTAAAAGAAAAATAAAACAACTAAGTTTTTAAACTTTTATAAACAACTTTTATATTTTACTTATATATACTTATACTTACTTATTATATTTAACTTTTATATTTATTTAGCAAAATAGACTGCTGTTTAGAGAGACTAAGCAAATCGTTGCAAAATAAACATTGAATATGTGTGCTTCACTTTTAGCTCCCCTTTCACTTTTGGCTCCCCTTTCACTTTTGGCTCCCCTTTCACTTTTGGCTCCACTTTCACTTTTGGCTACCTTATCCTTATGGTACAGCCCACAAATTAAAAAATATAAGTCAAGTTTTTCCTGTGTGTATGGTCAAATGGGTGAGTTCAGAAAAATCGCTGCAAATTGGATTTGAACTCACCACCTCCAGTTCTGCAGACATCTATTTATCCTATACACTGCGCTGTCCAATTGGCTATATGATGGAATAAAGTTGGCTCATACTTAAAATGTATGCCAATCTTTCATGGCTTTATGATAAATAATGCAGCTAGCGTTATGCAATCACTATATACATGTATATCAATCTTTCTTCTACATATATATATATTTAAATGTGAAAGTATGACTGTCCTTCCAGCTATAGAACTTAAAATCTGGATATTAAAATTCTGTTTTCTAGTGGATTTAAACTCTCTACGAATGCATCGACAAGGTTCATATGCGTACACTGTACCACTGAAGCACCGCGACTCAATGATCAGTTGTGCTATCATATACCACATAATCCATGCGCGTGCTAATTATTTTAGCCTTAGACTTCTCACCAAAGATTTTGAGATTTGGTCATCTTGGAGCTCGAATATAAATTCGGGTCTCAACCAAACCCGAACATGCGCATTGCAATTAACAAAGTTATGCGTAAAGCGTATGTAGTCACTATCTATATATGTATATATTTATATATATATATCACAATATATATCAATCTATATTTTTTTTTCAAAGTATTTGAATGTCTGTCATTCCGGCTATAGCACATGCTGATTATTTTACCAATGTGGCCACGTGTTACGATGCCGCTGTTGAAAATATTTTTCTAAAGGTTTACTTATTATATCTAGGGTCAAGGCCAATTCTTCCAACACGGACAATTATATCGTTTTCGTGGGAAGAGCCTCGACATTATCTCTCTGTTCGGTCAGACAAAGACAGTACGACATTTCATTTTTGTATTTGTACCGGTATCAAAAGGTACCAGTATCATCGTATTCAAAGTTTTGATGGATAGCTTCTGGTGTAACAGTAACCTTTTTTATACACGCACACTTCTATGCAAGAATTTTCATTGTTAATTCTACATATCCAGGACTTTTATCTTTATTTTATATTTATATATATATATATATATATATATATACATGTGTATATATATATACAGTGAAACTTGGATAACTCGAGCTTCGTGCCGAGCAAAGGTGTTCGAGTTATTGAAGCGTTCAAGTTATCAGAGCACTGTCACAAATGTATGTATTTATCAGTAGATACGTGTACAAATGCAAACTATATATAAATCAAAAGCATAGAATGCTTGTTGCAAGTTAAGGGGACTCTCATGTAAAGTTTAAGATTTTTTTATCAGAAAGTATAAATATATTTCTATTACTTGAGATTTGTCTGTTGTTTCAGGTGATGTGACTGCCAGGACGTTTTTAGATTAAAATAAACAAAACATGACCGCAGTTAAAGCGCTCAGAATAAAGACATCTTTTTCTTTTGAGCGTTTTAACAAAGATCAATTTTGCAGACTTTATTTTAAGCTCATCCGAAGGTGTCCACACTTTCCCTTGCTTTCGATGGGCCATTGCCAAGCGAATATTTGGTAAAACTTGACCTTTTGCAAACCTTTAGAAAAGTCGTTAACAAAAATATTTTGCCGATGATGATAATAAGGGCCGACCAAAAACTACTAAAAGTTCATGTTTATCTCTATGGCTTGGAATAAAGTGATATTATACAGCAATAAAGACCGCCTCCGTAGCCGTTGGGCAAAAAACTGTTAGAGTTAAAGATGTTGAGGTCGAGTCATCTAAAGAAGTTTGTCGTTGCGTGAGAACGGACCAAACAAATTCGTTCGAGTTAACCATGTGTTCGAGCTATTCGAGGGCGAGTTATCCGAGTTTCACGGTATACATATATTTTGATATATGTATTGATATATATATACTTATATACATTATATTATACATATATCATATATATATAAATATATATTATATATATATTTACATATATATATATATATATATATATATATATATATATATATATATATATATATATATATATATATATATATATATATATATATATTAGGTGGTATTTGATAGATAGAAAAAGCCTTTTGTATAGTTGTCTCTAGATGAACTTTTATCTTTATTGTAGTAGTTGCAGAATTGAGAACAGAATCTGATGATGGTGCTGATAATCTCTACCCAATTGGTTAGTTAATGATTAACAAATAATATATATTAATATTGATTTACATTATCCCACGACCAAACGAGCGGGAGCGAAGTTTGAGAGTTTTTATGATAAATGCATGTGCACACAACTTACAAAAATTATTCATCGACAAAGTCATAAACCCTTGTCTCGAAATCTCATCAACAAATTTAACCATCGTTTTGTAGAGTCGTTAAAGTATAATAACGATACAAAACACATATAAGCCTATTTAAATATGTTACCAAGTTTTTGTAAATTGTCGACAGTCTCTTAAAACTTACCCATCTGAACGGATTATACACAAATAGACAGATTTATTTGGCCGAAAATCGTTATTAAAACTTGCTAAGCCTTACTTTTATCAAAGTTAAGACCAGAAATTGAAACGCCGAGCGACAGAGAATAGAACGATAAAGTCGTGCGCATTTCACGAAAAAATAACGTGCACATTTCACCAGTCTATAGCATTGTCGAATTGCCGAAGGTTTCTGTAATTAACGTAGGAGTACTGAAATCATTTCATTTTTGCCGATTTCAAAGTAACTGACATTTTAGACACTTTTGAGTACTTTGGTATTCTAACCGATGTCCAACGCAGTGTAAGTAAAGGAAATGACGATGATATTTTTTTCTAACGATTCTTATGAGATTATTACAATATTTAATTATAAGTTTGGATGACTACAGAACAATGACTACGTGATACAGATTTTCTAAAAATCTATAGAAATATCACAACTTCTTGATATTGCTAGCTATGACGTTTTTAAATTAAACAAAATTGTGCATTGGTTTTGTATTATTACTATATTAATAATATTGGTTATTCTAATAATATCTGTGCATTTTACTTCTAATATTGGCCAATATTGCATTTCTCCTATTGCAGGGGGAGAGATATAAACATGTAATTTTTTCCTTTCATTATTGCTATTTGTTGTATATAATAACACCCACACCCAGTACATTACAGCTACCATTGCAGTTATTCTATTGCACTGCAGTGCCATTTGACTGCTAATATTACATTTCTCAACCATCAGTACCCTTTTTTTTCCAATATCTCTTTGGTCGTGGGCTGTATGACAGTGGAATTTCTATTATATATGGATCTCAAAGTTTGTGTGTCCACTGTGATTTTGTGAGTCGATGTGTCCAGTTATAGCTATTAAAATCTTGGAATGTTTCATGAAATCCTGGAATATAGTTTTATCCCACGACCAAACAACTGCGAAGCGATTGTTTGGGAGATTTATGATAAATGCAAATGTGACACAACTCATGAAAATTATTCATCAACACCGTCGCAAACCCTTGTACCAAAATCTAATCAACAAATTTAACCATTTTTAATGGAGTCGTTTAAGTATAATAACGATATAAAACACATATAAACCTATTTAAATATGTTACCAAGTCTTTATTATTTGTAAAAAATTTCCTAAACCTTACCCATCTGATCGGATTATACATAAATAAGCAGATTAATTCGGCCCAAAATCGTTTTTAAAACTTGACATGCCTTATTTTTATCAAAATTAAGTCTGACAAACGAAACGCCAATAAAGCCGTGCGACAGATAGTAGAACTATTAAGCTGTGCGCAATTCACAAGAAAAATGTGCTCATTTCACCAGTCTATGGCATTGTATAATTGCCGAAGGTTTCTAATATTTTTCCGTTTTTAATATCTTGCAAAAATATTTAATTATAAGAATAATTATTCGGTTTTATAAAATTATTATAAGATTTAATTTTTAGAATAATAATTCGAATTTATTTATCGGAAGATTTCTGTAATAAACGTAGACCGTTTGAGGCGTAGACTGATTTACAGGTACGAAATTGTGGTACACAGTTTATCAGCCTATGTTTTTTTTTGTCCAATTACCGAAGGTTTCATTAAATTATTTAAAACGTTAGCCAAAGTTCTTTACATCTTATGTACAAGCTAGGGCCGAACTACACTGCCCCTTTATGACGACAACATTTTTTATTTTGCTCCAGTTTGCAGAAAACTTCCAGACGCGTGAATGCTCATACTTGCTTTCTGTTACAGATCGCTATCAAAACCATTTTACATTCAACACAACCAACTTTCAAACTGTTTATATTACACAGCAGCTTGCCATTCTACTTCTAATATTGCATTTAAGAATTATAATAAACATATTTCCTTATTGCTGTTGTTAAATTACATACATTACAGTAGGTTAGGCCTACAGCTTCAATTAATATTTATTTTTTTGTTGTAAAACATAGGTTTGAGATAGTAGTCTCTGTCAATTCCTGCTGACAACTACTTTTTCAACAACCAGCACTACCCTTTCTTTTTTCCATGATCACTTATTCCATTATCAGGTCGTGGGCTGTATGACAGGTAATTTCTAGAAATTTCCTGTCATACAGCCCACGACCAAAGTGATATTGGAAAAAAGAAAGGGTTCTGATGGTTGAGAAATGCAATATTAGCAGTCAAAGTGCGCTGCAGTGCAATAGGATAACTGCAATGGTTGCTGTAATGTACTGGGTGTTATTATGTACAACAAGCAGCAATAATGAAAAGAAAAGATTATATGTTTATATCTCTTCTCCGCAATAGGAGAAATGCAAGATTAGAAGTAAAATGCACCAATATTATTAATATAGTGATACAGTAATAATAGAAAACCAATGCACAATTTTGTTTGCATTTCAAAATGTCATAGCTAACAATATCAAGAAGTTGTGATATTTATATAGATTTTTAGAAAATCTATTTAACAAAACTATTTAGAAAAATAATAACAGTAACATATTGCCCAACATTGGTCACTATATACTTCAATCTTGTAAATTCGAATGCTTATTCTTATAATTAAATCTAATAAAATTGGATAATTGTTCTTAATCTTCCTATAATTAAATGTTGTAATAATCTCATAAAAATCATTAGAAAAAATATCATCGTCATTTCCTTTACTTTCACTGCTTTGGGCATCAGTTGGAATACCAAAGTACAGTGCACCCTTGGGATGCTATGTTGATCCGTTTGAAAGTTGGCATCGTATAGTGGAAAAGCCCTATGTAGGATATAGAAACGCTTGTAATTATACAATGCAATAAGAAATGGTAAAAATCGTCCAAAATTTTATAAAAATGCTGTACATATTGAAATTTAGTAACAAAATAGTATGTTAACTTTAGTAACTATAGTTACCTACAGTAGCTGCATTGTATTAAGGGCACCTAGTCATTGTGATCTGCAAAACTGTCAAATGCAACATCATGTGTGTACGAAATGCAGTACGCATGGTAAGGAGTTGTTACTATCAAGACGTACGTACAACATAAGCTTTTATTTCACTTCAAATATGTTTAGCTTATTAAACACACATTCAAAGCTAATTAAAGCTGAGTTTCAATATGTATTTTTAATTATTTCACTAAGTTTTAACTTTTCATCACTATAATATTTTCGCTTCCCAGCTTTTACTATAGCCTTTAGCGAGTCTGGTTAAAACCTTTTTAAACCAAACTTGACCGTAAAAGCTGCGCGTTGCAATTCTCAAAAGCGGAACCTCGTACACTTGAACATATAATGATGGCCATCAAAAAATGAAATTTTATTTACTATACATACAGTAGTGTACGCACATACCTTTGGAGTAATGTGACTTGAGCTCTTGATCTAGTTTATTATTTTTGGGTCGTGAAAAGCAGAAATACCCAGGAAGATACAGCTTTGCTGCTGGTACAGAGAGTGCTCGAAGAAAATAAGCTAACTTGGTGCGGATTATCACTTATTGAGGATGACGCTTGCTCGTGCACTGTAAATGCTGGTGCAGTGCAGAAAATTGCTAGCTAGCTAACATTTTTAAAAAGGATTCAGAGAAGGTTGTACAGTAGTTTGTCTTGAATGAAATGTGCACAAAAATTAGTGTGACCATACAGACAAAAGTTTGTACGTATTTATACCCTAAAGGGTATGGTTTTAGCAAGTTCTAAAAAGTAATAGGAATGCGTCAACTATCTTGAGTAGCTAGTTATATATGAGTTACATACATACAATGCTTTCTATTTACGTAGCAAAAAACAGGCCCATCTGCAAAAACATGGTTAAACAAGAAAATAAAACATAAAATCAAAATGAAATAAATAAAACATAAAATGTATTGAATAAAGCACTAAAAACATGCCACGCAAAGATAAATAATGATATGTATTGTTTTTATGAACCAGTTCACATCGGTAAATTAACACATAACACTTTTCTGTCGATGTAGGTCTTTATGTCTCTTCTACATCCTATGTATTGCTTTCAACTCGTCAGTCGTAAGCTCCTCCTTGTGCTTGCTTTAACGAATTTCTTATTTTTGATAATTGCAATTGTTGATTGGTTGCGACCATATTTCTTGGCAGTATTAACAATATAATCGTCTTTTTCCTATTTATTTATGACCTCCAACTCTGTTGTCATGAAAATCATTTTTCCTTTGTTTTTTAAAGGCATTATAACGCTAAAAATGGATACTCGCTCTCGATTATGTGCTTTTCACAAAGTTTCTCAGGTGGAACGCTGACCTGAAAGAAGTCGGTCATCGTGTCTCTTCTAAATGTTGTGAAAATGGTTTCGGCAAACAGCATTTCGGCGTCTTTGTTATTTCGATGTGCGTTATGAGCACACCGACTGCCAAATTTTAACTCGGGCGAAACTTTTCTCGAATTCGTATGGTGAAATAAAGTTCGTATAGCGAGGTGAAGATCTCACGATGTTCAACTTTGTAGGGTGAAAAAATCGTATATCACGGTAATCGTATCTCGATGGTGCACTGTACTCATAAGTGTCCAAAATGTCAGTTACTTTGAAATTGGCAAAAAAGAAACGAACTTTTCAGTACTTTTACGTTAATTACAGAAACCTTTGGCAATTGGACCATGCTATAGACTGGTCAAATGTGCACATTTTTTTTTCGTGAAATGCCCACAGCCTAATGGTTCTATTCTTGGTCGCTCGGCGTTTCGTTCGCCGGTCTTCATTTTGATAAAAATAAGGCTTGTCAAGTTTTAACAACGATTTTAGGCCAAATTTATCTGTCTATTTATGTATATTCCGATCAGATAGGTAAGGTTTAGGAAATTTTCTACAAATAATAAAGACTTAGTAACATATTTAAATAGGTTTATATGTGTTTTGTATCGTTATTGTACCTAAACGACTCCATTGAAAAATGGTTAAATTTGTTGATGAGATTTCGGTACAAGGGTTTGCTACGGCCTTTGACGAATAATTTTCGTGAGTTGTGTGCACATATGCATTTATCATAAATCTGCCAAACAATCGCTTTGCTCGTGTTTGGTCGTGGGATTAGGTGGTATTTGATAGATAGAATAAGCCTTTTGTATAATTGCTTCTAGATGAACTTTTATCTTTATTGTAGTAGTTGCAGAAGTGAGAACAGGGTCTGATGATGGTGCTGATAATCTCTACCCGACTGGTTAGTTAAGGATTAACAAATAATAATAATATAGATTAATATTTATTTACTTTAAATATATATATTTAGAGAAAATAACATTTACAATAAAAATAATATTGATTGTAAATATATATATATATATATATTTACAATAATTAGTTATTATAAATATATATATTTACAATAAATAATATTTTTTCTGTATATATATATATATATATATACACGTCACATTTGAACTGTTTTGAATATATATATATTAGAGATATATATTGATTTATTGGTATATAAATTGATATATGTATTGATATATATACACTGATATATGTATTGATGAATATATTAAGCAGTATTTGATATAGAATAAGCTTTTTGTATAATTCTCTCTAGATTAACTCTCATTTTTATTGTAGTAGTTACAGAAGTGAAAATAGAACCAGAATCTGATGATGGTGCTGACAATCGCTACCCAACTGGTTAGTTAAAGATTTATCAGATAATTATGAATCAGATATTATCACTAAAATACTAAATCTTACCAAAGTTGCAGTTTAAGTGTAAGTACTGGGAAGGAGTTGTGTACTAGTTGTAGGATTTGATTAACTACTACAGATCCGTGAGAGCTAATAATACGCGAGTCATTTTATGAAAGTTGTGACCTTTGATTGCAGAATGTACATTAATTTTTAGTTATATATAATTTCTATAGCAGATATGTTCATGACATTTTATATACTGTAAATGAAATCATTCAGTGGATCTAGAACTTTGGAACCTAATGAGTTTAACATTATTCAATGTATCTACATATATACAGTCAAACATGGATAACTCGTCCACGGATAGCTCGAACACATGGTTAATTCGAACATTTCCTTTGGTCCGTTCCCACGTAATGATAAATTGCTATAGATAACTCGAACTCAACACTGTTAATTCGAACTATTTTTTTGCCCAACGGTACCGAAACGGTTGTTATCGCTTTAGAAAATCACTTTATTCAAAGCCATAGAGGTAAACTTCATCTTTTCGTAATTCATAAGCGTCGTTATTACCACCATCGGCAAAATATTTTTGTCAACGACTTTTCTAAAAGTTTGGTGAAATTTGATTTATACTGTGATACGATGAATAGCACGGGCTAGCCGGGTCACGCGCGCAAAGATTTTCGCCACGCACATACAAAACAAAAATCGCATGTTGTTTTTGTTTTGTATGTGCGTGGCGAAAATCCTTGAGTGTGTGACCCAGCTAGCCCGTGATGAATAGTTTTCCGACGTTGATTCCGTGTTGAATCAACGTCGGAATGTTGAATGTTTAAAACGTCTCAAAAATTGTTGTAATTAAACGTATACGTTGTCTGAGCTACAAAAAACTATTCATCGTTTGACCTAAACACAGAATACGTGTGTAAATTCAATAAGTATCTATTAAAAAAGCGTGAGTGATATAGAATGTACCGTAAAACCTCATAAAACTTCTAATTGAACTGCCTCGGAGTGTTGCTCTTAACGAATCCCAGGTAAAGTAAGGTTATCTGCATAAACTTCAAGAAAAAACGGCAAAATTGATCGTGGGTAAAACCCCAAAAAAAAATGTCTTTTCTTTTGAGCATTTCAACAACTATCAAGTTTTGCCAATGTCAATCTGAAAAACGTCCTGGCAATAACATCACCTCAAACAACAAACCAATCTCAAGTGATAGAAAAATCTCTACACTTTTTCATGAAAACGTTTTAAACTTTACATTAGAAGCATTTAATTTGAAACAAGCCATTTGTGCTTTTGATTTATATTATAGTTTGTATATGTACATGTATCTACTAATAAATAAGTAATTATATGGACTTGTGACAGTGCTCTGATAACTTGAACGCTCTGATAATTCGAACACTTTTGCTCGGTCCCTTGAAGTTCGAGTTATCCATGTTTGACTGTACATGTATTTACACAGCTTTCATAAATTGCGAGTCATTATATAAAAGTTGTGACCTTTGATATCAGGTGGTATACTGACTTTCTAGTCATGTATATTGTCTGTAGCATATATGTTATGACATTTGTGTAAATCAAATCATTCAATGTATATAGAAATCTGAAACTTAAAGGTTGTCTTGCAACAAAATTCACATTACAGTTATTTGGTATTAAAAGATTCATCATGGCTTACTCTGATGTGTTGTAGGTACAAAATATGTGGAAATGTGATTACAAGCTCTTAAAAGCTCAAAAACGAACAGTTAATCGCAGTCATCACGAAACCACCGTAGATTAAAATCAGTTTATTTCTCTGACGTAGTCATTACATTTGGTTATTCTTTTGTCACGTGATGTTCGCACGTAAATTGAAAGGCCAATTAAAAGGCTCAATATAAAACTTATCGTAGCACTAGTTTATGACAAACACTTCGAGTTTTACCGAAGACCCCATATCAAATATAGATGCTCGCTACTTTACAGTTTTGTTTTGGCTTGGTCTAATTGTCTAGTCGTATTCTGATCATGTGACCCATACTTCGCAAATAATTTCTGCAGCACTTTTCGATTATCACAGGTGACCAACAGGCTCGTCATATTTATCAGACAATGACATGTACTCCTTCGAGCTAAGGTTAGAAAATTAAACGAATTTTCACGGTAGGTTATAAGTTGTCAGTGCTGAAAGTGACAGCCTCACAATGACGATGAAATAGACTCATAAGGACAATAGACATGGTTTTATTGAATGCGTGAAGTATATTTGTGAAAATATTTCGACGAATGAGGTTACTTGAAAGTGTAAACAGTAGCCATCTTGTACAACTTACGTCCCATTGGAGCCGTTTTGGAAAGAGATTCTAATCTACGGCGGTCTCGTTATGGCCGCAATCAACTGTTCGTTTTTTAGCTTTTAAGAGCTTGTAAATCACATTTCCACATATTTTGCACCTACAACACAGCAGAGTAAGCCATAGAAAATCTTTTGATACCAAATAACTGTAATGTAAATTTTGTTGCAAGTCAACCTTTAATGAGTTGCAGATATTCAGTGTATCTACTAATCTACATGGTTTATATTGTAGACATTGAACTTACTCTAGAATCGCAGAGTTCATCAGTCAGCACACACAGTGATGAAGGTAAATACCCTACAAGATGAATTTATTTGCGGAGTTATATTTCGCGAAAATTGCCATTTCACGCATATTCGCGGCTGAAAACTGTCACTCTCTATGAAGAGTTAACTCTATTACGTCTAGCAATAGAGTTAACCCCACGCATGCACACGTTGCATGTTTCGTTTTCGTACTTGTCGAGCGTGCTAAGCTATAAATTTTTTGCTGCGTTCAGAGGTTTTCACGAATACTCATAGATTTGGAGGCCTTTGATGAACCAACAATTTGTGGTGAGTAATGAGTTTTTCACATTTACTAAATTAGTTGAATTTTACTTTGGTTCTTCGGTAAAACGCAATATTTATTTTTTCCATCCCTGCTGCTTCATTATTTGTTTTAGCGTGAGAGAGAGATTTTTCAACATACACGGAAGCACAATGATAACAAGGGTGGTAGATGTCATTCTTAGAAGATCACCAATCATTCAGGGAGGTCTTGAAATTGAGGTAGAAGTGACCGCAGCTGCTAACAAGGGGAATATATCTGTTTTAAAAAAGGAACAAAAACGCCTTTACGAGCAAATCTTTGGCCAACCGGCAGAACTTTGCAATAGTAAGCCACGAGGAGAGTTCTGATGATAACTTCCTTACCAGTCATGTAGTAGCGAGGGAATCGCCTTTAACATCTACCCAAGACAGTGACAGCAATATAGAGCTGCTATTAACAAAATAACTAGTCAGAGAGCACCATTACACGCTAGTATTTACTTATTAAGAGTATCAGTTTAATTTCATATCCAGACAACCGCCATATGGGCTAAACTGTTTTTATTTACTCTATTCATCGTTTGTAAAATTTTATTTGCATTTGAAATATTTTATTTTTACACTCAAGTTTGTAATAAATTATAATATATCTATACATAAAATAAAATATATAATATAATCATGTTTGCTGCAGCTATATCAAGGAGTTGTTGTCGATGAAGGGGTCTAGGTTGACTGGTTGCTTCTCTGAAAAGATTCCTGCCTTGGTGAATATTAGTACTTGTCTCTAGTATTTGTAATCGGAATAGGTTCTGTTTCATTCTCAATCTGCAGTAAACACAAAAAGGAAAAAATATTAAAAACTGAAAAGGAAGTACAAAAACAATAGCTGAAGTATTTAATGAAAGCGATCAGTTTTTAAACAAAAGAATTAACTAACGCAGTTAATTATGGAAAAATGTATCTGCAAATCAAATACATACCATAATGTCCAGATCGGAATCATGATTGTCCTCAACTTCGGTATTAGAGGTTGATGGAGTTGATTTCAATGTAAAAAGACTGTAAGAGAGATTTTTGCGATGACGACGCCATGCTGAATAACTTGTGAAAACCTTGAATAATTTTGTAAATAAGTTTGATGCATTGGCAATGGGGCTAATTCAAAGCCCTGGCGATGATTTTGAAAAAGTTTTTGAACTCGGCTACGTTTAGTACATCTGCCTAGCGGCTATTTTTGCAATGACGCCATTCTGCATATCTTGACAACCTTGAATAATTTGGTAAAAAGAATTGATGCATTGGCTATGGGGTTAACTCGGAGCCTCGGCGAGTGTTTTGAAAAGGTTTTTAGAACTCAACTGCGTTTAGTATTTATGCCGAGCGGCTAGTTTTTAATTTGAGGCAGTAGTTATTATCCCTTGTGATTAAAAATAGAACTAACTATTAGCGGAATTTAATAATTCGCGGAATTGACTGTTCGCGAAATCGCGAATTTTTATATCCATCGAATAATTTATATTCTGTAGGGTAATTTTAACTCTAAGGCTTTCCACTTTTTTCGTTAACATTTTGAAAGCTACACCATAGAAGTAATTAATAACTGTCACAGGCTAATTAGTAGTTCCTTGTTTAACACGGTCTTGATACTTTGAAATACATATACTATATTAAAACGGTTTACCTTTACGATGGTTTATGAACAAATAGCTTTAAGCTAACAGTTGCACTGGAAGCGCTTGCGGCTAAAAATTCATCATAATTTGTGCAAAATGCAACACATAAAGGTTATGCTCTGCCAAAAAGTGGTTGGAAGCAAATATTGATGAGTACAGCAGTGCAGAAGAGCTGAAGTCAAAAGACAGTGTGGGAGGTATTGAACAACCAGAAGATGTTCATTCCATCAAAAGCAACGATCAGAACTCAACTGGCCAAGCGAACGAAGTAAAAATTTTGGTTTTTGCATGTATATTGAGTATGCATATTTATTAAGATAACTTAGACATGTTGGAGGAAACTCTGCAGTTACATTGAGAAGGTTTAATATTGCTCCAATGAAAATAGAGGGCAACTATAGGTTACATTCACTTCGCCTGTAAAAGAGCCAAATTTATCTTCCCAAATTCTAACAAGCCATTTGAAAACTACAACGCCAGCCTCTATTTGAAGGCCATCTCCAATTGACCGCCACTATAAAGTAGGGGTTGAAAAATAGAGTGCCAAGTCGTTCAATTAGAGGTTTTACGGTATACAGAAGATGGCCATAGATATGATTTTTATATAGAACATGGTTATATACCATTGTTTCATTCCGTTTGTTGCATTCATTTGGACTTATTTCATCTTCCTCTAGCTGTTCAATACATTTCACAGTGTTTTCAGACCTCAACTCTTTCTGCACTGCTGAACTAGTTAATCTTAGTGTCTAAACATTTTATTTATCGGAGCAAAACTTTAATGCCCAGCCATCTAAAATACAAACTTTGCATAAAGAAAAACTTAAGAGTCGCATGTCTAACTCGCACATACATGCGCAGCACAAGTTATAGCATAAAAATAGTAGTACAATATCTATCACAATTATTGGAGCCGAAAATTAATTGTTATAATACAAATTTACAGACAAATGGAAGGATTTCAAAAGGTATATCGCTATGAGAAGCAACACAGGTTTGGTATGCTGGGACAATTCTCTTATCACTATACAGTCGGTTTTGGTATAGAAAGGTTTAAGTCATATGTTTATCTCTAAGTGTTATAACAGAGAGTAGGCATCCTATTTTGGTAATTGCGTTAGTTGTTTACGATTTATGTACTGCCTTCAAATTTATCCTTTCGTGCATGAAGACTAGTAGAAAGCTCAAAGAGCTTGTTTTACATTCTAACATGCACAATAAATATGTCTTTCTTATAGACGTCCTTTTTTGATTTGAGTTTGGAGCTGGTCTGGTTTTACCAGACTGACATCTCAATGTGTTCATCACTAGTTTGAACACTTGTATATTGTTACAAGGCTTTAACTCTTTCTCAACACAACATCTACGGGTGTAGTTATTTCTAAATGTACTACCCTAGGACACTTATATTTCGCTAGTATTTAGTTTCGTGAGTGGCATACAGAGTAAAATTTCGCTGCAACTTAATTTCGCAAATCTGATGAGTGCGAAAATATAATGATGTGGAAATAAATGCAGTGGAACAAACATAATTATATTTCTCAGGTTCGGTTGGCCGGGAAAAAAAAATTTCAATTTGGGACTAGTTTGTAATTGTGAGCCGCAGGTAGAACTGTATGGCCGAGATCGATAATGCAATTTGATCGCTTGCTGCCATTTGTTTCTTGAACTACTGTAGAATAGAATTTAATTACGCTAAAAATTTTAACATTTTGTCACAATTTAGCTTGTTTTTATATTAACGTATTTTAATTTTAACGATCAACGGTGTTGTGTATAGGTATTAACTTTAACGTTTTTCCAAACACTCAACTGCTGCTCATAATTGCTGAACATTTTTATTACAGTAATTACAAGTTGTATAAAAATACATACCGTACATGATACAGCTGCTAGTAATACTACAGCTACAGATACTAGCACAGTGTGTAGTTATTATAACTTCTTCTCTTCCTTTTTTATTAGTGTTATTTATCAGAGCTAACTCTTTCTTTATTGCCTCATCTTCTGAATCATTACAAGTTATTGAAAAGGTGTCAGTGGTGAATCCAAACCTTTCCAGAGCCATGCTGCTTGTGTAGTACTGTGAGAGTCAGTATGTTTTATTTTATTTCAAAGCGCGGTGCTCACCGCATTGATTGATGTCCCCAGCAAACAATAGCGCTACTAATGTGTGTGCATTGACATCAAATTCCTATCATTATAAATCATTATTAATAGGAAAATAATCATGATTAATTGCAAAATAATAACGTAATAAATTTTGACAGTCAAATTATTTTGTTGGTTTATAATTTAACGATGCTGTAGCGGTCGTTAAAAACGTGAAAATAAATGACGTTATAAAATTCCATTCTACAGTATCAATGAACAAAGCTATTTAATTCCGCGTTTTCGCTCGTTCGTTATGATAGTTTAGTTTCGCTCATGAAATTTTCATGAGAGGATGACTCCGCGAAAACGCGAAAGTTAGATGAGGGGAATACGTAAGTGTCCTAGGGTAGTTAATAGATAATGTAAAATTTTTGATTAATATTCATTTGAAAGAGAGTAGCATTTTGAAGAATCATTTGATAAGAACGTAGATGACAACAGGTTTCCTGTTTGTTTGAGCTTTGGACATGTTAAGCTCATGATTTTTATGAAGACGTTACCAAAGCATGAAATACCACCTGTCAACGCAACATCTATGGTTGTAATTCCTAATTGAACTTGTTAATGAATAATGTAATATTTGTTATTCGTATCTATTTGAAAGAGAGTAGCATTCTGGGGAATCATTTGAAAATAATAAGGATGACAACAGGTTTCCTGTTTGTTTGAGCTTTGGATATGTTTAGCTCATGATTTTTATGAAGAAGTTACCAAAGCATGAAAGACTACTTGATGGCTCAAACTGAGAGTTAACTTTTGGCTTCAGACATAAAATTTTATCTCTATCAGTATGTCACATGATGGAACTCCCGCCTTCTGGTTCAAGTTTGTTAGCTTCAACTGCATTTGAACAAAACTTTAGCGAAACACTGAATCTTACTTTTCCATCATTTTAAAATTGTTTTAGTAGCTTTCTCCCCACTCTTCATGTTAGAATTTATTAAGTACATGCTTACAAAACTATGTTTTTTTTATTAACTATATGCACCATCCGATTGCGAGTACATCTCTGATGAAACCGTGCAGAATGCATCAGTTTAATAAATAAGGATACATTTATACCAAAATACATGTAGAAGTTGTTATTGCTACATGTCTATATCAAGGCTGTGGCTGATATAAGATGCATACAGAAAGATGAACATCTTTTAAGTTTAGTCACCCATAAAATCCCTTTTTTGGTAAATGCTTTACACCTGATACTTAGTCTGGACAATTTTTGGCACATTTAGATATTTGTACCTGAACTTACACTTCACATTTGTATTGTTACGCAAGCTAAGCATATTTGTGTTGAGGACTCCGAAAATTCTATATTACTTGCAGGGTTTGATCGACACTTTTGTGACAACAATACTTGAGTATGTATGGTACTATAATTGAGACAGTGTTCCACTTATCTCACAAACTGCCAACTTGTATTACAGGTGAATATTCTGGTAGATTTACTCACCGCAGTACGCGAAAAAGAGACATGGAGACCATGGAGACTCATAATAGAGATAACCTGTTTCAGTGTGAGATGTGCAGTAGCAGCTTTTCTCAGCGCAGTCATCTAACAGAACACATGCGGACTCATACTGGAGAAAAACCATTTCAATGCAAGATGTGTAGTAGTAGCTTTTCTCGACGCACTAATCTAACAAGTCACATGAGGACCCATACTGGAGAGAAACCGTTTCAATGTGAGATTTGTAGTAGTAGCTTTTCTCGGCGCAGGAATCTAGCAAATCACTTGAAGGCCCATACTGGAAAAAAACCATTTGAATGCGAGATTTGCAGTAGAAGGTTTGCGCAGAGCTGTAATCTAAAAGAACACATGAAGACTCATACTGGAGAAAAACCGTTCCAATGCAAGGTGTGTAGTAGTAGCTTTTCTCGATTCAACAATCTAACAAGTCACATGTCGACCCATACTGGAGAAAAACCATACCAATGCAAAGTGTGTAGTAGTAGCTTTTTTCTATGTAGTGGTCTAAGAAGGCACATGAGGATTCATACTGGAGAAAAACCATTTCAATGCGAGATTTGCGGTAGTGGCTTTTTCCAGCGCAGTCATTTAAAAATTCACATGAGGACTCATACTGGAGAGAGGCCATTCCAATGTAAGATGTGCAGTAGTAGCTTTACTGTTCATAGTCATTTAACTAGTCACATAAGAACTCATACTGGAGAAAAACCATTTGAATGCGAGATTTGCAGTAGAAGATTTGGGCAGAGCAGTCATCTAACAGGGCACATGAGGACTCATACTAGAGAAAAACCATTTCAATGCAACATTTGCAGTAGTGGCTTTGTCCAACGAAATAATCTAAAAGTTCACATGAGGACTCATACCGGAGAGAAGCCATTTCAGTGTAAGATGTGCAATACTAGCTTTGCTGGTCATAGTCATCTAACTAGACACATGAGGACTCATACTGGAGAAAAACCATTTGAATGCGAGATGTGTAGCAGTAGTTTTTCTCAGCGCAGTCAACTAACAGAACACGTGAGGATTCATACTGGAGAAAAACCGTTCCAATGCAAGATATGTAGTAGTAGCTTTTCTCGACGCAGTCATCTAACAAGTCACATGAGGACTCACACTGGAGAGAAGCCGCTTCAGTGTAAAATGTGCAACGATACTTTCACTTGTCAGGATAGTTTTCTAGACCACATGAGGACTCATACTGGAGATAAACCATACCAATGCAAGGTGTGTAGTAGTAGCTTTGCTCTACGTGGTGATCTAACAAGACACATGAGAACTCATACTGGAGAAAAACCATTTGAATGCAAGATTTGCAGTAGAGGGTTTGCGCAGAGCAGTAATCTAACAAGTCACATGAGAACTCATACTGGAGAAAAACCATTTCAGTGTGAAATGTGTAGTAGTACTTTTGCTCGCCAAGATAATCTTCTAAACCACATGAGGATTCACATAGTACTCTAACAAGATACAGGAGGATTCATACTGAAGAAAAACTGTTCCAATGCAAGATGTGTATTAGTAGCTTTGCTCTACGCAGTGATATAACAACACACATGAGGACTCATACTGGACAAAAACCATTTCAATGCAAGATTTGCATTAGCGGCTTTGACCAACGAAGTAATCTAACAATTCACATAAAGTCTCATACCGGAGAGAAGCCATTTCAGTGTAAGATGTGCAGTAGTAGGTTTGCTTTTGATCGTCATCTAACAAGACACATGAGGACTCATACAGGAGAGAAACCATTTGAATGAGAAATATGCAGTACAAGGTTTGTACAGAGCAGCTATATAAAAATTTACATGACACACACTGGAGAACAACCGTTCCATTGTAAAATTTGCGCCAGTAGTTTTGCGCAGAACAGTAATCTAACAGAACAAATCCAGACTCATGCTTCAGAGAAACCATTTCAATGTGAGATTTGCGATAGTAGCTTCACTTTGCATAGTAGTCTAACAAGACAATGAGGACTTCTACTGTAGTAACAGCTTCACGCTTCAGCCCCATGCAAGAATTGCAGAAGTAGTTCTGCTCAAAGCTGTCATTTAGCAAAACGCATGATGACTCATAGTTTAGAGAAGCCATTTTATTGTACATGTAATGCTCTTTTGTTGTATGATCACATCCTTTGCACATTTAATGATGGTCAATTTGATTACGTTTAAAATATATTGAATGTTCGTATATATAAATAACTCTCAGTGTTTGTGTGTATGTCTGTGTGTCCAGTTTCAGCAAAAAGTTTGAAGAACGAAAAATTGGCTGCGCACTCGATTAGAAATTGGAACCTTCAGTTCTGCAGACAGGCATGCCATCCGATAAGCCAATCGGTTATACTGCTATACAATGGAATAATTATGGTCACACTCATTACACCTGCCAGTTTTCAATGGCTTCATGTTCGACACTGCATCTAGCATTATGGATTTATGCCAGAGAAAAAATATGTGCCATACATGAGCAGAAGTGATTGAACTCAAATGGTCAACAAAACTTGCAACCAGTATAGAGCTGTAACAGGCACTGCAGCCATCACAGTATGAATTATACAGAAATAAATGCAGTACACAGAAATAAACACAGTTCAAAACAATATACTAACGCCTTCATTTAAAAGTTAAAATGATAAATGCTAGATATGTTGATAAATATAAATTTTTGTTGCAAAACCTTTTTTGTGGCACATGCACTGCCAGGCATTCAACTGATACGTGATGAAAATAAGATGTACAATAAATGACAAGCTTCGGTTGTCTGGTTGAACCAAATTGAACATGACTGACAATAGGCTTTTGCTCATACGTACTTGAGCTTATTCTTCTGGCGTCGGAAGCATCTGATTGGTTGCTATTGATGGTAATTATTTTTAGCAACGCTTTTCTTTGGGACACAATTCCTTTACACCTAAAACGTGATAGTTCACACAACAGCTACGGATTCTTATTGATATTATTTGAGTTATTCCTTGATTCTGTAGTTGAAATCCAGCCACATGGTGTATCTTGTTGGCCTACTTAAAAGTTGGCCTTGGTGCTGACCCAGCCGATGTCATCAGCCTTATCGACTGGTTTTATTTTAGCCAAGCCGATCAAATGGCCCCTTGAAATATTGTTTTATGTTTTTTATTGGCATATAGGCGTTATAAACCAAGGATAGATGTTTTTAGTTGGAATATTTGTGATGATCTGAGTGTATGCTGATTTTGCATTGACAAATTAGTCTGAAGAGTCAATCGTAATGGTGGCTCGGAATATGTATGAAGATGTTTTAGAATATTTAGATTATGGTGGCAGTGATTTTGAGGTCGGCCAGGCTGAGGATAATTGCTCAGGAAGCTCTTCTTACTCAGACGATCCAGAATTTTATACGATAGAATTTATACATTTCATTGTCAGCACTAGTAGTAATAAGGGCAGTATCCAGTATGGGTGAGTCATCATATACTGAAGCAGGTGGTAAGTAACCCTAATATGTTCTTTAGCAATGTCATGTGCTATACCCAAGAAGTGCTTTGCTGGTTTCCCCCAAAGATCAACAGATTTTTTTCACCTGTAACTGTTTCATCAACAAATTCCTTTTCAACCAGTCGTATTATTTTATGTTGCCATGCATTTTTTTTTTCTAGTTGTATCCCTAGTCGTTTGGGTCTCCACAAAGGGCCAGAGAAGCAAGCAAGATTGAGGAGATCAAGGCAAGCGATTCGGGACGGGAAGACAAGCTGTACGTGACAGCCAGCCATTGGATCTTACCCTGATGTGGGCTGTCGGGAGGTCGCATCAAAATTGGTTAAGGATGACAGCTATGAGCTTGCTGATGATGTCCCAGATTTCGCGGTGCAACAAACTGGTCCTACAAACAGGTACTGGTTGATAAAAATAAATTGTAAATGAAACTATGATGAGTGTGCTACAAATTTTTATGCTTGGTCAGCTGCACAATGTTGGGTCAGGTAACGGATGACGACTTGAATGCCATGAGTTTTTTGGCGCTACCTTTCAGCAAATTGTAATCCTGGCTCAATCATGATGAGAATTGAATCCACCCTCCATCTCTTTAGTTTTCATGTTCACCCCAGTATTTACTCAAGTTGCATAATGGTGGTCATGTAATACAGCTGGATATATTACCACTAGAGGTCTGCTAAAAAGGGACTCTCAGTTTTTATCTCTGGTAGGACTACTGTTGAAGAGATAAGGGAGTTATTGAGTTAAATGTTCTAATACCAATATTTCTATGACCATGTTCCCTCGTAGAAGGCTATGCTATAGTAATTAAGAGGATTTCACTCATGACATCTATGTTAAGAACATCAGATGCCCAGTATTTACTCAAGTTGCATAATGGTGGTCATGTAATACAGCTGGGTATATTACCACAAGAGGTCTGCTAAGAAGGGACTCTCAGTTTTATCTCTGGTAGGACTACTGTTGAAGAGATAAGGGAGTTATTGAGTTACATGTTCTGAATACCAATATCTCTATGATCATGTTCCCTCGTAGAAGGCTATGCTATAGTAATTATGTATCTTACTAATTAGTAATGTAAATAGTTTTACTCATGAACACTGAGTGTTGTCATGGTTACTGCTGAAATATAGATTTTTTATAAAACAGTCTATTCCTATATTGCTTGTTTGTTTAAGCACCCTGATCTTTCTATTCAGCAACTGACATGACAGCTCTGTTAGTAACATCGGATGCACAGCCAGGTGATTCTAATGACAGCCTCCTTTCCACCAGTAAGTTAGAAGGTGTTTTCAAACTTTAACAATTACTACCCTCAAGTACTTTGCTATTATGTCTTTTTATCTACTGTAAAGTTCCTCCAAAACCTTGTTCTATATGACTATTTGCTCTACAGCTCATTTCTGTACACCCATTATCTCCACAGACATGTTCTTTTTATCCATTTCTTTAATGTCATTGCTCTTTATAGCCATATTTTCTATAGCCACGATCACTATAGCCATTTGCTCCAAGGCGATGTTCTCTATGTCCATTTTTTGTATAGCAATGTCTCTATAATCTTGTTCTCTGTAACTATGTTTCCTATAACCATGTTCGGTATGACCATGTCCTCCATTACCGTGTTCGCTATTGCCATGTTCTCTATAACTAGATGCCCTATAACAATGTGCTCTATAACCAAGTTCTGCATAACTATTATCTCTGTTGTCATGCTCCCACAAACAAGTTATTAATATAGCCACATTGTCCCATAACCACGTTTTTATAGCCTTATTATCCGTAACATGTTCTCCATAGCCTTGTTCTCCCATAGCCATGTTCTCCATAGCCGTATTCTCCTACAACCATGTTTTATATAGCTGTGTTATCTGTAAATTCGTACTTTATAAGCATGTTCTTATAGCCACGCTCTCTTTTACCATGTCCTCGATAACCACGTTCTAAATGTTCATTTACTCTATATCAATGCCTCTATGACCATGTTCTCTTCAATAATGTTCTCCATATCCAAATTCTTTACAGCCAGTTTACCTATAACCATCTTCTCTATAGCCGTATTTGCTATGGCTATCATTTGAATATTCATGATCTCTATATTAATGTTTTCTACAGCCATGCCCTCTGTGGCCATGTTCCTATAAACATGGTGTTCATGATCCTGTGTTCTGTGGCCATTTCCTCTATAGTCACACTGTCTATAATCATGTTCTGTATACCAATGTCTCGATTGCCATGTTCTATACAACCATGTTCTTTATAGCCAAGGTCTTCATAAACAGTTCATCTATGACCATATTTCTTGAGCCATATTCACCATAACCAAACTCTCCAAAGCTATTTTCGGTATAGTTGTTTTCTCTATAACCATTTGGTCTATAACCATGTTTCATATCACAATTCTATCTATGGCCATTTTCTGTATACAGTAAAACCTCTAATTGAACGCCATGACGCCTTCCTCTATAGTGGTGGTCAATTGGAGATGGCATTCAAATAGAGGCTGGGCGTTGTATTTTTCAAATGGCTTGGTAGAATTTGGGGAAGATAAATTTAGCTCTTTTACTTGACCATTTTATCCATAGCCAGGTTTTTATAGCCAGTTTACTTATGGCCATGTTCTCTATAGCCATGTTCTCTATAGTCATATTATCTATAGTCACTCTGTCCATAGCAATGTTCTATATGACAATGTCCTTTATATCCATGTTATGTATTCCAAAGACTCTATGACCATGTTTTATATGGCATTGTTCTCTATATCCGTGTTAGGGATTCCAAAGACTCTATGACCATGTTTTATATGGCAATGTTCTTTATAACCATGTTATGTATTCCAAAGACTCTATGACCATGTTCTATATAGCAATGTTCTCTATATCCATGTTATGTATTGCAAAGACTCTGTGACCATGTTCTATTTGGCAATGTTCTTTATATATCCGTGTTATGTATACCAAAGACTCTATGACCATGTTTTATATGTTAATGTTCTCTATATCTGTGTTATGTATGCCAAAGACTCTATGACAATGTTCTATATGGCAATGTTCTCTATATATCTGTGTTATGTATGCCAAAGACTCTATGACCATGTTCCATATGGCTATGTTCTCTATATCCATGTTATGTATTGCAAAGACTCTGTGACCATGTTCTATTTTGCAATGTTCTCTATATCCGTGTTATGTATACCAAAGACTCTATGACCATGTTATATATATGGCAATGTTCTCTATATCCGTATTATGTATTCCAAGGACTCTATGGCCATGTTCTATATGGCAATGTTCTCTATATCCATGTCATGTATACCAAAGACTCTATGACCATGTTCTATATGTCAATGTTCTCTATATCCATGTTATGTATTCCAAAGACTCGATGACCATGTTCTATATGGCAATGTTCTCTATATATCTGTGTTATGTATGCCAAAGACTCTATGACCATGTTCCATATGGCTATGTTCTCTATATCCATGTTATGTATTGCAAAGACTCTGTGACCATGTTCTATTTTGCAATGTTCTCTATATCCGTGTTATGTATACCAAAGACTCTATGACCATGTTATATATATGGCAATGTTCTCTATATCCGTATTATGTATTCCAAGGACTCTATGGCCATGTTCTATATGGCAATGTTCTCTATATCCATGTCATGTATACCAAAGACTCTATGACCATGTTCTATATGTCAATGTTCTCTATATCCATGTTATGTATTCCAAAGACTCGATGACCATGTTCTATATGGCAATGTTCTCTATATATCTGTGTTATGTATGCCAAAGACTCTATGATCATGTTCTATATGGCAATGTTCTCTATATTCGTGTTATGTATTGCAAAGACTGTGACCATGTTCTATATGGCAATGTTCTCTATATCCATGTCATGTATACCAAAGACTCTATGACCATGTTCTATATGGCAATGTTCTCTATATTCGTGTTATGTATTGCAAAGACTCTGTGACCATGTTCTATTTTGCAATGTTCTCTATATCCGTGTTATGTATACCAAAGACTCTGACCATGTTATATATATGGCAATGTTCTCTATATCCGTATTATGTATTCCAAAGACTCTATGACCGTGTTCTATATGGCAATGTTCTCTATATCCATGTTATGTATACCAAAGACTCTATGACCATGTTTTATATGGCAATGTTCTCTATATCCATGTTATGTGTTCTAAAGATTCTATGACCATGTTTTATATGGCAATGTTCTCTATATCCGTGTTATGTATTCCAAAGACTCTATGACCATGTTCAATATGGCAATGTTCTCTATAACCATGTTATGTATACCAAAGACTCTATGACCATGCTCTATATGACAATGTTCTCTATATCCGTGTTATGTATTCCAAGGACTCTATGACCATGTTCTATATGGCAATGTTCTCTATGTCCATGTTATGTATTCCAAGGACTCTATGACCATGTTTTATATGGCAATGTTCTCTATATCCATGTTATGTATTCCAAAGACTGTATGACCATGTTCTATATAGCAATGTTCTCTATATCCATGTTATGTATTCCAAAGACTCTATGACCATGTTCTATATGGCAATGTTCTCTATATTCGTGTTATGTATTCCAAAGACTCTATGACAATGTTCTATATGGCAATGTTCTCTATATCCGTGTTATGTATTCCAAAGACTCTATGACCATGTTTTATATGGCAATGTTTTCTATATCCATGTTATGTATGCCAAAGACTCTATGACCATGTTCAATATGGCAGTGTTCTCTATGTCCATGTTATGTATTCCAAGGACTCTATGACCTTCTTCTATATGGCAGTGTTCTCTATGTCCATGTTATGTATTCCAAGGACTCTATGACCATGTTCTATATGGCAATGTTCTCTATATCCGTGTTATGTATGCCAAAGACTCTATGACCATGTTTTATATGGCAATGTTCTCTATAACCATGTTATGTATGCCAAAGACTCTATGGCCATGTTCTACCCAATCATTTTCTTTAAAGCCAAGTTTTTATAGCCAGTTTATCTATGGCCATGTTTCCTATAGTCATAATCACCATAGCCAAGTTGTCTATAGCCTTTTTTGTGTCGTCTGTGTCCCTATAGTCATTTTGCCCCACCATATCTTCAATAACCAGTCTGTCTATGGCCACCTTCTGTATGCTCACGATCTCTCTATCTGTGTTTTTATAACCATGTCCTGTGTGGCCATGTTCTTACAGCTGGTCTCCACAACAATGTTCTCTATAGCCATGCTTCCTCTTACCATGTCTTATATCCAGGTTCTGTAAATAGATTTCTTTATTCTTATGTTTTCAACAACTAGGTTCTCTATAGTCAAGTTGTTTATAGCAGGTTTATCTATAAACATGTCCCCTATAGCCATATTCTCTATAATAAAGTCCTCAGGCCATTTGTTGTATCGTCATTTTGTCTTTTGTCAAATTCTCAATAGCCATGTTTTCATGGTCATCTTCTGTATAATCATGATTTCCATATCCGTGCTCTCCAAAACTGTGTTCTCTGTGGCCACAGTGTCATAACCATGTTCTGTATAGTCATAATATCTATATCTATGTTCTTAATATTTGATTTTCTATATTCATACTCTTGACAACCATGTTTTTTTATAGCCATGTCTTCTACAGCCATGTTATCTAGATTTTCGTTTTCTGCAGCCACATTCTCTGTAACCACATTCTTGGTAAACACGTTCTCTGTAACCACGTTCTCTACAACCACATTCTTCGTATCCATGTTTTCCATAACCACGTTCTTTGTAACCACGTTCTCTACAACCACATTCTCCATATCCATGTTTTCTATAATCATGTTCTTCATCAACGTGTTCTTCATAACCATATTCCCTATTGCCATGTTTTGCACAACTTGCTTTTCAATTGCCACATTCTCTATAACCATGTTTTCCTTAGACATGTTCTCTATAACCTTGTTCTTTATAACCATCTACTGTATAGCCATGTTTTCCATAATTGTGTTCCTATAGCTGTGTTCTCTGTGCCTTTGTTATCTCTAACCATTTTTCTATAGTTATGATCTACATGTATATATCCATATCCTCTCCTGCCATGTTCTCTATAGCTGTGTTCTCTGTGCCCTTGTTATCTCTAGCCATTTTCTCTATAGTTATGGTCTACATGTGTATATCCATATCCTCTCCTGTCATGTTCTCAATAGCTGTGTTCTCTGTGCCCTTGTTATCTCTAGCCATTTCCTCTATAGTTATGGTCTACATATGTATATCCATATCCTCTCCTGCCATGTTCTCTATAACCATGTTCTCTATGCCTTTGTTCTCTCTAACCATTTTCTCTATAGTTATGATCTACATGTGTATATCCATATCCTCTTCTGCCATGTTTCCATAACTGTGTTCTCTGTACCCTTGTTCTCTCTAACCATTTTCTGTATAGTTAAGATCTACATGTGTATATCCATATCCTCTCCTGCCATGTTCTCTATAACCGTGTTCTCTGTGCCCTTGTTATCTCTAACCATTTTCTGTATAGTTAAGATCTACATGTGTATATCCATATCCTCTCCTGCCATGTTCTCTATAACTGTGTTCTCTGTGCCCTTGTTCTCTCTAACCATTTTCTCTATAGTTATGATCTATGTATCCATGTTTTGTATATCAATGTCTCTGACCATGTTCCTTACAGCCAGCCATATTTTCTCTATGAAAAATTGACTGTATTGCTAATATCTTTATTGCCAATTTATCCGTCAATATGTTCCCTATAGTCATATTCACATTAACCAAGTCCTCTGTAGCCATTTTCTAGGTAGTGATTTCTTTTTTGTTTTTTTGTCATCTTCTGTATAATCTTGGTTTTTATATCCATGTTCTCAAAAACCAAGTTCTCATTGGCCATGTTTCCATAACCATCTTCCCAATAACCATGTTTTGTACATTCAATCTCCATATCTATGTTCTGTTTCTATGTCTTCTGTTCTATATCTTATGTATGGATTTGCCTTACCCTGCTCCGTCACATCACTAATGATTGATTATTCCCAAACTCCCGACTATCTCATTTTTATATGATAAATTGCCTAACATTAACCTTTTCAAATATTCTGTTTTCTAGGAATAATCATAATTTTTATTCATTATCGCAGTCTACAATTGTTGCTGTCAGCACTTCTGTAAATGATGCTAATTTGCTGTTGTTGCAGATATAAACAGATTTGTTGGATTTCCCTTGGGAATGGTTCCTTTGATGATGAGAGTACATCTGGTAAAACTGTAAGTTATTGTGGTTAGTTGGCTCATTATGTCTGTTCTTAGAATCACTTCATGGTATATTCTGTCTGCTGTGTAAACTCAATCATCTTCTATTTCTCGACCATTCCATAGGATATGCTATCTGTTGTGTGAAATCAATGCTTTTTATTCCATTCACCTTTTGATGTTAAACATCCCTGTTGAGTTTCCAAAGATATTTAAAGCATCTTCTACACCTGTTGCTGTGAGATCACTGGTTTGTAAATGTATACCTCATCTGTGTGCAAGTCTTGTGTTGAGCAGGCTTATAGTAGCTCTGGCTTATGATAGACTACTTTATGTTTGTGAAAGATATTCGTCCTTGTCCTTAGACAGTCACGCTCTTTCATAGTTGCTTTTAGCTATCTTATCGGTATTTAGGTACATAATGTAAGTCTCCTGATGATGGTTTATTATCTTAGATTCCGGTGATGCAGATAGATTGCTATCAGACTGGTTTTAGGATTTGTCGTCTCCTTTTTGCATGTTAGTTATTAACGTTTCCCACTAGATTATAGCACTCCTTTCTGTTTGTCTAAAGTAAATAAAATTTTATTCAGTCGTCTATAATCAACTGTGTTTTACCAACCTAATATGCGCAATCTTCTGAAGATATTTCTTGTATTTGTAGATGCTGGCTGCTGAGATTCATACATTGAAATGTCAAGGTAATGTCGGGATAGTCAAGGGCTTCCAGTACAGTAACCAACTGCAGCAGCAGTCTTGACTTTAGCTGCATTCATTCTGCTAAACCATATTACATAACCATCTAAACCCATACAGTGAAGTTGAAACTTATAGTTTTTTATATTTTTAAAATGATGTTTATCAATCAGTGGAGTGTAAAACTCTCAATACATGTATTTGTAGTTAGAAGTTATTTCCTATTTCCTATCTTGAAATATTTTTCATAGGTTACATAAGATCCTTGCTTGCAGCGCTCAGAGTTAACAGGGAAATTCTAGCTTTTTTAATAACATACTAAGTCAAAATGCTTTCTTATAAAACCTGCTGTTGTCTGGAGGTGTTCACACTGACCTTGACCTCAGCATTAGTAAAGTGAACCTAAAAGTATTGCCATCATGGAGCAAAACATTTATGACGCCCAAGAGTTTTAGAGAGAACCATTTGTTGGCAATAGTTGACTAAGTAAATAGATTGATGGAGCTATTATAATGTATCTTAGACCTAGAATATGATTGTTCATGATTAAGGTTTGGGTACCCTATGCAACCTATCATAACAGGCAGCTACTGTTTGTGGTACCCTAGGCTGAAGGGAGGGATTCCAAATGTAGAGCCAGTAAAGTTGGTTGCCAACACTGGTTTCACAAACTCATTAAATTCCTACACATTCCTGGGGGTCCTCCCATGTTTTGTGACGATTCTGACGACCCGACGACAGGGATATTTAAAAAGTGACAGACGAGACGACCATTTACCAATGTAGGTGACGAGGATTGCGTAAATAGGATTACTAAAGGTACGGCTGCACGTAACGAATTTTTCGTTGGTTCGGAGTTCTGGCCGAAATCACGAAAAACGCAGAATTAATCGGTCAAAATTCACAGAATTATTTGAGCTGTGCATGTCCACCGAGTTCGTCGACGAAACGCTTTTAACAGATTAAACAAATTATTAGCGAGCACGATTCTAGCAGCTTTAGCAATTAGTATAGTCCAAGACATGTACCGTGACACACAATAAAAATACCGAAGCATTTCAACATAGAACACACGATGTAACTGTCTAAGTCGCGCTATTATTAGTTAGCAAACACGACTTTAGCAAATTTTAAGATATACGTAGTCCGAAAACATAATGCGACACACAAGAAAAGTATTACAGAAAGTTACCATAGTAAATACGATGCAACTGACTTGTTTGCGCTAGAGATGTCGACATTCTCTACCACAAAACTTTTGCTGCTAAAAAGAAAATATAATTAAAAAATAAACAAATTGTAGCTATAGCGTCCAAACAATAAATACATTCAATAACGCAATTTAAGCAATTGCATCGTGTGTACTATGTTGATTTGCACTTATACTTTTACTATTGTGTGTCATTATACGTCTCTTTGACTATACTAATTGCAACAGCTGCTGAGATCGTGCTCGTTGGCACGATTCTAGCAGCGCAGAATAATTCTGTGTGTTTCAATCATTTCGTGATTTTGGTTAGAACCAACGAAAATTTTGTTACGTGTTGCCGTATCGTTACTAACTTATTATTTGTTCATAAATCACCACGGTCAACCGAAACTTCACTAGTTTTGGTTTGAAGCATCTGGCTCAGCATTTATAGACTGCCAAATAATTAAAGCAATGAAATGCCACGACATTGATAGCAAATCCGTTTCCAAGTCTGTGACTGACAGTGATTATTAAAGGCAATATCGGTCTATTTTCCGTACAAGCAATATAGCTCTAAAAACCTAAGACGGCTGTCACTCTTCGCGGAGTAATCAGCAACGCTCCCAAACATCACTAATATGTTTGTGAAGGTCGCTGGTTGAGCCATGCTTTTGGTTAGCAGAAGTTCAAACCTAGCGAGTTTCAGATTTTTAACGCAGCCCGGTGCCACCAGTATAGATATTTGTATTAAAATAACGAATGTGAAGAAAGAGGTTGTTTTGGTTACCAATTTGAAAAAGGTGACAGTGATTTTAAAAGTGACGACAGTGATTTTAAAAGTGACGACAGTGATTTTAAAAGTGACTATTCTGACGACAGCTTTGTGTGGTAGGACCCCCATTCCTTTGCTTAGCTAGCAGACATTTCATCTTGTTTTTTGTATTCTTTTATTAGAGTATTTGAAATATTTGCTCAACTTTCAGCTAGTGGAGTAAATGGGGCGCTCTCATTATTGAGGTAAGTTATTTTCAATGATTAGTACTTGGTTCAGACCATAGCATACTAAAATAGGGCGTAGTCCTTTCTTTTATTAGAGAAATATTTTGTTGTTTCAACTAGTTCAATAACTGGACTATTTACTATTTGGATTATTTTACCATTTTCAGTACACAGAGATGCAAGTATTACTGTCCTTCACACTTATAATTTTATTTTTTTACATTCCTTATAAAATACAACCAAACTCTTCATGTTTAGCCACATATAGGATTTTATAATTAGGCTATTCATGGTACATGAGTGAGATAAGACACTAAGATACTACCAGCTTAGCTCTTTTATCTACTCGCTGAAATGATACAAAATTGAGGTCTGTTGAGGTGTGTTGTATTTGATTTGCTATTTTGTGATACAATATATATGTGCATGTATGCTTATAAAAATGTATGACTTTTTAAATGAGAGCAGATAACTCTGGTAATTAGAGGTTGAGGTAGCTCTATTGATTTTTTTATCTCTGCATGAGGCCAATTTGAAAAGACAAAGAATGTCTGTATATAATCAGATGTCATGAGGTATTAGGTTTTACCAATGATATACAGCCCCCTGGGGGCTGTATATCATTGGTCTTACTGCTAGTAGGAGCTGTGTCGGACCAATGATATACAGCCCTGCATGGGGGGACTGTATGTCATTGGTCCGACTGCCCTTGTGTAGCCACGAGTGGTTGTTGGGGAAAAAGTGCACTCGTTAGATTTCACCTCAGACAATCAGCAGAGCAGCAAAACATGCCACCATCTACAGACTCACTCCCTTGTTGAAAAATCAATCATTTATCCTAACCTCTAAGGGTAAACCCTTCCTGCAGAATAACGGATGGACAGACAGACACTGCCTTTATGATTGGAGGTGTATTTCCGTTCTACTTTATTTTTGACATATATTAAGGATTTTAATTTTTTCTGTAGCATAAACCTGGCTGGCCTGAAAAATGTGAAACATATCGGTTTTATTTGACCTTGAAGATTGGCTTTTCCCGTTTCCCGAATTATGTAAACTTAACATAATAAAGAACCCTAAACCAAGGAAAAAAATGTAAGCGAAATGGAAAAGCTGTTACCGGTAATAAAAACCAATAATACTACAGTCGTACCTGCCAACACTCACGCATTGAGCGTGAGACTCGCGCAATTGCCTCACACATCTCACGCCCATGTCACGCAATTGCTCCTTTTACCTAAGCAAACCTGTTTTTTGCCCCAATATTCAAGTAGTAATCATATGCTTACTACTAATAAACAACTATGTATACTCAACTATAAACAACTATGTGACACTCATCTATCAATAACCTCCACGACATGTGGTCTCCATATGAAGTTATAGGTTTTATCTTTCGCATGTTGTGTTTTTGCGCGCTATGACACTACCCCATTTCTCAAATCCTTGCGTTTTCATTGCCCCCAAAATAGACTCTCCCTCTTTTCCCCACTTCAGGGTTGGCAGGCCTGACCACAGTTACTGTGCGATCATTAAAACTTAGGTGTAGTCTCTTTTATTTTAAGGATGAAATGGTGAGTTTGAGACTACCTTAGACCAGGTTAGGCACTTCACCTGCGGTTTATTATTTGTATAACGTCAAATCCTTATAACATAAACCCTTTTCAAGAATGAAATATTTATGTTGCAGGAGAGTTTAAAGTAGCTGCAAATAACATACTTTAGAGCAGTTTAAAACACAGAGTGAATAAATGATTGTTTTATATTAGTAAATATTTTGAGATGATTATGCTGGGTAATACTCTTTTTTAGTTTTGCAACACAGAGGGATTGCCAAAAAACAAACATTTACGGGGTCAGCCCTTTACAGGCCAAAGCTTTATTGCTGAACTGGCTGTCAGGCTTTTCATTTTAGGTTTTTAATTGTTATCCAATTCATTTATTGCAAAGATGAAGCTGCCTATTCTTGGTATGGCTTTACTTTGATAAAATTACATTTGTAATTTCACACACAAAAAAACGTTGAACTTGTACTGTACCTAATTAAAATACCTCTACTTTTATAGTTGTATAACATGATAGATAAACTTGAGGTGTTCTACTAGAAAGACCTTGCAAGCATGAAATAAGTTAATCCCTGTCTAACTAGTTAAAATTTGTGCTTCATAAGAATCCTCATATAAAGGGAGTTGCCTGCTTTGCGAAACTTTGAGTTGTCCTCTCCGCTAAAATTAGAAGATAAGCTAAACCTCACAGTCGTAACGATCCAAATAATCACATATGCGACGCTGTGTACGACGGTAGTAAAAGGTTGTTGTAGGCCTTCAGTGATGGGTCAGGTCATAGATATATAAACCTAGATTGGCCAATAGGGAAAAAGCTTGTCAGACTTGAATAGCATGACGTAACGTCATTGTATTGTACCTCATGCTTGACTGCACTGTTATTAACAATGGAGCTCATCAGGAGAAGAGGACAAAATCACATATATTTTCACATTAAAACCTTCTTGGATACATAATCCAGTAAACTAAAGAAATTATGTGATAATATCTGATAACCATCATAGATTAAAAGTATAAAAGCTATGAAATGTTGCACACAAATCATGAGCCATCAGGGCTTCATTTGCCTCCCTCTCCTATCCCCATTCTCTCTTTTCCCCTTCCCCAAAGAAGTGAGAAGGGGAAAAGAGAGAAGGGGGAAAGGAGAGGGGGCAAATAGCCCACCCACCCGAAGCGCCAGACCCTGGCTAAGTGAATAGACTAATATCATGCTGAACTAAACATGACTAAATATGATGAGCCTGTGAAGTTTTGATCTGATCAGGAAAATGGAATCAATGGCTTTCTTAGCTAGAGCTGGAACGAGATCAAGGAATGCAGGGTCGGACCAGACTCAGGGTCAGCATTAAGGCCAAGATCGGGTCGGACCGGGTCAGCACGGCGCGCGATTTTTTATTCATTTAAGGTTAAGAGATAGTTCTATTACAGCCTAATGTTGTGACATCAATAAACTAAGATAAAAGAAACCATTATCACACCAATCATTATATTTTGTGGCTTAGTTTATAGATGCAATCTACAATTTACGGCTAGACATTGGTGGATCAATGCTATTCAATAGGTGATAGATTAATGGCATGATTTGGCTAGTGTTTTTATTACAGATTTTATTTTCAACTGCTATTATAATCAAGAAGGGATTAGTTAAGAAATACTTTGCAAATATAGAAATATATAACCCAGCATAGTGAAAAGCAAAAATCCATCACTTACCTAAAACTTCTGGTATTAGTGAAAGAAACTAAAAATAAAATATATTTGCTGGATTGAAAGTTCCTAGACGGGCTTTTAAACCATAACTGTCACGTACAACTTTTATCGTATTTACTAGGTAAGTCAGACACGCTGATTGAGATTTTGTACTCAAAATAAAGATTAGTCCACTAACTTTCAGAGTAATGAAGGCTTTTTTACAGTGTTTTAATTTTGGTTTCGAAAACAACACAATCGGCACAACAAGCTCCGCCCATAAATACGTGACGTAACCTAGCTTTTTAGGAACAGAAGTTACGTAGGGATGTTCAGACCGATTTAGAATAATAGAGATGGGTGTTTTACAATACATTAATATCTAAATTCAGCCTTAAAAATAATCTCAGTCTTTTCTGAAAGGTAGATTAGCTATTTAGCATTGCATATTTAAAAAAGCGTAATAACAACGCCAGCTTGTGATAAAACCGCGCTTTTTGAGCTCATTTTTCTTGGCGTCCAGCCTATTTAAAGATCGTGGAACAAGCTAAGAGCATTTTTAAATAGTTTATATACCTTTCATAAAAACCTGCGATTATTTTACAGGCTGGATTTAGATAATAATGGGTTTTAAGACACCCATCTCTATTCTTCTAAATCGGACTAAACATTCCTAATTTCCGTTCTTGAAAAAGCTAGGTTTCGTCACATATTTATGGTCGGAGCTTGTAATGCCGATTGTGTTGTTTTCGAAACGGATATTGAAACGCTTTAATAAAGCTTAAATGACTTTGAAGTTTAGTGGACCAATCTTTATTTTGAGTACAAAATCGGAATCAGCGTGTCTGATTTACCTAGAAACTACGATAAAAGTTGTACGTGACAGTTATGGTTTAAGTTCCTCAGGATGCCCTCATTGTAGATGCCTCAATAGTATTGAGGTGGATCGTTCTTTGTAGCTTAAAGGTTGACTTGCAACGAAATTCACATTACAGTTATTTGGTATCAAAATATTTATCATGTTTCACTCTGTTGTGTTGTAGGTGCCAAATAAGTGGAAAAGTGATTACAAGCATTTACATGTAAAAGCTCAAAAACAAAAAGCCGCCATAGATTGGAATCTCTTTATTTCGATGACGTAGACATTACAGTTTGGTTATCGTCTTGTCATGTGATTTTCTCACGTGAATTGAAAAGCCAATAAAAAGCTAAATATATAGCTTATCGTTGCACTAGTTTATGACAAACACTTCGGGTTTTACCGAATACCCCGTATCAAATATAGACGCTCGCTACTTTACAGTTTTGTTTCGGCATTATTTAATCGTTAAGTCGTCATCTGATCGTGTGACCCAATACTTCGAATTACTTTCGATTATCACAGGTGACCAACAGGCTCGTCATGATTATCAGACAATGATATGTACTCCTTCAAGGTAAGGTTAAAAAGTTTAACAATTTTTTTACGGTAAATTATAAGATATCAGTGCTAAAAGTGACAGCATTACAATGACGATAAAACAGATGCGTAAGAACAATAGACATGGTTTTATTGAATGCGTGAAGTATATTTATAAAAATATTTTGACGAATGAGGTTGCATGAAAGTGTAAACAGAAACCATCCTGTAATAACTACGTCCCATTTGAGCCGTTTGGGAAAGCGAATCCAAACTACGGCGGTCTCGTGTGGCTGCGATTAACTGTTCGTTTTTTAGCTTTTAAGATTTTGTAATCACATTTCCACATATTTGGCACCTACAACACAACAGAGTAAGAGATGGTGAATCTTTTGATACCAACTAACTGTAACGTGAATTTTATTGCAAGTCAACCTTTAAACAATAGCATGATGTTGAACCTCAGAAACTTCTTCATGGTAGCACTTAGTGCTAGCCTGGGAAAGTTTTTCACCAATCCCGCACTACTAAGCAACACTCTCGGTCGCTTTCTCACTGTGGTTGCAAACCTCAATCACCACAGGCGAAGACAAAGTCAAGCCACCACGATTCTTAACTGTGATTAGGGAATTCGTCGCTTGGTTTACATCATAGTTGGTAACATCTACGATGCTAGTGATACAATCATTACATTTCAGCTTTGGTGACCTAGCCAGCTACATAGCCAGCTGTAAAATAATCATTCTGTCTCATTTTTGACATAAGATATACTTGCATACTCATCATTTTTAGTCATGTTTAGTTCAGCATGATATCAGTCTATTTACCTAGCCAGGGTCTGGCTCTTTGAGTGGGTGGGCTATTTGCCCCCCCCCACCCATTTTCTTTTTTCCCTTCTCTCTTTTCCCCTTCTCACTTCTTTGGAGAAGGGGAAAGGAGAGATTAGGGATAGGAGAGGGTGGCAAATAAAGCCCTGATGGCTTATGATTCGTTCGCAACAATTCATAGCTTTTATAGTTTTAATCTAAGGTGGTTATCAGATATTATCACAGAATTGCTTTAGTTTACTGGATTATGTATCCAAGAAGGTTTTTATGTGAAAATAAATGTGATTTTGTCAAATTCTCCTCTTAAGCTCCATTCTTACCAGCAGTGCAGTCAAGCGTGAGGTACAATACAATGACGTTACGTCATGCTATTTAAGTCTGACAAGGCAACCGATAGGAATAGCTATTATTGGCCAATCTAGGTTTATATCTATGGGTCAGGTATAATTGCAGTGGCTCAAAACCTGGTCAGTTTCTGGGCCGTTTTGTAGGGGTGGAGCTTAATCCGGAAATACAAAAGCTTTAAAGTTAGTTGAACCACTGCAAACGTTTAGTTGTTGAAAAATCGAGTAGTTATATTTTTGTTTAACAAAATATCACGTAAGCATCTTTTCCAAGCAAATTCTTAATTACAAATATGAGTTCTTTTAGCAAAATAACAAAGTATTTGCATAGCTGTTTATCGTAGTTTTTTCTTGTTAAGAATAAATAGTAACACGCTCACGAAACGGAAAAAACCTTCTCAAAAATACACCATTAATTATTCTGTATTCGTTTATATTTGAAAAATAGTTTTATATTTTTTAATATGAATACACTTTTGTAAAGCAGTATTACATAAAATATTGAAAAGTTACGATTATGTTCTGAACAAATAAAATGCACATTAAAACGGTTGTCCACTTTGTTACCATTCTGAGAGCCTAAAATGATTCTATTTTATTTCACCGTAAATATTAGTATTAGCATCTCGTTAGGCATTGATTGTAAAAATGAAGGCAACAGAAGACATCAGTTTCTTATCTTTACTGTATTTGCTGCAAGCACACACTTTATTAACAATTAACTTTATATTACTACCAAGTCTCAACTGTAGCACATTTTGAAACAACAACAGTATGTAGCTACCTAAGGAACAACCATTTAATTGTGTATCTCAAATTTTATTTGAACTTGTTACTACAATGGTGCGTTGTCAGTAGCACCGCCAGGCCTAGACTGTATCTCATCTGTTTGGTTCACAAAAAGTGTAGGAGAGGAGGCAAGGTAAAGCAAGTTTTTGTAGTCTCCTGCAATGCAGGGCAGTTATATTTTCGGACTAGACAGCCTGCCTGTGATCAGTAGTCCTCAGTAGTCAGAGTCGCTTACTGCTTGCAATTTGTCTTAAAAAATTAATTGAAATGCACTGCATATTCATATTGCTTCAACCCTAAAAGAAGACCTCAGTGGGTCATCATGTATTCATAACTGACTTTTTGTATTCGTCATTTCATCTTCTATATTGGCCTACCTACAGGCCTCCCTTGCCTGTAGTCGGCAATCGTGTCGGTAGGTTACCGAAGTCTCGATAGCTGAATGACATGATCGCTGACGACAGTCAACTTCTACGAGGAGCCTGAGGGCCTACCAAATATATTTTTTAATTGCAGTGCATTTAAGCATTATGCCGCTCCTTCTTGCCTCATTGTTAGACGAGGCTGAGCAAACCATCAAAGCCCATGAAATCGAATATGGCAACAAGTTTTACACATACCATGAGGACGGCATATTCAACAAGCATAAAAGACTTTTTGAAGGTAATCTCATATCCTTAAAGCACTTTTTCTCCACTGCCTAATTTGTGATCTTGTGTTGAAAATGAACATTTTATACCTCGGATATTTTAGTGTAACCTTGATTGTGAAGTGTAACCTTGATTGTAAAATGTAGGCCTATGCTTGGTTGTTGTACAATAGAAGTACATGTCAATAGTAGCAAGCAATAAATGTATCAAGCATCATATACACGCAGCAGTTAGTTTTCAATTGAGTGTTAGCAATCAAGTAAGGCTAAAAACCTGCAACGTCTTCAGCCAACGAATCTAAAAAATCTGTACCATGTTTCTTAATTTTAAAATTTTATCTGCTTTAATCTAGCAAGGTGAAGATATTTGGAGAGGTGAAAACGTCATTCATGACAGTCAAGGCTATTTATGTATGGCGAAGAAAAAGAGTATGGCGAAGAAAAAGAGTATGGCTGCATGTACGGCCCTGAAAGACAGCAAACCCAGAAGGAAAAGTACAAAGAACAGCGGAGGGTAAGTTACCGGTACACCAAGAATATTATACTCAGCCTATTATAAGGGACATTTTTGGACAGCAAAACTCGGTCATTGTATGTCCAATATATTTAGACAGGGCTATCCTTCCATGTCCTTGCAAATGCACAGATAGTATAGTATGGATTTTACATAGAGATGATAAATAATATTTATTACTTTTATGGATTTTAATTTGTCTTATTTCTGAAATAGCTATCTTGTAACAAAAGCAGGCGTGCACATTTATATTCTTGTAAGCCCGAAATCAGAGAATGCAGTAAATCTAAGTCTACACTACTGTGAGGGTTGCGACATGTCTAAGCTGTATTCGATACTTTGCTTTTGGTCTCACAGTACATCAAAGTTCAAAAACATTTTCTCTTATTTCAATTCATCTACACTCTCATAGAAATTTGGTAGAATTGCAAAGAAACAAGGACTTGATTGGAATGCTCAGATACCATATCCTTGACCCAATAGCCAGTGAAGTTTATGGCAATCTGTCTAATTTTTCTTGAGAATTTCTCATCCCGAGGCCTCACACATGCGCCAGATAGTATTATATCGTAGTTCACACCTTTGGTTAAACTTCGACGTAATATTTTATTTTACATTTAATATTTCACACCTAAAATTTGCAAAAACAATCATTAAAAGCAAGATAAAATGAATGCGTATTTTGGAGACCTGTCAACAAGGCCTTTGTTTGGACTCTTTTGCCAATTTGAATTTAGTTAGATTGTGCCCACAAATATAAATATGCTATACATGTGCATAAATTCATATATGTTGTCACATGGTGTCGATATACATAATTTACGTATTGTTTACATTTTTAGTCACAGAATCCAACAAAGAGACCGCATCCTCAAGACAATACATCTGATAGTAACACGGAGGTACTCACTCACATAACCAGCAATAAAATTTTTGACAAATCGTGCAATATTAATTATGGTTAAATGTGGAATTTCATTGGTAGACGGATTTTCAAGCCATTTATAGCCCTAGATTAGTAGCTAGAAACATGTGAAGTTATAGTAGGATAATGCAGAAGCACCCCTTGTGTAAGCAGGATTAGGTTTTAGAAACAAATTATTTGCTGCCAACTGCGATATCTGTTAAGTTGCCTGTTCACACCCAGCCAAACGTTCAATGCCTCGAGCATTCTGATTTATAGCTCAAGATAAGGAGGAAATGCAGTGCTTGCTCAGGACAGGTAGGAGTAAGAGCAGAGGCTATGCGAGCTTCCATAGATGTGGGGAGCATCTACGAAATGCCATAAACGACAGCATTATAGATGTAACTCAGACACCTGATGTTACTTTCATACCTAACAGTCCGGTGAGTAGTAATATTCAGTAACTCAGTTTTAAAATTAGAACCCTGTTGCATGATGCTTTCGTGTCACTTTAGTGTAAGTGCTCAGTGTCTGAATTGGAGAGAGTTGTGCAGCGATGCTCCCAAATCTTTGATTCCAGATTTGTAAAGCATATCAAATCGCTGGCATGCGTTTTCCTCTAAATCAAATCACTTAGAAGGGTGACTGCTCAGCTTTCAAATAAAATGAAATTAAAACCATCATCCACTATGTAATTGATGGTTTTAATTTGATTTAATTTAACAAGCTGGGTAATCCATTTTTATGGTGCTTTGATGCCAATCTCATGATTGGTGATTTGATGTGATTTGCAAATCTCTAATCAAGATTTGGGAGCATCTCTGGAGTTGTTATCAACTCTTTGAGAAATTGATTACAAGGTGCCACAACACCATCCGATTCGTTGACTGAGTACTTGGACTAATGTCGCTGTTGTCTTCTACAAGTCAACTCTATGGGCTAAGTCGGTTGAGCAATGTAGGATCGGAGAAGATATATGAAGCCAGGAAATAATTGTGAAATAAAACTACTGTAAAAACAGTAATAAAGTCAGGAACTAGCAAAAGCAGATTTGCCCGGTTCTTTGAGATTGCCAAATTAACTTCCAGCTAATCACAATGTCCAATGTAACTTTCCAATCTACTTCATTAAATTAACAAATAATATTCCTGTCAAAGTCAAAAATCGTCGCAAATAATGCCACTTAAATACTGCATTCACAGTACTTTACAAGTTCAAGGAGATGTAAATATACATGCTATGATTGTTTTTATTTTAGATCAAGGATCTCCAAGAGGAGTTTGCAGGGAGTAAGAAATGACAGAGCAAAAATGCTTCCTGAGGCTTTCTAATACATGCAATATCTAGATAGGCATAGAACAAGTTTGTTCCCTATAACTGTGGGTGAACTGGCAATGAAGGGAGGGCACGCCAGAGGGCATCTGGCGTGCCCTCCACCTCATTGCCAATTCATCTGCAGCCATAGAGAACAAACTTGTTTTAGATAGGAATACTTTTATATGCAAAAACTCGAACTGTTTCAGCTTGTACTGTGCTCAATTTCGAGTAAATATATTGATCAAATGAAAACATACCTGCATACATAAAACATTCAGGATTTTCAACACTGATTTTTTTTAAATAACCCAGACTTATATTTACTTATTTTCACATATCTACATGTAGTATATGTAGCCCTTTTCTACTGTGTTATTCTGTTCTCATTTGTGCTTGTTAAAGGCCTTTTATGGCTTTGGTGCTGATGTGGTAGTAATTAAGTTATGTGCAACATTTTCCTTTTATATCAAATAAAGTAAAATTATTAAACTTTACAATTTATCATGATAAATTCGTCTGATAAATGAAATAACCTACTTCCCATCATTGTTCCAGTGGTCCATCACCAGACATTTTGTCATTGCGCATCGACTTTTCAAACAATGTATGTTGTACAACGTCAGCAATGCCAATAGACATACATCATGCTAAAGGTTTTGTGTGTGCTGCCCCCTAATTTTTCAGAATTGGCTACATTGTGCTTGTGGAGATAACGGGAAAGCTGCTAACAATGATGCACAACAATTGCCTCATGCATTATTTATATTGGAGCAAGAAAATACATCATCATGCCAACAGTAAGAAAATATTTTTTGCCCAACAAATCAAGAAATTTTTTTTGGTCACACAATGCTGTACATAAATAATAAATATATAAGCAAATTGACAAATGAATACCTACAGAGTGCGGTCATGTTCAAAATCTAAATAAAGTTAGTTGTTGGAGAAGTCGGTGTTTGCAGTAAAAATAAGATAGACTATTGTCTTCTGTTGCCCTTTCACAATCTTTGTCTTGCGATACGCTAACATAAATAGTTACACTAAAATGAAATAGAATCTTCTTTAGCTCGCAGAATGGGAGCAAAGTAGACAATTGTTTCAATGTGCATTTTATTTGGTTAGAACATAATCACAAATATTCAATAACTTATGTAATACCGCGTTACATACATGTAAGTGCAATCATATTGCAACGTATGTAAGATATTTTTATACACACTGTATAAACGAATACAGAATAATTAATGATATATGTTTGAGAAGATTTTTTCCGTTTCGTGAGCATGTTACTATTTCGTCTTAACACGACAAAACTACGATAAACAACTATGTGAATACGTTATGCTAGTTTGATGAAAGATCTCATATTTTTGATTAAAGATGTGCCTAAAACGATGTTTATGCTTTATTTTGTTACAAAAAATAAAAAGATTACAGACTCAATTTCTAACCGACTAAACATTGGCACTTGCTTAAAACCTCGTCGCTTAGTGCCGACAAAACACTTGTATTTCCGGATTAAGCTCCACCTCTACAAAACGACCCAGAAACTGACCAGGTTTTGAGCCACTGCAATTATACCTGACCTCAGTGATGAGAACGGGTTATTTCTCTACCGTATATGATGTATACCGCGACCGCAAATTTTTATGACAGAAGCTTGAAACAATCAAGTGGCCTCAAGTAGTATCAATAATTTAGCTTTTAATGCTACAATAATTATTATCATAATAATATCATATTAGTAAAATTATGTTTTACAATGTGTGAGTAAATTTGTAGGTTCAGCGACAACAGACACAGTTTGTTCGTGTTTGGATCGCGTTTTATTATTTCGGCGCATTACCGTTTTGTATAGCGAGTCGTATTTACTACGTACTAATATATTAGCGGGGCATGCGCACGCCCTTCTTTGGATTGGCCATTTTCGAACTGCACAGATTATTACCAAAGTGTGCAGTTAAACTCTACCCTGAATGTTGGGCTATTGAACACTCAACCTCAATCTTTGTATCATTTTTAAACAATTTGTAAGTTGGAGGGCTAGTTTCTAAAAGTTTTACAAAATTTCCAGATATAAAGAGTGAGATACCACACTAATGCCAACAAGGCATTAAGTATTTAAAAAATTATTAAACCTAAACTAGTTATGTTCACATCGTGTTCCTATTACGATTACTTATTTGTCTACCGAACTTGGAAATATTCTGTAAGAGATTACCGACAACATCGCATCTGAATATAAACAGATGACTTGCATGGAAAACAATGTTCTGGTATGATAGGTTATATAAACTGATGTACAATAGGAGGTGGACACATACCTGCCAACTCTCACGCATTGGGCGTGAGACTCACGCAATCACCCCAAAGAAAAAATGAGAATGCGTGAGATTTTTGCCCCAATTTCCACAATTTTATATATACTATCATTGATGCATCAATTGCCCCAAAACCAAATCTCACGCATTGCCCCACTCTTGGGTTGGCTGGTCTGGGTGGACATGATGATCTAAGGTGATCGTGATTGTTCCTGGTACTAACTTTAATATACCTCTGTTCACAGATTTAGCAAATGAGCCACATTTAAACAATATTTTATGTTTGGCCTTCATTGATTTCACAGCCGACCAATCTTTCTGCATTGTTTCTTTATGTTGTTTCCTGTTTACTACCTGTTAGATCCGAATCTTATTTTCTCTTGTTCTATTCATACTTATAAACCTACAATTCTTTAACAATCTGATTAGCTGTGGAGCGATTGCGGAGCTTGCATCGCTCTACAACTGTAGTAATATAGTGTACATTGTTTATTTATTGCTACTGTGACACAATTATCACTGTCTTATTATTTTGCTTTCTGAGCCAGAAAAGATTTTTAATTCTATCATTCAGTGCATAATATCTTGTCATAATTGGAAAAGTCAGCATAGAATTTTTTTGCCACAGTAAATATAGCAAAGAAGGGAAGGTCAGTATATGTCAAAAAGACTTAATATCATAAGAACTGTAACTGTAATACTAAAAGTATAAAACACTGATGCTGCCAAGATATATCAAAACATGGAGATTTGATTTTGTCATTATAATGTTGGGTAGTAGTTTCGACAAGTTGAGTTTAACCAATCACCATCAATCATCTTCAAATCAATATATTTATCAAGTTTATCTTATTGTAATGACACGTTTCTACTTTAATGTTTTCTATCATCTGCCCAATTTTGAGCTAAATTGTTATTTCTTTATTTGCAAGTAGATTTCATTCATAAAAACCCAGTCCTCCATGATCATGTAGTTTTATGCTCTTTGCTTATTTAGATAAATCAACCCAAATATTTAACGTTTGTCATGGAAGCTTTGCTAGCAAAATCGAATTCAGCAACAGATGGTCGAAGTGATGGTGACAGTCTCTATCCAACTGGTTAGTTAGAGAGTTCTGTCAAACTATGTTCATGATAAAAATTATCGACCTTAAAGATTTTAGCATTATGTATTCATGTCTTCCATACCCACTTATTTCTCAATCATGCCATCTATAGCCATGTTAATTGTATCCATTTCCTATTTAACGATGTTCTCTGTGGCCATGCTTACTTTATGATTTTTTCTATTTGTATTTCTTCTTTAGCCATGTTCTCTATAGGGCTCTCTGCTAACTTTATTTTTTCTATAGTCATGTCTACTGTAGCTATGTTCCCTGTAGACATGTCTTACATTCCATTCCTACTATAGTCTTGCCTTTTCAAACCAGAGGGTATTGTAAATACATACTATCCTATTGTGATGCTTTAACAAGCCAGTTTAAAGCACTGTTTAGGCTTGTCCTTTTGTGTAGCTCCACTAAATCAATGTTTATAAGTAGTGAATTACAAATATATTGTAGATATTGAGATTAAAATGGAACCCAATGGTTCATCAGTCAACGCAGATAGCGATAAAGGTAATTATGGTGGAAGAATTTTCCCATTACAACCATGACAACTTATGTATATCAATATACCGTAAAACTTCACATTAAACGCCACCTCTATTCGACAGCTTTTGACCGCCACTATAGGAAAAGGGTTGAAATGTTGAGTGCCACTCTTTAATTGAGCACCACCTCCATTTGACCGCCACTTGAACATTCTTTGATTTTTATGAACCCATAATAGCAAGTGATCAGTAGAACGGTGTCCACAAAATGATGTTAATAATGACTCGGTTACATCAATAACAATTAATTCTTTCATTGTCTGGCTACATAGCTTTTCGTTTTATCCGTTAAAACTTTGAAGGTAACACCATAGAAATAATTAATAACTTTATCAGACTAATAGTAGTTCATTGTTTCTACTTCGATGTATGTAAAAATGGTTTACGATTGTATATTAACGACTAGTTTTAGGGTAAAAGATGTGCCTAACATACATGCGGCTGAAATTTTATCATTGTTTGTGTCAAATGTAATGCTTAAAAGTTTTGCTCTGCAGAAAATAGTTTGGACGCCAATTTCGATTAATTGTCCTTGCGGAAGAAGACTTGAGGTCAGAAAACACTGGAAGGTATTGGACAACCAGAAAATGCTCGTTCCATCGAAAGCAACAACTATAACACAGCTGGCTGAGCAATTGATGCAATTATCTTTGTTTAACAAAAATAAATCCTTGTCTTTGCATGTATTATAGGTATGGTTTGTTAATGTCACTTGTTTATAAATATTTATTTGTAGCATTTGATGGATTTATCATTATATAAACATAAATTTGTGGATTTATAGCATATTATTTGATAGCATCATTACGGTAATCTGGTCTTACAATGGATCGATAATTTAGCTGCAAACTTTCGCAAACATATCAATGATTGCAATGAGCTTTTATGCAACATTGTCAAATATAGATATAAAATAAAAATATGTTTTGAAATTTGAAACAAAATAAAAATTGAAACTCAAACAAATTGCAAAGCAGGACACAAGCTATATTATTTTTGCAGGTTAATTGCAAGCAATCGATAGCAGCTGATAGATATATTTCTTGGTTTTCAATGCATGTTTAATAATAAATCTTCGACAAGTTGGAGCTAAATTAGCAGGTTTGTTGCATTCAAACAGTTTAATATCGCTGAATTTTAGTTATAATATTATCAGTTTAATATCGTTTAATTTATTACATTCAGACGGTTTAATATCATTCCACCGGAAAGAGAGGGCAAAATATAGATGATATCCGATTCTCTCGTAAAAGGGCAAAATTTATCTTCCCAAAATTCTGACGAGTCATTTGAGAAAGGCAATGACAGCTTCTATTTGACCGTCACTACAGAGGAAGGGTTGAAAAAAAGAGCGCTGTGGCGCTCAATTAGATGTTTCACGGTATATTAATTGAAATATGTATTGATGTATATATTGGTATATAGGCCTATATTGCTACAGTAGACGCTCCTATAACGTATACCTCTTGTAACGCAGATTCCAAATAACGTAAAAAATTTATGTGAAGTTTTTGCTTCCTATTATGTAAAAAGTTCCATATAGTGTCAAGTCAGGGGAGTTTTTAAAATCGATTTGGATGTTAGTTTATTTCGCCGCACCTGCAGAAGAAAGAACGCCATGCGATTAGCATACTATTTATTATATATAACTTTCGCGGCATTTTCGTTCATCATAATAGATCGTTAAATGTGTCGACAATGGGCGAAATTGCTGCGCAATTGTTCATAAATACAAATGCAATCGGTAAGTGTAGGTGTTACAGCGTCGGTCCACCAGTCTTATAGTCACAAGTTAGATTATCGTCGAAAACAATTTTTATCCTAGCCTTGCACCCCTGGATAGTAATAGACGACAAACAGGTAGAACTGCGTTTTATAGTAAAAAGATTTTGTTGTTTTGTCTTATTGTAGACGTACAAAATATTTGTTAAATAACAAATATTTTATACTTAGCTAATATTAGCTTTACTTTGCAGAATAGACTTTGCCGTTCAAAAAAATAAGCGACTTGTAAATGAACGTCGAAAATGTGCAGTTCCTATCAACTTGTAAATTTGCCGCAATCATGGTCTATAAAACCATTGAGATTTTCGCAAAAAGGAGAAAGTTGTTGATGCAAATCAATAATTCCGCAGTTGCAGTACAGCCCACAAGTTAAAAGAGTTAGGTAGTTTTTCCTTTTTTGCATGACCAAATTGGTGAGTTTGGAAAGATCTTGGAATGCATTACCGTAAGCAATTTACAAGTATTTTAATGTTCTTATAACATAACATAACTTCCATAAAACGTAAACGTTCTCGGAACGAATTATTTACGTTATAGGAGCATCTACTGTATATGTATTGATATATATATTTGATATATAGAATAAGTTTCATGTATAATTCTCTCTAGATGAACTCTCATCTTTATTGTAGTATTAGCAGAAGTGAGATCAGAATCTGATGATGGTGCTGATAATCTCTACCCATCTGGTTAGTTAAGAATCAACAAACGACAATATATATTAATTTTGATTTACATTATATATATGAATCTCAAAGTTTGTGTGTCCACTGTGATTTTGTGAGCCAGTGTGTCTAGTTATAGCTATTAAAATATCGGAATGAAAGGCTCCAAGATCCTATATATATAGTTTCATATTTATAACCCTCAAAGTTTGTATGTGGTTTGGTATGTCTAGCTATAGCTATTAAAAGCTCGCATTGGCAGTATTTGAACTCATGAATATTGCAACTGAAGGTTGGGAATCCACTTGCCTATCCACGAGTCTCTACGGTGCCTCTTACAATTCACAACTTTTCTATATACAGTCAAACATGGATAACTCGTCCACGGATAGCTCGAACACATGGTTAATTCGAACATTTCCTTTGGTCCGTTCCCACGTAATGATAAATTGCTATAGATAACTCGAACTCAACACTGTTAATTCGAACTGTTTTTTTGCCCAACGGCTACCGAAACGGTTGTTATCGCTTTAGAAAATCACTTTATTCAAAGCCATAGAGGTAAACTTCATCTTTTCGTAATTCATAAGCGTCGTTATTACCACCATCGGCAAAATATTTTTGTCAACGACTTTTCTAAAAGTTTGGTGAAATTTGATTTATACTGCGATACGATGAATAGCCCGGGCTAGCCGGGTCACACGTGCAAGGATTTTCGCCACGCACATACAAAACAAAAGTCGCATGTTGTTTTTGTTTTGTATGTGCGTGGCGAAAATCCTTGAGTGCGTGGCGTAACCCAGCTAGCCCGTGATGAATAGTTTTCCGACGTTGATTCCGTGTTGAATCAACGTCGGAATGTTGAATGTTTAAATCGTCTTAAAAATTCTTGTAATTGAACGTATACGTTATCTGAGCTACAAAAAAACTATTCATCGTTTGACCTAAACACAGAATACGTGTGTACATTCAATAAGTATCTATTAAAAAAGCGTGAGTGATATAGAATGTACCGTAAAACCTCGTAAAACTTCTAATTGAACTGCCTCGGAGTGTTGCTCTCAACGAATCCCAGGTAAAGTAAGGTAATCTGCATAAACTTCAAGAAAAAACGGCAAAATTGATCGTGGGTAAAACCCCAAAAGAAAAAAACGTCTTTTCTTTTGAGCATTTCAACAACGATCAAGTTTTGCCAATGTCAATCTGAAAAACGTCCTGGCAATAACATCACCTCAAACAACAAACCAATCTCAAGTGATAGAAAAATCTATACTTTTTCATGAAAACGTTTTAAACCTTACATTCGAAGCATTCAATTTGAAACAAGCCATTTGTGCTTTTGATTTATATTATAGTTTGTATATGTACATGTATCTACTAATAAATAAGTAAATATATGGACTTGTGACAGTGCTCTGATAACTTGAACGTTCTGATAATTCGAACACTTTTGCTCGGTCCCTTGAAGTTCGAGTTATCCATGTTTGACTGTATATATATATACTGTATACACCCTCTTCTTGATAGAAAGCGCTAAATCACATCTTAATTGAAACTATGAATTCTATTAAATGTTGAGTCGAAACGAAATGCACATTACAGTTATTTGGTATCAAAAGGTTCACCGTGTCTTAAGGTAGGGCCACACGAGACAAACTTCTTACGAAATCGGCGAAATTTGAACGAAACGATTCGAACGAATTGACATTTGGACCAATTTGTCCATCGTTGGTTGCGCACGATGAACGAATCCCGAATTGGACGAAACGTCAGAAATTCCTACGAATTGTTGTTTGATTGGTCGGTTGAAAAGGTTAGTTGAATGTTGAAGGTCGTTTTCTTTGGCGCATATCCAGAAAAAAATAAGAGTGAGAGATTTTATCTGTTTTGAAGAGAGAGAGTTGATTTTGCGTTTAAAATGGAAGACAACCATCTGGAACTGTTTATAGACTTGGTTAGGGAGACAAAAGTTATATGGTGCAAACGATAGAACGGCTATAAGGACTCAAGAGGGGTGAAACTGAGCAATTTTAAGGACATTGTCAGTAGAGTTGCCCCGATTTTGGTATCGGTATCGGTGCCGATATGAGTGTCAAGTATCTGAATCGGTATCGGCCGATCTCTTCTTAAAAAATCTGAACCTGCCGATACTTTTTACAGATCAACCATTTAGCAGAAAACTGTATTTTAACTTGCTATACTAATAAAAATTCATCAGCTGTAAGCTTCTTACTTTTACTTAATGAATTTCAGGCCTGCCACACAATTTATTTCATGTCTATAGCCTGATCAACACAGCGAAGGAAACTTTTTAGCCAGAACGTAAACAAAAAGTGTGGTATTTCCCAATTACAGCGATAGGTTTTATTGCAAGCAATCACGAACAAGATAACAAAAATGGGAAACAAGAACACAGTGTAATATTTCTATTTACTAGCATTACGAAAGTAATTTAAACAGTCGACGCATAAAGTTATCTATCACTCTCTTGATCCTGACGATACAATGGATCGTTTGTATTGTACAAAAAACGGTAACCCCAGTGGCGTATCGGTATGTAGCCTGTCCTCCAACATCTGTTGCAACGGAATCCCCCTTCAGGACGCTTGGCTACATTGATAATGATGGAAGAAAAGAGACGTCTTACTGAGATGATTGAATCACTAACGGTTTTTAAAGGAAACATTGATTTGCTATAAACTTGCACAGGCACAGCAGTTCATCTAACAATAGAAGAGGGACTTCGTTATCACAGATAGAACTGTACCACTAACAGTAATTACCTTTATTTACAAATTACAAGAAACATGGACTGTTTTGTTACTACATGCACGGTATGTCAGTATGTGAATATGTATATATTTTTTTCCATAAATGCAAACAAATAAATACAATAATATTCATGTTTTCTTTGCATTATGTTTGTATTTGCATAATAAAATGAGCTACTATCTATGCAACACAAAAGATCTGAATCGGATTATTTTTCAATTAGGATCGGTATATCGGATCGGTATCTGAATCGGCTGGTGAATTTAGAATCGGGGCATCTCTAATTGTCAGTGAATTGCAGAGGGCTTTTCCAAACTCCAAAGTGAAGTTTACTGGTATGTTTATTTATTTCTAGTAGTAGGTAGTTGGTGGTTGCTAGCTAGTAGTGTGGTAGCTAGCTAGTAGTGTGGCAGCTAGTACTACTGATATCATTGGGTTTTGGGTCATGCTTGTTTTGGACTGATTTTTTTTTATCTGAGAGAGAGTGAGTAGATCATCTCAACAATTGTATCAATCAATTAATTACTTCAGTCTCAGTCATGTTGTCTTGTCTTGTTCCACATATTCTACTGCTGCTACTCTCTACACGTACACATAAAGTTAATTAAGTTTGTTGTTTTTTTGCAGTCGATATGGTGATGAAGAAATGGACCGAGCTTAGGGACACTTTTAACAGCAACAGAAGGGCGTATGATGCAGCTTGTGCAAGTGGGGCAGCAGCAGTCAAAGAGCCGCAGTGGAAGTGGTGGCCACTTTTTAAATGGCTACTCACAGCTCATCGAGAGCAGGCGTAAGTTGGCTTTTAAGATGTTTTTGCACACAAATACTGATTTGTTGGAATAGTAACTGGTTAGTTACTAGTAATTTATTCTACTAGACTTCATAGCTGTGGTGTTGGCATTGGCGGTTTTACCAGAAAATTGAAAACATATATCTATGTATGTGTGTGGAACAGATTAAATAATTCAATTCAGTCTTTTGTTTTTTTTTCAGAACTACTTCTTCCACCAACATACCACCTCCCTCACAAGCCTGCGCACCCTGTCCATTGTCACCTGCTAGACCATCTTCTCCAGTTCCTGCATGCATCACACCGGTCGTCCCGCCAATCGCAGAAGCCCATGCACATGCGTCTACACCTGCTCGACCACCAGCAGCTATCCCACCAACTCCACCGACACTACCACCACCCACTGAACCACAAACGAGCAAAAAGGCATCCTGAGGCATCAAGCGCAAAAAGATCATTGAAGACCACTCCATCGACATCGAGCTGGAGTCCGTAAATGACCAGATCAGAGAACTGAGTAGACCCGCTCCAAAATCGGAACGCCAGCTGTTTGCGGACTCAATTGTGCATGGACTCGAGCGACTCACACCCTACCAATTTGCAGTTGCCAAGAATAGAATTAACAACATGTTGTTTGAGTTGAAGTATGCAGAGCCTGTCCCGCGACCAAGTAGCTCTCTCACAGACAGACCTACCAGCTCCATGTCGTCTTGGAGTACTGACAGGCCCACGAGCGAGAGACGAGATACACCAACGTTCACAGAGATGTTGTCGCCCTCCTGGAATGATTCCTGGCACTAGATTAGCTACAAGTATCTTTCTGTTTGTTTCATCATAATACACATATTGTATTTTATTCCTGCTTAACTGTGTTTTTATCATAATATTATCTGCGTGTATTTTTTATTAATTTTTTTGAGCGAACAATCAATCCAGAATTTCTCATCAGTTTGATATTTTTGTACAATCTAAAAATAATATTTGCTGACTTGCCAATCTTGTTTAGCCGCTCAGAATTTATTTTATCAACCAGAATAAGTACATTTGCACATAGTGTTGAAAAAAAAATATTTGAAACTAAAATTTCTAATCTACATGAACTTAACACACATAAATTTAAAGCATTGATCTTAAATCAAAAATCAAATCCCCGATAATTCTGTAAAACGTAAAACAAACTACGACTAGTAGAGTTCCGAGCAGAGGGGTTGACATTGGTTCGTTTACCTTTGGTTGATATGGGCATCTTGCCATGGGACCGAGCCCTGTGGGCTTGAAAAATACTGCACAAGTCTGTCTCTGATTCCTGCTGCCTTTGCAGTCACACCTTTTCGTAGCTGCGTTCGGGTGGGTTGGTGTGGTGCGTTCGCTGGGTGGGTGTGTTTGTGAACGCCAGAAACCAGGTGTGATGGAGCCGTCTGGGTTTGGAATGTCTAGGTAACCTGGTGGTGTGTAGCTGGTGTCGTTCACCGTGCGCAGAAAGTTGTGTAACACACACATGGCGCGAACTAGGTTTGTTGCCTTCTCTTGGTCTGCCTAAATCATCTTAAACAAGATTTGCCATCGACGAGATAGGACTCCTGCGAAACAAAAATATTTTCAAATTAATACATGACATTCCTCCACGTGCAAAGTGAAAAGACCCAAAAAACATCACTTACCAAACGTATTTTCTATAATGCGCCGTGCACGAGAGAGTCTGTAGTTGAAGATTCTCTTGGGCACCGAATCGAGGGCTCGGCCTGGGAATGGCCTCACAATATATGGTTTCAGAGGGAATGCCTCATCTGCCACAAACATGTAGGGAAAGTCTCTAGCTTCTTCATAACCCACCAACAGCTCGCTCTCTGGCAGATTAACTTGATCTGTGAAAGGAGAGAGCAAACGTAGTGAACCCGGCTGTGAAGCTGATTGGTGTTGGTTGCGGCATGTACAGATAATAAAAAATAAATAATAATTAATTAAAGATAATATTTTTCTAACCATTATCCAAGCCTCTTCCAAACTCGGATAACTCCCATACTCCCCCATCACTATTACTTCCTGGTTGACCAATGTCGATGAGGGTGAATCTGTATGAAGCATCTCATACAGCTAGTAGGACGATACTGTCTCTCTGTTTGTAGTTCCAGAACATGGAGCCAGAGTGCTTTGGCTTCTGAATGATGATGTGCTTCCCGTCGATACTACCAAGGCAGTGAGGGAAGTTCCATCTTTCAAAACTACAAAATAAAAATGAAAGTTCGTTTTAGTAACAATGGAAAAAGGATATCATGAAGAAAATTAATAAAAATAAATAAATATTAAGCACAATAAAAAGAAAAACACGGACTCTTCAGCGATTGCCCTCCATTCATCTGGCCCTGAGGGAGGTTTGAGGTATATGGGCTGCAGCACAGTCCACAGTGCGACACATGTGTCATCAATTATCTGGGAGACTGTTGATCTGCCCAAGCGGTAGTGAGCTGAAATGGCTGCGTGAGAAATTCCTTCAGCTAGGTGGTGAAGTGTGGCTGCCAGCTTCAGTCCTGGCTCTATTGACTTCCTCATCACTGTGTCCTGCTTTGTTATGAGAGGTTTTATTGCTTCAAGAATATAGTCAAAGTTCTCAGGTGATATTCTTAAGTATTTTATGTGTCTTCTTGAATCCTCATCTTCTCTCAACTCCTTGATCAGATTTGCATAAACTCCCAGTTGATCTCTTTTCTCATTTATGGGGTGGACCCAATACCTTCTGTCTGAGTTTGTAGTGAGAGTCCTCTTTTTCTGTTTGAGTAGCAGATATTTTTTCTTTAGCAGCAGCAAAGCAATTCTTCCCCTTTGATTGTCATCCATGTTTGTACTGAAGCAAATGATTGAAACGGAATCGGCTTCAATTTATCACCGCGTTCTGATAGGCTAGTTGAAAGCTAGTTTCGTACAAATCCGTGGTGGGGAAACTCCGTGTGGCAGGTCAGAAATTCCGTACGAATAGAATTTCCCAGATTAGTTGAAATTACATGTTACGTGTGGCCCTACCTTTAGTCTTTTGTGTTGCGGATTCAAAATATGTAGAAATGGTATAACCAGCTCTTAAAAGCTCAAAAACATACAGTTAATAATATATATATATATATATATATAACACCACATCACATTTGAGCTGTTTTGAATATATATATTAGAGATATGTGACCTCTCATGTGAAAATCAACCAAAATGAGGGATTTTCAGATTTTGAGTTAGTAACACAGCCAGATGCAGAATTTTGTGGAGCATTTAAAGCATTTTGAATTTTTGAGTTAGCTTAAGTAGTTCATGAGATATTGCGACTTTTTGGAAGGCACGTCAGCCAAAACTCCCAAAATCTGAAATGGAGAAAATCGCGAATAAAGACGCGACGCACAGAAATAGGTTGTTTACGTTAGGTCCTCCTTGGATACGGCCATTTGTATTTCACTGACTGAGGTGAAACTTGGTCTATAGGGTAAGTAAGCATGCTGAAACAGCTGATGTACATCATTTTAAGGTCAGGACAACAGAAGACTGGTAAACCCTGCTCTCAAATTGAAAAAAATTTGTCATTTTTACGCTTCCATCCTTTACACTAACCGCACATTAGGAATAAGATGAGAAGCTCCTAGATATATCACCACTAACTGATAGGCTTCAGGATTTAACATCACATCTGAAATCCATACTGAGGTTTATTTTGCCAAAACACTGAGTGTAAAAAAACACAAGGGGTATCAGACCCAAAACCTCGATTACATTCCTACTCATATCTGACTCAGAAAAAGGCTAAAATTCATGCTATGGTCATGTTCTACGTCTTATGCCATGAGGCTTCAGGCAAACTAAACCCTCAGTGCCAAGACGGCAACATTCTCGAATGTTAGTATGCAAGTATTCTTGGCGGTCATAGTCTAAACCTTCAGGTTTTATCACATTCGGCAGTCCATTGATACCTTTGAGTCTTACTTCATGGCAGGGAAGTCTAGATACGTCTGAATTTTTACTTTTCCTAAACAAAACAAAAACATGGCTGTGCATCAAAGTGACCCTGGTAGCATGGTTAGCAAACAGTACACACAACAATCTATGAGAATAACCTGTCATCGTACCGGGGTAAGCTTGGCTGATAAAAAAATTGTGAAAGCTCTTAATTCCTTTAATTTAGAATTAAATCCTTAAATTCTTTTAAATTAAAATTAAACTCCTTTAATTTAGAATTTCCTTTAATTCATAATTAATTTAGAAAAAATCTAAAGAATGAGCTAATGAGGTGATTGGCAACGGATTCTGACTCTGACACACTTCTACGAGTAATAGACTTAGTGGCCTAGTGATCATGTGACGAAGGGATTGGTTGCTCATGCCATAGGATTAATGTCAGCAGACAAAAAAGTAAACACACAAGCATTGACCCAATGAATAAGTCATGTGGCAACTGGCAATCAATTATGAGTGAAAACACACCTAACTCAGGCCAGTGAGTACGACTGATCACTGAGTCATGTATTGTATGGTGTAATTTTATGTGACTCAGGGAGGCATACACTGGGCCAGCAACTAGTAGGCTACTACACCTATACTATTACTACCAAAAATGAACAGGGTTGATCAGAAAAAATTCAATAAGACCCACCATGATTATTTAAAGTTGCATCTAGGCTTTTTTCTGTTCTTCTCCTTATGCTGGAAAGGTTTTGTGGTGTTTCCATCATCCACACAAGTAAAAATTCGGCCCATGATAATCAAATCTAACTCTGTCTTTGAAATTCCTTTATTGTAAGTCAGCTGACTGAAAATCAGAGTTCTATCAAATTTGTTGATGCAGTCACACTTGCAACTGAAGCTAATAGGTTCATCAGGCACCATAGGATGAGTTGGTAAGCTGGCAGCAGGTGATTCCGAGTCATTAACCGGAGTACTATACGAGTGAATAACAGTTAATCCTTCGGTAGGTTCAACATCGTCTTCTTCATCGTTAATAAATTCGGGCATCCGAGCTTGCAGGTCATCAGTAACATGAAAATCCGTATCTCTAGACATTGCTTCTCTATATTCAGCATCAATATCATCGAGCAATGTGCTAATTTCTTCAGATTCATCAGATTAAAAGAAATTCGAAGTTTTAGAATCTTCACGAGTCGCCATTTTGATGACGTCACGATCGCATAGCAACGACTTCAATCGCAAAATTTCGGCATAAGGAGCCAATGAAATCACTTTTTGACTTCAGAAATGAATTCCTCACACTCTGATTGGTCTAGAGTAAAATAATAAACAAAGTAGCCATGTGCTCCCAATAAACCTAATTCAAACTTCGAAGCTACATTACTAACGATAGTGAATGCCGACTTTTGGTCGATTTTCACGCGAGAAGTCACATATATATTGATTTATTCGTATATAAATTGATATATGTATTGATATATATATACACTGATATACATGTATGTATTGATGAATATATTAAGCAGTATTTGATATAGAATAAGCTTTTATATAGTTCTTTCTAGATTAACTCTCATTTTTATTGTAGGAGTAGCAGAAGTGAAAATAGAACCAGAATCTGATGTTGGTGCTGATAACCTCTACCCAACTGGTTAGTTAAAGATTTATCAGATAATTATGATAACTGGTGTTGATTAACTATGTCTGTTAGTCGAATGAATATGATAATTACCTTATTCTATTGTCTTACCAATTGGTTTATTAGTAAAACTAAAATACTAAATCTTACCAAAGTTGCAGTTTAAGTGTTGGAGCTCTATGGAGTTCTATGGAGAAATTTTATTCTCATTCTACCTGAAGATTGCAACACGATTGCATGAAACTAATAGTAGTAATGATTTTAACCTGTAGTTTTTAATAAACTTTATATATATATATATATATATATATATATATATATATATATATATATATATACGTCACATTTGAACTGTTTTGAATATATATATTAGAGATATATATTGATTTATTGGTATATAAATTGACATATGTATTGATATATATACACTGATATACATGTATGTATTGATGAATATATTAAGCAGTATTTGATATAGAATAAGCTTTTTGTATAATTCTCTCTAGATAAACTCTCATTCTTATTGTAGTAGTTACAGAAGTGAAAATAGAACCAGAATCTGATGATGGTGCTGATAACCTCTACCCAACTGGTTAGTTAAAGATTTATCAGATAATTATGAATCAGATATTATCACTAAAATACTAAATCTTACCAAAGTTGCAGTTTAAGTGTAAGTACTGGGAAGGAGTTCTGTACTAGTTGTAGGATTTGATTAACTACTACAGATCCGTGAGAGCTAATAATACGCGAGTCATTTTATGAAAGTTGTGACCTTTGATTGCTGGAGGTAAACTGAGTTTCTAGTCATATATAATTTCTACTAACGGTTCTACTAAAGTTGAGTAAATCAAATCATTCAATGGATTTAGAAATCTGAAACTTAATGAGTTGCAGAAATTTGCTGTATCTACTAATCTACATTGTTTATATTGTAGACATTGAACTTAATCTAGAATCAGAGAGTATATCAGTCAGCACACACAGCGATGAAGGTAAATATGCTATTAGTTTAATGGATTTAATAACGTTATATCACATTATAATGTTTTCATGCCAGGGAGAGTGCTGTTCTGGCATGGATACCTATGTACAGTGGACCCCGGTTGTCGAACGCTTCGGTTCTCAACAACTCGGTTTTCGACCAAAAGATTTGAGATTTGTTCGTCTCGTATCTCGAACATATATTCGGTTCTCGACCAAACCGGAGCATGCGCATTGGGATTAAACGTTCGGAACAGCTCCGGAAACAGCATATTTATACGTTTAAAGATGTAGTTGCGTCAAAAATGAAATTAGGACCCATAAAAGGCTAAAACATCAGCTACAATTTGATGCCATTTTTGTCTTTGTAGACCAACCCTGTCCAGAGATATATGCGTTTGAATGAGGCCCTCTGTTAAAAAGCTCACGTTCCAGCGGGTGCCAATTTCGTGACGTAACAAGCTTGTTATCTGAAACGAAACCACGAGCGATAAAAATGAGGTCGATTCGTTAGCCAATCATGCGTGCGAAATTTTTATATAGGCCGTAATAAAGGTTATCACTCGTAAAACGCGTTGTCTGTGGTCTCGAAGATTCTCATCGTTGTTTCTGATTCAACGCGTTTCAACAATTACTAAGTTATACATAGTTTTAAAATGGCTTCAAGTTCGAGCGACCGCTACTCAGAGTTTTCTGAGCAACTTTAAGTAAAATATTAGAGTAGACAGCCTATGGCCAAAGCTGACAGGCGTCAGCAGCGTTTTGCTGCAGAAGAAGACAGAATGGAGGTAAATTAACTTAGAGTCTTCTATACTTTAGTAAATGTAATATTTTTTATAGTCATAAATACATGTACTAATTAATAAAATGATAATTCTTTGCTATCTCCAATCATCGTTTCATAGCTTATCTGCCGTTTTACCTAGCTATAATATTTTTTTCGAATTTTCTTTGGTAAATTAGAGTCATGATTACAAATTATTTTCACTCGTAGGAAGTGGGTAAAATCGATTGATCATTGCAAATCTTTAATTTCCAGAACCAAAGCTTCGAATCGTTGGCTTGGCGTACTTGCGCCTTTATTAAATGTTTATTCGTTTTTAAAATTACACTCGCAATCTATTCAACTCCCAATTTGGAAGCTGTCAATAGATACGCTTTAGAATGACATATCTATGAATGACATATTTATTGCATCTACTTTGTTTACATTTACTTGTTTTACTGATTACAGAATGTTTATGTCGTCCCACCAGCCGAAGAAGCTTTGTCAGTGTGGAAACTGCCATAAAGGAGAAAGCGAGAATTGAATGCGTGCTGGATGATGTTTTGTTGAGTTTGTTGCAGTAGATGAATTTGTCTTATTGTATCAGCTAATACTATGTGAGTGGCCACGACTTGATGAATATCTTTAATAAAAGCTTTATGCCGAGATGAAAATATTTTTGCTTGTAAAAATTATATAATAAAATAATATTGTTAAAGATAATGCAAAACATGATTTGCAGAATATTGTAGTGAATCGGATATGGTATATGGGTGTCCGCAGAACTGAAGAATGTGAGTTCAAATCCAGTTTGCAGCAGACTTCTCATCCTTAAAACTCTATCCCTGTCTATATTCTTTTCAAAGAGGTGGCTTGCTTATTTCATTAATTTAGTATTCGGTAAGAATACTACTAGCAATGATATACAGCAATGTATATCATTGCTACTAGCAAGAAACTAGTACGCAGGCAATATGTAATAGGCGACATAATGTGGGCGGGGCTTATGGGAGGCTGTATAGCGTAGCTGCAAAACTGCTGATACAAAGACCGCGTCCTACATAAAGTGACTTGACAGAATTACCGTAGACCGGTAGAATTGGTAGTCGGTACCCAAATGTTTAAACAACATTTGGAGAAAGTGAGTAGAACAAATTTTCAATTTTCGTTATTTGAGGCCTTTGAAACATTCATAATAATGCATCTGTAGCAGGATTTAAAATTTTATTCTAGCTAACATGAGCAAATACAAAATAAGATATATGCCAATAGAGCCGCGTAAGACTAGACTTTTATCGCAAATAGCCGATGTGAATACGAGGGATAGAGACAGGTTGCCAAACGCGTGACATCATTTTTGGCGAGGCTGGGCACGTTTTTGTGGCCTGAGCGTTTTTACGGCGATCAGATTTTTTCGGTTTTAATCTTCAAATATCTTGGCAATGCGATCGCGTAACACAACAAACAACATATCAACTGATAGAGAAAAAAAAATGCTTTCTTTTAAGATCAACTTAAATTTTGACGCAACTACATCTTTAACGCCACTTTCAGAAGGTTCTCAAACAAAGGGAGAAGTTTCACTTCATAAGTTCTTTACAAAAAGGAAAGAACCATGTGGGAAGACGTCGCTTCTACCGAAGAGATTTTCTAGGGAGACCCTAAATTGTTTTGGAGGAGGCTTCTTCTTCAAAGGTGTGAAGTAAACGTGCCATTGCTGTTTAACATTTTCTTTACACGGTTTTTGTTTTAACTGATCTGTTGCATTTTTTTCTGTTTCATTATCAATTTTTGCGATTTTTGGTATTGTATTGTAACCTTTAGTGTTTTTGATGTTTTTAGGAGCAAAACATACGAAATGTTTACTTTTTTTTCTTTTTTCATCTTTATAAATAGAAAATATTTAATTAGAAATTCAACACGATCTATATCTATCCGTTTTTACCTATAATAGGCAGTATACAGGACAGTTTATGGTGTGAAATGTTAAAAAAATACTACCGATTTTTCTATTTCGACTTGGACGAATTTACATACATTAATTGTAATATGAAAAGTTGTGTCAGATCTCAAACAACTCGGCTTTCGAACAACCTTTTGTAACGGACTAGTTTCGAGAGTCGAGGTTCCACTGTAGTTGCATTAGCAGTGCCATATCAGTAGGAAGCGGGTCACAGCCATGCAGTATGCATAACTTGCATGTGTACTTTTGCTACTGCACAGTACACTGTATATGTGGTACAACACGATGTGGTACAACTTTTTTAAGAAGTATTAGTGCAGAGGGCATTACCCACTCCACAGTGTGCATTGTCAGGTGCAGTAAGAGCATTCCTAGTAGCCATTACGCAGCGCTAGACGCCATAGGAACCTTTGTGTTACACTGGACATACATGGACTGCACAATTTCATGAACGTTTTTATGTGAATGTTGCTAGTGTACATTATACAAAACTAGATGCAGTAGGAAGCTTTGCGTATGAAAATTCATCACAGAATCAAGTAATGAGTTGATGTTGGGGCAACTCCAACACAATTGCAAGATGTGAACGTTGCTCAACCTTGAGAATGAGGGAACAAACAAATTGATCACAATCAGCAACTTGTATATGGTTGAAATGAACGTCTATCATGGTTTTAATTCAGAATTTTAATTGTTATTATTATACCCTACAGGGTGAATTTATTCGCGGAGTTAAGTTTCGCGCAAATTGCTTTTTTCATGCATATTCGCGGACTAATTTATTCGTGGGTGAACACAATCACTCTCCATAAAGAGTTAACTCTATTGCGGCTAGCAATAGAGTTAACCCTTCACATGCGCACACCGCGTGTTTCGGTTTCTATTTAGCTTACAACTACAAGTCGATCATGCTAAGCTGTAAGTTTCGTACTACGTTCAGAGGTTTTTACGAATATTCATCGATTTGGAGGCCTTTGATGAACCAACAACTTGTGGTAAGTAACGAGTATTTTTCAAAACCATTTATTAAATTAATAATTGACTTTTACTTTGGTTCTTCGGTAAAACACAATATTTATTTTTTCCATCCCTACCGCTTCGTTATTTGTTTTAGTGAGAGATCATATACGGATGTACAATGACTGCAAGGGTGGTATATGTCATTCCTAAAAGATCACCAATCATTCAAGGTCTTGAAATTGAGGTAGAAGTGACCGCAGCTGCTAACGAGTAAAATATATACGTATTAAAAAGGGAACAAAAACGCCTTAACGAGCACAAATATTTGGCCAACCGACAGAACTTTGCAATAGTATGCCATGAGGACAGTTCTGATGACAACTCCCTTACCAGCCATGTAGTAGCGAGAGAATCGCCTTTAACATCTACCCAAGACAATGACATCAATATAGAGCTGCTATTACCAAAATAACTAGTCGGAGAGCACCATTACACGCTAGTATTTAGTTTATTTATCAAGAGTATCAGTTTAATTTTATTGCCAGACAACCGCCATATGGGCTGAACTGTTTTTATTTACTCCATTCATCGTTTGTAAAGTTTTATTTGCATTTGAAATATTTTATTTTTACACTCAAGTTTGTAATAAATTATAATATATTTATACATGAAATAGAATATATAATATAATCATGTTTGCTGCAGCGATATTAAGGAGTTGTTGTTGATCGGTCTAGGTCGACTGGTTGCTTCTCTGCCAATATTCCTGCCTTGGTGAATAGTACTACTTGTCTCTAGTATTCGTAATCGGAATAGGTTCTGTTTCATTCTCAATCTGCAGTAAACACAAAAAAGAAAAAATATTAATAAGTGTAAAGGAAGTACAAAAACAATAGCTGAAGTATTTAATGAAAGCGATCAGTTTTTAAACAACAGAATTAACTAACACAGTTAATTATGGAAAAATGTATCTGCAAATCAAGTACATTTCATAATGTCCAAATCAGAATCATTATCATCCTCAATTTCGGTATTAGAGGTTGATGGAGTTGATTTCAATGTAAAAAGTCTGTAGTAGATATTTTTGCGATGACGACGCCATGCTGAATAACTTGTGAAACCCGTGAATACATTTGTAAATAAGTTTGATGTATTGTCAATGGGGTTAACTTGAAGCCCCGACGATGATTATAAAAAAGTTTTGGAACTCCGCTACGTTTAGTACTTCTGCCTAGCAACTATTTTTGCTATGATCCGATTCCGCATATCTTGTGACAACCTTGAATAATTTAGTAAAGAAATGTGATGCATTGCATTGTGGTTAACTCGAAACCCCGGCGATTATTTTGAAAAGGTTTTTAGAACTCAGCTACATTTAGTATTTGTGCCGAGCGGCTAGTTTTTAATTTGAGGCAGTAGTTATTCTCCCTTGTGATTCAAAATAGAACTAACTATTCACGGAATTTAATAATTCGCGGAATTGATTCTTCGCTACATCGCAAATTTTTATATCCATCGGATATTTTCATTCTGTAGGGTAGTTTTAACTCTAAGGTTTTCCACTTGTTTCGTTAACATTTTAAAAGCTACACCATAGAAGTGATTAATCACTGTCACAGGCTAATTAGTAGTTCCTTGTTTAACACGGTCGTGATACTTTGAAGTACATATACTATATTAAAACGGTTTACCTTTACGATGGTTTATGAACAAATAGCTTTAGGCTAACAGTTGCACTGGAAGCGCTTGTGGCTAAAAGTTCATCATCATTTGTGCAAAATGCAACACATAAAGGTTATGTTCTGCCAAAAATTGGTTGGAAGCTAATATCGATTACTACAGCAGTGCAGAAGAAGAGCTGAGGTCAAAAGACATTGTGGGAGGTATTGAACAACCAGAAGATGTTCATTCCATCAGAAGCAACGATCAGAACGCAACTGGCCAAGCGAATGAAGCAAAAATTTTAGCTTTTGCATGTGTTATAAGTATGGTTCGTTTATGTCACTTGTTCATGAATATATATATATATTTGTAGCATTTGATATATTATAATTATATAACTTATAAATTTGTAGTTTTATAGCATATTATTTGATAGCCTCATTGCGGTAATCTGATCTTACGACGGATTGACGATCGTAACTCCTCTTGTATTGCATATAAAAAGCTAGTTTTGGCTGCAAACTGTAGCAAACATATCAATGAGTGCAATGAGCTTTTATGCAACATTGTTAGATATAGATATAAAATAATATTATGTTTTCAAATTTAGAATGAAATCTAAACTGAAATCTCCAACAAATTGTGAAGCATAAAGGTCCGGCCACACGTAACGAATTATTCGTTCAATCTGACCGAATTCACGAATTTCACAAAATTCACAGATTTATTCAGCCGAATATCACAGAATTGTCTGAGCTGTGCATGCACACCGAATTCGTCAACGAAACGCTTTTAATTGGTTAACCAATTTCTTTAGCGAGCACGATTCTAGCAGCTTTGTCAATTGGTATAGTCCAAGACACGTACGACGGCACACAATATAGGTATCAGCGCGATATCACCTGATACTTACGATGCAACTGTCTAGATGCGCTATTGTTGGTTCTCTCGTTAGTTCACCATGGCAGGAACTTCTCATCAACGAAGCACAAATTAGAAGGGTGCTGTGGGACAAAAGCATGGGAAATTTTAAAGATGAGAAAACAGTGAAGTCCAACAATTGGCCAGATGTAGCCAAGTGATGACCCAGAAAACTGGCCGTACATTGGATGGTATGTGTAAAAAACTTGTTTCACTTTGTGTTCACTTTTTCGTTCGCTGCTATGTTTGATTTTACGGCATTTATTACACTGCTGAGATATAGCAAGCTTACTTTTGGTAGGTAATTGCATTTCCAATGCCGAATTTAACTTTAAAAAAGTTTTCAACATTCGAATTTGCGGAAAGAAAGCTTTATGAACGTGACAAAATATTGCTGAATTAAATATGGTAATATTCGTCTACCACGCTACCAAAGCGCTACCATCTGTAAATAACAGTATCATACCACTCTTTTACTAGGACGTGTAATAGTTTGTTGTATTTCCATGTTTTATTGGCTGAGACGTGCAGAAAAAAATGGTTGAATTTGAGAGACACATTCAACATATACATGAAAGATTATCGGAAGAGGACTGCCAGTGGTACCAAAGCTACACCAGAACCATCTTGGATATGGTGGAATTGCATGAGATTTTACAAAGACGGTGTCAGCACATTTGTGTGAGTACAGTTCAAATATATAATAATTTACAGTACTAATGAATTAGTACCATCCATTAATCTGTTGATACATGTAATGCCTTACTAAAAGCATAACCTAGTTCATATTCATTGAAGAAGTAATAATAAATTGTTTTCAACATGCATTTATGACAGTCCATATTTCACATTATTTCTGTTATTACAGATCTTCTTCTAACATGCCAGCAACTTCAATGGAGGTAACTGCTACAAACACGTTGTCAGATTCAGTAGCCCTTGATGAGCCGGACAGCTTGGTTGATGCACCTATGGTAACTGACGCTGATGCATCATTGTCAGTTACCATAGGTGCATCAACCAAGCTGTCGGGCTCATCAAGGGTTACTGAATCTGACAAATACATTGTCAGATCCAATGTGACTAATGATGATGCATCATCGTCAGTTACCAATGTGCCATGTCCTACCATGCCACCATTGAATATTTCTAGAGGTATGCGACCTGCCAAACTGACATGACGGAGTTCTAAATGTAAACAACTGAGAAATTTATTATTGAGCTGCCGTTTTTGGTGCCAAATAATCAATGTTTATTTTACATTTGTAATGCTATATTTTTCAGCTAAGAAAAAAAGGAAGCTGACAGAAGATATTGATGCGGCCATCAAGACTGTAGACAATACATTGAATAGACAGGAGAATTACGATGAACATTTTTATTATGCCATGTCTGTAGCCACTAGGATGAGGCAACTCAGACCATATCAGCAGGCTCTAGCTCGACAATGCATTGAGGAGGACCTTATCAAAGTTCAATTTAATTATTCAGTTCCACCTTTGTTCAATCACTTCAGATCTCCCTCATACACTCCTTCGCCGCCATCAGCTTTGTTGCCATTAGCTTCGCCGCCATTATCTTCGCCACCTCTCACCAATTCTCGTGTGTTCACCTCACTGCATCAGAGCCAGGGACCCACCTCGACTCCTGACTCTTGTACAGACATACACAGAATTGCTCTCATCTCCAAACCCCAAGTAGCAACTTGGGGTTGCTACTTGGGGTAAAAGTATCATCGGAGCAAAACTCCGATGATACTTTTATTGTGTGCCGTCGTACGTGTCTTGGATTATACCAATTGTCAAAGCTGCTAGAATCGTGCTCGCTAAAGAAATTGGTTATTCAATTAAAAGCGTTTCGTCGACGAATTCGGTATGCATGCAAAGCTCAGACATTTCTGTGATATTCTGACGAACAAATCTGTGAATTCTGTTAAATTCGTGAATTCGGTCAGATTGAACTAATAATTTGTTACATGTGGCCGGACCTTAACACAGGCTATAATATCATCGCTGGTGAATTGCAAGCAATATAAATCAACTAGTAGAGACATTTTTCGGCTTCTCAATGGATATTTATTAAGATAACTTAACATGTTGGAGGAAAGTCTGCAGTTACATTCAGAAGGTTTAATATTGCTCCAATGAAAAGTGAGGGCAAATATAGGTTACATTTACTTCGCCTGTAAAAGAGCTAAATTTATCTTGCCAAATTCTAACAAGCCATTTGAAAAATACAACGCCAGCCTCTATTTGAACGCCATCTCCAATTGACCGCCAAAAATAGAGCGCCAAGTCGCTCAATTGGAGGTTTTACGGTATACAGACGATGGCCATAGATAGGATTGTTATATAGAATATGGTTATATGCCATTTTTTCATTCTGATTGTTGCATTCGTTTGGACATATTTAATCTTCCTCTAGCTGTTCAATACATTTCACAGTGTTTTCAGACCTCAACTCTTTCTGCACTGCTGAACTAGTTAATCTTAGTGTCTAAACATTTTATTTATCAGAGCAAAACTTTAATGCCCAGCCATCTAGAATACAAACTTTGCATAAAGAAAAACTTGGAGTCAGATGTCTAACTCGCACATACATGCGCAGCACAAGTTATAGCATAAAAATATGTAGGAGTACAATATCTATTACAATTATTCAAGCCGAAAATTAATTGTTATAATACAAATTTACAGACAAATGAAAGGATTTCAAAGGGTATATCGCAATGGGCGCAACAAGGTTTGATATGCTGGGACAATTCTCTTATCACTATACAGTCGGTTTTGGTATAGAAAGGGTTAAGTCATATGTTTATCTTCAAGTGTTCTAACAGAGAATAGGCATCTTACTTTGATAATTGCTTTAGTTGTTTACGATTTATATACTGCCTCCAAATTTATTTTTTCAAATATAAAGGCTATTAAAAAGCTCAAAGCTTTTTTTTACATTCTAACATGCACAATAATTATGTCTTTCTCATAGATATCCTTTTTTAATATGAGTTCGCAGCTGGTCTGGTTTTGCCAGACTGACATCTCAATGTGTTCATCACTAGTGTTAACACTTGGATTTTGTTACAAGGCTTCAACTCTTTGTCAACACAACATGTTCTACAGTTGTAGTTATTGCTAGATGTACTAGTTAATGGATGATGTAAGATTTTTGATTAATATTCATTTGAAAGACAGTAGCACTCTGGGTAATCATTTGAGAAGAACGTGCATGACAACAGGTTTTCTGTTTGGTTGAGCTTTGGATATGTTTAGCTCATGATTTTTATTAAGAAGTCACCAAAACATGAAAGACTACCTGATGGCTCAAACTGAAAGTCAACTTTTGGCTTCATACATAAAAATTTTTCTATCAGTATGTCACATGATAGAACTCACGCCTTCTGGTTCAAGTTTGTTAGCTTTAACTGCATTCGTACAAAAGTTTAGCAAAACACTTTGAATTTTATTTTTCCATCATTTTAAAATAATTTTAGTATCTTTCTCCCCACTCTTCATGTTAGAATTTACTAAGTACATGCTTACAAAACTAGGTTTTCTTTATTAACTATATGCACCATCCGATTGCAAGTACATCTTCGATGAAACTGCAGAATGCATCCGTTTATTCAAAAAGGATAGATTTATACATTTATACCAAATTACATTTAGAGGTTGTTATTGCTACTTGACTATATCAAGGCTGTGCCTGATATAAGATGCATACAGAAAGATAAACATCTTTCAAGTGTAGTCAACCATAAAATCTTTCTTTTGGTAAATGCTTTACACCTGATACTTCTGACAATATTGGCACATTTCGATATTTGTCCCTGAACTTACACTTCACGTTTGTATTGTTACGCAAGCTAAGCTTATTTGTGTTGAGGACTCTGAAATCCTTTATTATTTGTAGGGTTTGATCGACACTTTTGTGACAACAATACTTGAGTATGTATGGTCTGTAATTGAGACTGTGTTCCACTTATCTCACAAACTGCCAACTTGTTTTACAGGTGAATATTCTGGTAAATTTACTCACCGCAGTACGGGAAAAAAGGACATGGAGACTCATAATAGAGATAGCCCGTTTCAGTGTGTGATGTGCAGTAGCAGCTTTTCTCAGCGCAGTCACCTAACAGAACACAAGAGGACTCATACTGGAGAGAAGCCGTTTCAGTGTAAAATGTGCAACGATACTTTCACTTGTCAGGATAGTTTTTTAGACCACATGAGGACTCATACTGGAGAAAAACCATACCAATGCAAGGTGTGTAGTAGTAGCTTTGCTCTACGTGGTGATCTAACAAGACGCATGAGGACTCATACGGGAGAAAAACCATTTGAATGCAAGATTTGCAGTAAAAGGTTTGCGCAGAGCAGTAATCTAACAAGACACATGAGGACTCATACTGGAGAAAAACCATTTGAATGCAAGATTTGCAGTAGTAGGTTTGCTCAACGCGGTAATCTAACAAGTCACATGAAAACTCATACCGGAGAAAAACCATTTCAGTGTGAAATGTGTAGTAGTAGCTTTGCTCTACGTAGTGATCTAAGAAGACACATGAGGATTCATACTGGAGAAAAGCCATTTGAATGCGAGATTTGTAGCAGTAGCTTTTCTCAGGGCAGTCAACTAACAGAACACATGAGGATTCATACTGGAGGAAAACCGTTCCGATGCAAGATGTGTATTATTAGCTTTTCTCGACGCAGTAATCTAACAAGACACATGAGAACTCATACTGGAGAAAAACCATTTCAGTGTGAAATGTGTAGTAGTAGCTTTGCTCTACGTAGTGATCTAACAAGACACATGAGGATTCATACTGGAGAAAAACCATTTGAATGCAAGATTTGCAGTAGAGGGTTTGCGCAGAGCAGTAATCTAACAAGTCACATGAGGACTCACACTGGAGAGAAGCCGTTTCAGTGTGAAATGTGCAACGATACTTTCGCTTGTCAGGATAGGTTTTTAGACCACATGAGGACTCATACGGGAGAAAAACCATACCAATGCAAGATTTGCAGTAGTGGCTTTGTCAAACGAAGTAATCTAAAAATTCACATGAGGACTCATACCGAAGAGAAGCCATTTCAGTGTAAGATGTGCAATAGTAGATTTGCTGGTCATAGTCATCTAACTAGACACGTGAGGACTCATACTGGAGAAAAACCATTTGAATGCAAGATTTGCAGTAAAAGGTTTGCGCAGAGCAGTAATCTAACAAGTCACATGAGAACTCATACTGGAGAAAAACCATTTCAGTGTGAAATGTGTAGTAGTAGCTTTGCTCTACGTTGTGATCTAACAAGACACATGAGGATTCATACTGGAGAAAAACCATTTGAATGCAAGATTTGCAATAAAAGGTTTGCGCAGAACAGCCATCTAAGAGGGCACATGAGGACTCATACTGGAGAGAAGCCATTTCAGTGTGCAATGTGCAGTAGTACTTTTGCTCATCATGATAGTTTTCTAGACCACATGGTGACCCATATATGAGAAAAACGATACCCACGCTTTTCTCTAGGCAGTCATCTAACTAGTCACATGAGGATGTGTAGTAGTAGCTTTGCTCACCGTAATAAGACACATGAGGACTCATACTGGCGAAAAACCGTTCCGATGCAAGATTTGTAGTAGAAACTTCACTAGTAATAGTAGTTTAACAAGACACATGAAGACACACAATTGTAGAGCAGTAATCTAGCAGAGCGCATCTGGACTCAATCTTGAGAGAAATCCTCTCAATGTAAGATGCGCAATAGTAACTTTGCTTTGCATAGTAGTCTAAAAAGACATGTGAGCATACAACCATGTAGAGAAGTAATTTTAATGTAAGAAGCGTACTAATAGGTTTACTCATTTTAGTAGTCTAACAAGACAATGAGGACTCGTGTACTGTAGTAAAAGCTTCCCCATGCAAGATTTCCAGAAGTAGTTTTGCTCAAAGTTGTCATTTAGCAAAACGCATGATGACTCATAGCTTAGAGAAGCCATTTTATTGTACACGTAATGTTCTTTTGTTGTGTGTTCACATCTTTTGCATATGTACTGGTGGTCACGTTAATTATGTATAAAATATATTTTGAATGTTCATATATATATATGAATAACTCAGTGTTTGTGTGTATGTCCGTGTGTCCATTTCCAGCAAAAAAGTTTGGAGAACGAAAGGTTTGCTGCCCACTCGATTAAAAATCAAAACCTTCAGTTCTGCAGACAGGCATGCTATCTGATAAGCCAAACAACTATACTGCTATACAATGGAATAATTATGGTCGCACTCATTACACCTGCCAGTTTTCAATGGTTTCACGTTCGACACTGCATCTAGCATTATGGACATATGCCAGAGAAAAAATATGTGCCATACATGAGCAGAAGTGCTTGAACTCACATGGCCAACAAGACTTGCAATCAGTATAGAGCTGTAGTCAGCACTGCAGCCATCACAGTATGAATTATACAGAAATAAATGCAGTACACAGAAATAAACACAGTTCAAAACAATATACTAACTATTACTATATACCGCTACTATATACTAACTACTAAAACTTTTTTCATGACACATGCACTGCCAGTCATTCAACTGATGCATGATGAAAATAAGATGTTCAATAAATGACAAGCTTTGGTTCTGTCTGGTTGAACTAAATTGAACATGACCGACAATAGGCTTTTGCTCATACATACTTGAGCTTATTCTTCTGGCGTCGGAAGCATCTGATTGGTTGCTATTGATAGCAATTATTTTTAGCAAGGCTTTTCTCTGGTGCACAATTCGTTTACACCTAAAACATGATAATTCGCACAACAGCTAAGGTTTCTTATTGCTTTGATTTGAATTATTCCTTGATTCTGTAGTTGAAATCCAGCCACATGGTGTATCTCATTGGCCCCCATTAATTAAAGGTTGGCCTTAGTACTAACCAAGCTTATGTTATCAGCCTTATCGACTGATTTTATTTTAGCCAAGCCGATCAAATGGCCCCTTGAAATATTGTTCTATGGTTTTTATTATTGGTAGATAGGCGGTATAAACCAGTATAGATGTTTTAGTTGGAATTTTTGTAATTATCAGAGTATTTGTTGATTTTGCATTGGCAAATTAGTCTGAAGAGTCAATCGTATGAAGATGTTTTAGGATATTTAGATTCTGGTGGCAGTGATTTTGGGGTTGACCAGGCTGAGGATAATTACTCGAAAAGCTCTTCAGACTCAGATGATCCAGGAATGATTCGGGACGGGGAGACAAGCTGTACGTGATCTTACCCTGATGTGGGCTGTCAGGAGGCCGCAGCAAAATTAGTTGAGGATGACAGCTATGAGCTTGCTGATGATGACCCAGATTTCACGGTGCAACAAACCGGTCCTACGAACAGGTACTGGTTGATAAAAATAATTGATAATGGAACTATGATGAGCATTCTACCATTTTTATGCATGATCAGCTGCACAATGTTGAGTCAGGTAACGGATGACGACTTGAATGCCATGAGTTTTTTGGCGCTACCTTTCAGCAAATTGTAATCCTGGCTCAATCATGATGAGAATTGAATCCACCTTCCATCTCTTTAGTTTTCATGTTCACCCTAGTAAATACTCAAGTTGCATAATGTCGGTCATGTAATACAGCTGGGTATATTACCGCAAGAGGTCTGCTAAGAAGGGACTCTCAGTTTTATCTATGGTAGGACTACTGTTGAAGAGATAAGGAAGTTATTGAGTTAAATGTTCTGAATACCAATATCTCTATGGCCATGTTCCCTCGTAGAAGGCTATGCTATAGTAATTAAGAGGATTTCACTCATGACATCTCTGTTAGGAACATCAGATGCCCAGCTAGGTGATTCTAGTGACAGCCTCCTTCCCACCAGTAAATCAGAAGGTGTTCTCAAACTTTAACAGTTACTACGTTCAAGTACTTGGCTATTATGTCTTTTTATTTATTGTAAAGTTTCTCCAAAGCCTTGTTCTATATGACTATTTGCTCTACAGCCCATTTCTGTACACCCAGTATCTCCACAGACATGTTTTTATATTCATTTCTTTAATGCCCTTACTCTTTATAGCCATATTTTCCATAGCCATGATCTCTATAGCCATTTGCTCCCAGGCGATGTTCTCTATGTCCATTTTTTGTATAGCAATGTCACTATAATTGTGCTCTCTGTAACTATGTTTCCCATAACCATGTTCGGTATGACCATGTCCTCCATTACCGTGTTCTCTATTGCCATGTTCTATATAACTAGATGCCCTTTAACAATGTGCTCTATAACCAAGTTCTCCATAACCATTATCTCTGTTGTCATGCTCCCACAAACAAGTTATATATAGCCACATTTTCCCATAACTATGTTTTTATAGCCTTATTTTCCGTAACATGTTCTCCATAGCCTTGTTCTCCCGTAGCCATGTTCTCCATAACCCTATTCTCCTATAACCATGTTTTCTATAGCTGTGTTATCTGTAAATTCGTACTCTATAAGCATGTTCTTATAGCCACGCTCTCTTTTACCATGTCCTCGATAACCATGTTCTAAATGTTCATTTACTCTATATCAATGCCTCTATGACCATGTTCTCTTCAATAATGTTCTCCATAACCAAATTCTTTACAGCCAGTTTACCTATAACCATCTTCTCTATAGCCGTATTTGCTATGGCTATCATTTGAATATTCATGATCTCTATATTAATGTTTTCTACAGCCATGTCCTCTGTGGCCATGTTCCTATAAACATGGTGTCCATGATCCTGTGTTCTGTGGCCATTTCGTCTATAGTCATCCTGTCTATAATCATGTTCTGCATACCAATGTCTCGATGACCATGTTCTATACAACCATATTCTTTATAGCCAAGGTTTTCATAAACAGTTCATCTATGACCATGTTTCTTGAACCATATTCACCATAACCAAATTCTTCAAAGCTATTTTTGTATAGTCGTTTTCTCTATAACAATTTGGTCTATAACCATGTTCCATATCACAATTCTATCTATGGACATTTTGTGTATACCGTATAACCTCTAATTGAACGCCATGGCGCCTTCCTCTATAGTGGCGGTCAATTGGAGATGGCATTCAAATAGCGGCTGGGCGTTGTATTTTTCAAATGGCTTGGTAGAATTTGGGGAAGATAAATTTAGCTCTTTTACATGTCCATTTTATCTGTAGCCAGGTTTTTATAGCCAGTTTACTTATGGCCATGTGCTCTATAGCCATGTTCTCTATAGTCATATTATCTATAGTCACTCTTTCCATAACAGTGTTCTATATGACAATGTTTTCTATATCCATGTTATGTATTCCAAAGACTCTATGACCATGTTCTACCCAATCATTTTCTTTAAAGCCAAGTGTTTTATAGCCAGTTTATCTATGGCCATGTTTCCTATAGTCATAATCACCATAGCCAAGTTGTCCATAGCTTTTTTTGTGTAGTCGGCGTCCCTATAGTCATTTTGCCCCACCATATTTTCAATAAGCAGTCTTTCTATGGCTACCTTCTGTATACTCATGATCTCTCTATCTGTGTTTTATAGCCATGTCCTGTGTGGCCATGTTCTTACAGCTGGTCTCCACAACAATGTTCTCTATAGCCATGCTCCCTATTACCATGTTCTCTATATCCAGGTTCTGTAAATAGATTTCTTTATTCTTATGTTTTCAACAACTAGGTTCTCTATAGTCAAGTTGTTTATTGCAGGTTTATCTATAAACATGTCCCCTATAGCCATATTCTCTATAATAAAGTCCTCAGGCCATTTTTTGTGTTGTCATTTTGTCTTTTGTCAAATTCTCAATAGCTATGTTTTCATGGCCATCTTCTGTATAATCATGATTTCCATATCCGTGTTCTCCAAAACCATGTTCTCTGTGGCCACAGTGTCATAAACATGTTCTGTATAGTCATAATCTCTATATCTATGTTCTTAATAGTTGATTTTCTATATTCATACTCTTCACAACCATGTTTTTTATAGCCATGTTTTCTACAGCCATCTTATCTAGATTTTCGTTCTCTACAGCCACATTCTCTGCAACCACATTCTTAGTAACCACGTTCTTGGTAACCACGTTCTCTGTAACCACATTCCCTATAACCATGTTTTCCATCACCACGTTCTTTGTAACCACGTTCTCTACAACCACATTCTCCGTATCCATGTTTTCTATAATCATGTTCTTCATCAATGTGTTCTTCATAACCATATTCCCTATTGCAATGTTTTGTACAACTTGCTTTTCAGTTGCCACATTCTCTATAACCATGTTTTCCATAACCGTATTTTCCATTGTCATGTTTCCTTAACCCATGTTCTCTTTAATCATATTATGTATGTCTGTGTTCTGTATATACATTTTCCCTATAGCCATGATCTACATGTGTATATCCATATCCTCTCCTGCCATGTTCTCTATAACCGTGTTCTTTGTGCCCTTGTTTTCTCTTACCGTTTTCTCTATAGTTTATGGTCTACATGTGTATATCCATATCCTCTCCTGCCATGTTCTTTATATCTGTGTTCTCTGTGCCCTTGTTCTCTCTAACCATTTTCTGTATAGTTATGATCTACATGTGTATATCCATATCCTCTCCTGCCATGTTTCTATAACTGTGTTCTCTGTGCCCTTGTTCTCTCTAACCATTTTCTCTATAGTTATGATCTACATGTGTATATCCATATCCTCTCCTGCCATGTTCTCTATATCTGTGTTCTCTGTGCCCTTGTTCTCTCTAACCATTTTCTGTATAGTTATGGTCTGCATGCGTATATCCATATCCTCTCCTGCCATGTTCTCTATATCTGTGTTCTCTGTGCCCTTGTTCTCTCTAACCATTTTCTCTATAGTTATGATCTACATGTGTATATCCATATCCTCTCCTGCCATGTTCTATATAGCTGTGTTCTCTGTACCCTTGTTATCTCTAACCATTTTCTCTATAGTTATGGTCTACATGTTTATATCCATATCCTCTCCTGCCATGTTCTATATAACCGTGTTCTCTGTGCCCTTGTTATCTCTAACCATTTCCTCTATAGTTATGGTCTACATGTGTATATCCATATCCTCTCTTGCCATGTTCTCTATAGCCGTGTTCTCTGTGCCCTTGTTATCTCTAACCATTTTCTCTATAGTTATGATCTACATGTGTATATCCATATCCTCTCCCGCCATGTTCTCCATATATAGCCATGTTCTCTATGCCTTTGTTCTCTCTAACCATTTTCTGTATAGTTATGATCTACATGTGTATATCCATATCCTCTGCTGCCATGTTCTCTATAACCGTGTTCTTTGTGCCCTTGTTTTCTCTTACCGTTTTCTCTATAGTTTATGGTCTGCATGTGTATATCCATATCCTCTCCTGTCATGTTCTCTATATCTGTGTTCTCTGTGCCCTTGTTCTCTCTAACCATTTTCTGTATAGTTATGATCTACATGTGTATATCCATATCCTCTCCTGCCATGTTCTCTATAACCATGTTCTCTGTGCCCTTGTTATATCTAACCATTTTCTCTATAGTTATGGTCTACATGTGTATATCCATATCCTCTCTTGCCACATTTTCTATAACTGTGTTCTCTGTGCCCTTGTTATCTCTAACCATTTTCTCTATGGTTATGGTCTACATGTGTATATCCATATCCTCTCTTGCCACATTTTCTATAACTGTGTTCTCTGTGCCCTTGTTATTTCTAACCATTTTCTCTATAGTTATGGTCTACATGTGTATATCCATATCCTCTCTTGCCACATTTTCTATAACTGTGTTCTCTGTGCCCTTGTTATCTCTAACCATTTTCTCTATAGTTATGGTCTACATGTGTATATCCATATCCTCTCTTGCCACATTTTCTATAACTGTGTTCTCTGTGCCCTTGTTCTCTCTAACCATTTTCTGTATAGTTATGATCTACATGTGTATATCCATATTCTCTCCTGCCATGTTCTCTATAACCATGTTCTCTGTGCCCTTGTTCTCTCTAACCATTTTCTCTATAGTTATGATCTACATGTGTATATCCATATCCTCTCCTGCCATGTTCTCTATAACCATGTTCTCTGTACCCTTGTTATCTCTAACCATTTTCTCTATAGTTATGGTCTGCATGTGTATATCCATATCCTCTCCTGCCATGTTCTCTACAACTGTGTTCTCTGTGCCCTTGTTATCTCTAACCATTTTCTCTATAGTTATGGTCTGCATGTGTATATCCATATCCTCTCCTGCCATGTTCTTTATATCTGTGTTCTCTGTGCCCTTGTTCTCTCTAACCATTTTCTGTATAGTTATGATCTACATGTGTATATCCATATCCTCTCCTGCCATGTTTCTATAACTGTGTTCTCTGTGCCCTTGTTCTCTCTAACCATTTTCTCTATAGTTATGATCTACATGTGTATATCCATATCCTCTCCTGCCATGTTCTCTATAACCGTGTTCTTTGTGCCCTTGTTTTCTCTTACCGTTTTCTCTATAGTTTATGGTCTGCATGTGTATATCCATATCCTCTCCTGCCATGTTCTCTATATCTGTGTTCTCTGTGCCCTTGTTCTCTCTAACCATTTTCTGTATAGTTATGATCTACATGTGTATATCCATATCCTCTCCTGCCATGTTCTCTATAACCATGTTCTCTGTGCCCTTGTTATATCTAACCATTTTCTCTATAGTTATGGTCTACATGTGTATATCCATATCCTCTCTTGCCACATTTTCTATAACTGTGTTCTCTGTGCCCTTGTTATCTCTAACCATTTTCTCTATGGTTATGGTCTACATGTGTATATCCATATCCTCTCTTGCCACATTTTCTATAACTGTGTTCTCTGTGCCCTTGTTATTTCTAACCATTTTCTCTATAGTTATGGTCTACATGTGTATATCCATATCCTCTCTTGCCACATTTTCTATAACTGTGTTCTCTGTGCCCTTGTTATCTCTAACCATTTTCTCTATAGTTATGGTCTACATGTGTATATCCATATCCTCTCTTGCCACATTTTCTATAACTGTGTTCTCTGTGCCCTTGTTCTCTCTAACCATTTTCTGTATAGTTATGATCTACATGTGTATATCCATATTCTCTCCTGCCATGTTCTCTATAACCATGTTCTCTGTGCCCTTGTTCTCTCTAACCATTTTCTCTATAGTTATGATCTACATGTGTATATCCATATCCTCTCCTGCCATGTTCTCTATAACCATGTTCTCTGTACCCTTGTTATCTCTAACCATTTTCTCTATAGTTATGGTCTGCATGTGTATATCCATATCCTCTCCTGCCATGTTCTCTACAACTGTGTTCTCTGTGCCCTTGTTATCTCTAACCATTTTATCTATAGTTATGGTTTGCATGTGTATATCCATATCCTCTCCTGCCATGTTCTCTATAACCATGTTCTCTGTGCCCTTGTTCTCTCTAACCATTTTCTCTATAGTTATGATCTACATGTGTATATCCATATCCTCTCCTGCCATGTTCTCTATAGCCGTGTTCTCTGTGCCCTTGTTATCTCTAACCATTTTCTCTATAGTTATGATCTACATGTGTATATTCATATCCTCTCCAGCCATGTTTCCATAACCATCTTCCCAATAACCATGTTCTGTACATTCAATCTCTATATCTATGTTCTGTTTCTATGTCTTCTGTTCTATATCTTTTGTATGGATTTGCCTTACCCTGCTCCGTCACACCACTAATGATTGATTATTCCCAAACTCCCGACTATTCCACTTTTATATGAATAATTGCGTATCATAACCTTTTCAAATATTCTGTTTTCTAGGAATAATCATAATTTTTATCCATTATCTCAGTCTACAATTGTTGCTGTCAGCACTTCTGTAAATGTTGCTAATTTGCTGTTGTTGCAGATATAAACAGAATTTACGGATTTCCCTTGTGAATGACTCCTTTTATGATGAGAGTGCATCTGGTAAAACTGTAAGTTATTGTGGTTAGTTGGCTCATTATGTCTGTTCTTAGAGTCTCTTCATGAGATATGCTGTCTGCTGTGTAAACTCAATCATCTTCTATTTCTCGACCATTCCATAAGATAAGCTGTCTGTTGTGTAAAATCAATGCTTTTTATTCCATTCACCTTTCGATGTTAAACATCCCTGTTGAGTTTCCAGTGATATTTAAAGCATCTTCTACACCTGTTGCTGTGAGGTCACTGGTTTGTAAATGTATACCTAATCCGTGTGCAAGTCTTGTGTTGAGCAGGCTTATAGTAGCTCTGGCTTATGATAAACTACTTTATGTTTGTAAAAGATATTCGTCCCTGTCTTTAGACAGTCACGTTCTTCCATAGTTGCTCCTAGCTGTCGGTATTTAGGTACATGATGTAAGCTTCCTGATGATGGTTTATCTTAAATTCTGGTGATGCAGATAGATAGCTATCAGACTGGTTTTAGGAGTCGTCGTCTCCTTTTTTCATGTTAGTTACTAACTGCCTATTCCCTCTAGATTCTAGACTCTTTTCTGTCTATCTAAAGCCTGGTTTCCATATGACAGCGCAATGATCGCGCGCGGCCCAGTGATTGTGCGCAATGCATTTCTTGGGTCGCGAGGCAGTGTTTCCATATCGCGCGTAAGCTCCATGCTTGCATTGGACAGGGTAGATATTTTCCTTACTTTTTCGTAGGAGAGACATATTTCTTCGGAAAAACAGACCTCAGTTGCGAAATTACGCTGTCATATAAAAATCAGGCTTACTCTTTCGTACGAGAGACCAATTTCTTCGGAACAAAGCCCTTCGCTGGATTTGTGGGATAGGTTGAAAAGGTCTAGCGGTGTATTGTGGGATACATAATCGCACGCACCCATCGCAAGGATCCATTCTGTTGGATACTTGTGATCAGCGTACGCATGTCGCGTGACCGTCGTGTGTTGACGTTCCCATATCACAACTGGCCTACGCATGACGTCGTGCGCCTTGTTGCGCGCCTTGCGCTGTCATATGGAAACCAGGCTTTAAGTAGATAGAATTTCATTCAGTCATCTATAATTTACTGTGTTTGACCAAATATGCGCCTAATATGCGCATTCTTCTGAAGATATTTCTTGTATTTTTATATGCTGGCGGCTGAGATTCATATTTGGGATGGTCAAGTTGATGTTCGAGATGGTCAAGGGTTTCCAGTCCAGAAGGCAACAGCAGCAGCAGGGTCTTGACTTCAGCTGAATTCACTCTGCTGAACCATATTACATAACCATCTGAAGCCAATAAGTGAAAAGTTGAAATTCACAGTGTTTTATATTTTTATAACGGTGTTTGTCATTCAGTAAAGTGTATAACTCTCAATGATACAAATATACATGTATGTACCTGCAGGTTATGAGAAACTGAAGTTAGATTTACTCGTTAACAGCAAGGTATACAAACAGCACACTAAATACACTACACTCCATTATAAATTGTGTGCTATAAATCATCTATTTCATATCATGAAGTAATTTTCACAATCAAGATCCTTGCTTGCAGCGCTCAGAGCTAACAGGGAAATTCTAACTCTTGAGTTTAGGTTCACCATTGATTAATTATTAGTCAGTTTTGATAACATACCAAGACAAAATGCTTTCTTATAAAACCTGCTGTTGTCCGGAGTGGTCCACACTGACCTTGGCCTCAGCATTAGTAAAGAGAACTTAAAATTATTGCCTTCATGGAACAAAACATTAATGACACCCAAGAATTTTACAAAGAACCATTTGTTGGGTATAGATAACAAAGTAAATAGATTGATGGAGCTATTATAGTGTATCTTAGACCTAGAATATGATTGCTCATGATTAAGGTCTGGTACCCTATACAACCTATCATACCAGGCAGCTACTGGTTGTGGTACTCTAGGTTGAAGGGAGGGATTCCATATGTAGAGCCAGTAAAGTTGGTTGCTAAAACTGGCTTCACAAATTCATTAAATTCTTACACATTCCTTTGCTTAGCTAGTAGACATTCCATCTAGTTTTTGTATTCTTTTATTAGAGTATTTGAAATATTTGCTCACCTTTCAACCAGTGGAGTAAGTGGGGTGCTCTCATTATTGAGGTAAGTTATTTTCAATGATTAGTATTTACTATTTGGATTATTTTATCATTTTCAGTACACAGAGATGCAAGTACTACTGTCCTTCACACTAATAATTATGTTATTTACAACTTATAAAATACAACCAAACTCTCTATCTTGAACCACATGTAGAGCTTCTATCAAAATTTATGGTATACAAGTGAGGCAAGAACTTAAGATGCTACTATAGCTTTGCTTTGTTACTACTCACTGAAATAATACAAAATTGAGGTCAGCAGTGTGGTTTATTTGATTTTCTAAGGCGACAGCTTTATAAACGTCTACCGAAATTGACATAAATTTCGTTTCCCATGCAACCGGTAAACGACAATTTGGTCGTTTCCCCTGCCAAAGGGGTAAGACTGACTGTGTGTTACATTAAGTAGCAAGTTTTACACTTGATCATCTAAAGATGTGCAGTTTATGGGTCTATCCATAAATAATACTGTGTTGTAGGCCACTACTGTTATGTAGATAGCAATATATTCATTATTTTAACTTTTACCATAAATACATCTTGTGAGAAATACATTGTATTTGCTAAATATTATTTGATTAATAGTAACTGATCAACTACTTTTATGTTAATGTCAAACTTGTCAGTCAAATATCGCTTGAACAACTTTAAATGTGAACGTTTAACTATTTTTCTTTTAATCAAAGGCTCATTTACAATTTTTTTCAGTACAGAGAGATGCAAGTACTAGTAGACTTCACACTAATAATTATGTATTTTAACATCTCTTACAAAATACAAACAAACTCTCTATCTTGAACCACATATAGAGCTTCTATCAAAATTTGCGGTATACAAGTGAGACAAGAACTTAAGATGCTACCATAGCTTTGCTTTGTTACTACTCACTGAAATGATACAAAATTGAGGTCAGCAGTGTGGTTTATTTGATTTTGTGATACAATATATATGTGCATGTATGCTTATGAAATTGTATAACTTTTTAAATGAGAGCAGATAACTCTGGTTATTCGAGGTTGAGGTAGCTTTATTGATTTTTAGTATCTCTCTGCATGAGGCCAATGTAAAAATACAAACAATCTTTTTATATAATCTGATGTACTGAGTTATTAGTTCTTACTATAGCAGGAGTCTATTGATTTTTACTGTCTTTCTACATGAGTCCAGTGCAAAAAGACCGACAGAATCTTTATATACAATCATATGTACTGAGATATTAGTTCTTACTATAGTAGAGCTGTGTCCGACTGTCCTTGTGTAGCCACGAATGGTTGTTGAGGAAAAAGTGTACTACCCTAGGCAGGCTTGGGGCCACTAGTGAGTATTGAGCGCACTGCACTATTTGCTGGCTAGACGACAGTAAGGTGCACTAGGCACTGCACTAGCACTAGTGCATGGCATAGTAATAATTTAAAATGCACTAGGCACTGCACTAGCAGAAATTCTTGTGCACTAGGCACTGCACTAGCACTAGTGCATGGCATAGTAATAATATAAAATGCACTAGGCACTGCACTAGCAGAAATTCTTGTGCACTAGGCACTGCACTAGCACTAGTGCATCGAAAAGTGAAGTCAAAAATGCACTAGGCACTGCAATAGCAAAAATTCTTGTGCACTAGACATTGCACTAGCACTAGTGCAGTGTAAAATCATAAACGCACTAGGCACTCATTACACCACTGAGCTGCAGTTGGGCAATTATTATAAACTTTATCTCTTTAGCAACTCCATTGACTTTCAGACAACTACAGCTACAGTACCTTCTGGCAAAATTCCTCTAGTCATGTTCAAGAAAGTCTGGGTCTGAGATGTGTCACGCTCACGCTGGTATAAGCATATCACTCATAGATCAAGTTTCATTTTACTTCAAAGATGCCTACATTTATTATATAATCATACCATCTCTGGATTGGTCTCATTTTGCTTGTGAATATGTACATAAGCATATGTAATTGGTACTTAAATACATGTATTTAAAAACAAGTTTACAAGAAACTTATTGAAAGTTGAAATGTAGTCAATAAGTTACTTCCACTTTATCAAAGATAGATTTAAACTGAATTCCTACATGTACGTGTACATCCACAAATACTGACATGGAGACAAATAGACAAGACAATAGACAAATGGTAAATAAATAAAGTTGGCTTGATTGTAGTTCTAGGGATTCATGGAAACTCCAAACACATGCTCATTTGAGTAGTTAACAACATTGCAAAGAAATATCAAAGTTCCATATTCAATACCAATATTAAAGTAAAACGTAATGCCACCTCCATCATCTCCATCAAAGGAAAATAATAATATTCAATCTGCACTTGGCACTGCACTAGTGCATACTATGTCGCACTAGGCACTGCACTTGCGCTAGTGCATTTATGAAAAAGTTTCCAATCCGCACTAGGCATTGCACTAGAGCATTTTATGTTGCACTGTGCACTGCACTTGCACTAGTGCGTTTATGATAATTTTCTAATCCGCACTAGGCACTGCACTAGTACATACCATGTCACACTAAGCACTGCACTTGCACTAGTGCACCCAGGGACTCATGTTAAATTTGCACTAGCATTGCACTAGACATTTCTATTTTTAAATTGCACTGCACTATGCACTGCACTAGTGCAGTGCACTAGTGCAGTGCAGTGCGCACTGCACTGCTAGTGGCCCCAAGCCTGACCCTAGGACACTTATGCATTCGCGTCATTTATGTATTCGCGATTTACAAAGGTGTTTGGAGGGCATTTGGAACTCAGTTTTAAGCATTTTACTGTCTGAAACACAAACTTTTGAAGGTTTAATGAAATCTGCATATGTTAAATGATGTGAAACATAAAAAATGTGTGACTTTGTTGAAACCACAGGTTGACCTTGACCTCTACTTTTGCAGTATTTCGACAAAGACGTTCATCTTGTATGGCTTCTAGACACTGACCCGATGCATCTACAGAGAAGATGAGACTAGTTTTGGATAGCTGAGGCCTGGAGGAAATCAGAAATAATAACAGAAACAATGGCAAATTGTATGTTAGGAGTGATAAATGCTTTTGAATAGTTGCTAAATTGCATTTTTGGGTCAGAGTTATCGCCCACACTATTCATCCAAAAGATTTCAAACTTATTTGTTTGTGTAAATATGGAAATTGTGAGTGAGTGTGTGTGTGTGTGTGTGTGTGTGTGGGTGTGTGCGTGCGTGTGTGTGCGTGCGTGTGTGTGTGTGCGTGTGCGTGCATGTGTGTGTAGACACAAAACAATCTAGACCTTTAACTTGTATATTCTTGAATTTATTTGAGTCTAAAGTCAGCTAGATGTGCTATGCCCTTAAACTCGGCTGACAAATGATCAAAGTTCAAATCCTCATAGCACCTGAGCCGATGACCCTAGAAGATCAAAATTTGGGATTAAGCGTTTTTTAACATGGGCAACAACGTATTAGAAAATCATCAAAATCTGAGAGTATGAGATTTTTTTCAGTTATACTTGGTAAATTCTATGCCCTCATATAACGGGAGTTTGTCTGCTTTGATGAACATTGAGTTGTCCTCTCCGCTAAAATTAGCGGAAAGGACAACTCAAAAATATTTTTTCTCCGGAAAATAAGCTCCACCTCACAGTCGTAACGATCCAAATAATCATACATGCGACGCTGTTTACGTTGGTAGTCTCTGATGAGAACGGATTTTTTCTTACCGTTTATGATGTATACCGGTATGACTGCAAATTTTTATGACAAAACACTTGAAAGAATCAAGTAGTAGTAATATTTTAGTTTTTAATGTTACAATAATTATTATCACAATAATCTCATAATAGTAGACTTATGTTTTACAATGCGTGGGTAAAATTGTAGGTTCAGCGACAACAGACGCAGTTTGTTCGTATATCGGATCGCATGTTATTATTTCGGCACATTACTGTTTGTATAGCGAGTCGTATTTACTGCGTACTAATATATTAGCGGGCATGCGCACGCCCTTCTTTGGATTGGCCGTACCGAATTGCACAAATTATTACCAAAGTGTGCATTAAACTCTACTCTGAATGTGGGGCTGTTGAACACTCAACCTCACTCTGCGTATCATTTTTAAACAGTTTGTAAGTTGAAGGGCTAGTTTATAGAAGTTTTCCAAAATCTCCAGATATATAGGGTGCGATACCACACTAATGCCATTAACAAGACACAAAATATTTAAAACAATTGTTAAACCTAAACTAGTTATGTTCACATCATGTTCCTATTACGATTTCTTGTTTGTCTAGTGAACTGGGAAATGTTCTGTAGGAGATTACCGAGAACATTGCATCTGAATATATACAGAAGAGCCAGAAGACTTGCATGGAAAACTATGTTCTGGTATAATATGTTATATATAAACTGATGTACAATAGGAGGTGGACATGATGATTTAAGGTGATTATAATTGTTCCTGGTACTAACTTTAATGTACCTCTGTTTACAGGATCTAGCAAATGAGCCACATTTAGACAATATTTTATGTTTGGCCTACATTAGTTTCACAACAGACCAATCTTTCTGCACTGAAGATGTTGTTTCCTGTTTACTACCTATTAGGTCCGAATCTTATTTTCCCTTGTTCTATTCATACTTATAAACCTACAGTTCTTGAACAATCTGATTAGCTGTAGAGCAATTGTGGAGCTTGCATTGCTCTACAACTGTAGTAATATTGTGTGCATTGTTTATTTATTGCTACTGTGGCACAATTATCGCTGTCTTATTATTTTGCTTTCTGAGTCAGTAAAGATTTTTAATTCTATCATTCAGTCCATAATATCTTGTCATAATGGCAAAAGTCAGCATGGAATTTTTTGCCACTGTAAATATAGCAAAAAAAGAGAAGGGCAGTATAAGCCAGAAAGACTAACTATAATAAGAGTCGTAACTGTAATGCTAAAAGTATAAAACACTGAGGTTGCCAAGGTATATCAAAACATGGAAATTTGATTTTGTCACTATAATGTTAAGTAGTAGTTTCGACAGGTGGAGTTGAATCAATCACCATCAATCATCTTCAAATCAATATATTTATCAAGTTTATCTTATTGTAATAACACTTTTCTACCTTAATGTTTCCTATCGTCTGCCCAATTTTGAGCTAAATTGATATTTCTTTACTTGCAAGTAGATTTCATTCATAAAAACCTATTCCTCCATTATCATGTAGTGTTATGCTCTTTGCTTATTTAGATAAACCAACCCATATATTTAACGTCTGTCATGGAAGCTTTGCTGGTAAAATCGAACCCAGCCACAGATGGCTGGAATGACAGTTTCTATTCAACCGGTTAGTTAGAGAGTTCTGTCAAACTACGTTTATGATGATTATGGTTTATGATTATGGAAGATTATCATCCTCAAAGATTTGAGCATTATGTATTCATGTCCTCCACACCCATTTATTTCTCAGTCATGCGATCTATAGCCATGTTAGTTGTATCCATTTCCTATTTATCAATGTTCTCTGTGGTCATTCTTACTTTATGATTTTCTCTATTTGTATTTTTTCTTTAGTCACATTCTCTATAAGCCCGCTATCGTTATTTCCTTTATAGTCATGTCTACTGTAGCTACTGTATGTTCCCTGTAAACATGTCTTACATTCCATTCCTGCTATAATCTTGCCTTTTCAAACCAGAGTGTATTGTAAATACATACGATCTTATTGTGATGCTTTAACAAGCCAGTTTAAAGTACTGTTTAGGTTAGTCCTTTTGTATAGCTCCGCTGAATCAATGTTTGTAAGTAGTAAATTATAAATATATTGTAGATATTGAGGTTAAAAGGGAACCCAATGGTTCATCAGTCAACGCTGATAGCAATAAAGGTAAGTATGGTGGAAGAATTTTCCCATTATAACCATGACAGTTTATGTATATATGATATCTGTATTTTCATACCGTGTACAGTTTATGTGTATCAATATAAACCTCTGATTCAACGCGGCCTCTATTCGACAGCTTTTGACCGCCACTATAGGAAAAGGATTGAAATGTTGAGTGCCACCCTTTAATTGAGCACCACCTCCATTTGACCGCCACTTGGACATTCTGTCATCTTCATGAACCCATAATAGCAAGTTATCAGTAGTTATCAGTGCTAATAATGACTCGTTAACATGAACAACAATTAATTCTTTCATTGTCTGGCTACATAGCTTTTGGTTTTATCCGTTAAAACTTTGAAAGCAACACCATAGAAATGATTAATAACTTCATCAGGCTAATAGTAGTTCCTTGTTTTTACTTCGATGTATGTAAAAACGATTGGTTTACGATTGTATATTAACGACTAGTTTTAGGCTAAAAGATGTGCCTAACATACATGCGGCTAAAGTTTTATCATTGTTTGTGTGAAATGTAACGCTTAAAAGTCTTGCTCTGCAAAAATTAGTTTGGACGCCAATTTCGATTAATTGGCCTTGCGGAAGAGGACTTGAGGTCAGAAAACACTGAAGGGTATAGGACAACCAGAAAATGTTCGTTCCATCGAAAGCAACAACTATAGCACAGCTGGCTGAGCAATTGATGCAATTATTTTTGTTTAAAACAATCCTTGTCTTTTCATGTATTATAGGTATGGTTTGTTAATGTCACTTGTTTATAAATATTTATTTGTAGCATTTGATAGATTTATCATTGCATAAACTTATAAATTTGCAGATTTATAGCATATTATTTGATAGCATCATTACGGTAATCTGGTCTTACAATGGATCGATATTTTAGCTGCAAACTCCCAAACATATCGATGATTGCAATGAGCATTTATGCAACATTGTTAAATATAGATATAAAATAAAAATACGTGTTGAAACTTAAAACAAAATTGAAACTCGAACAAATTGCAAAGCAGGACACAGGCTATATTATTATTGCAGGTTAATTGCAAGCAACTGATAGATATATTTCTTGGTTTTCAATGCATGTTTAATAATAAATCTTTGACAACTTGGAGCTAAGTTAGCAGATTTATTACATTCAGACGGTTTAATATCGTTCCACCGGAAAGAGAGGGCAAAATATAGATGATATCCGCTTCTCCCGTAAAAGGGCAAAATTTATCTTCCCAAAATTCTGACGAGTCATTTGAGAAAGACAACGCTAGCTTCTATTTGACCGTCACTACAGAGGAAGGGTTGAAAAATAGAGCGCTGTGGCGCTTAATTAGATGTTTCACCGTATAATAATTGAAATATGTATTGATGTATATATTGGTATATAGGCCTATATTGCTACAGTAGACGCTCCTATAACGTATACCTCTTATAACGTAAATTCCAGATAATGTAAAAAAATTATGTGAAGTTTTTGCTTCCTATTACGTAAAAAATTCCATGTAGTGTCAAGTCAGGGGTGTTTTCAAAATTGATTTGAATGTTAGTTTATTTCACCGCACCTGCAGAAGAAAGAACGCTGTGCGATTATCATACTATTTATTATATACAACTTTCGCGGCATTTTCGTTCATCATAATAGATCGTAAAATGTGTCGACAATGGGCGAAATTGCTGCGCAATTGTTCATAAATACAAAGGCAACTGGTAAGTGTAGGTGTTACAGCGTCGGTCCACCAGTCTTATAGTCACAAGTTAGATTATCGTCGAAAACTATTTTTATCCTAGCCTTGCACCCCTGGATAGTAATAGACGACGAACAGGTAGAACTGCTTTTGATAGTAAAAAGATTCTGTTGTTTTGCCTTATCGTAGACGTACAAAATATTTGTTAAATAACAAATATTTTGTACGTAGCTAATATTAGTTTTACTTTGCAGAATAGACTTTGCCGTTTAGAAAAATAAGCGAATTGTTGTAATTGAATGTAAAATATGTGCAGTTCCTATCAACTTGTTGTAAATTTGCCGCAATCATGGTCTATAAATCTATTGAGATTGATCATAAAAAGGAGAAAGTTGTTGATGCAAACCAATAATTCTGCAGTTGCAGTACAGCCCACAAATTAAAAGAGTTAGGTAGTTTTTCCTTTTTTGCATGACCAAAAGGGTGAGTTTGGAAAGATCTTGAAACGGATTAGGCAATTTACAAGTATTTTAATGTTCTTATAACGTAGGTTCCCTATAATGTAAACGTTCCTGGAATGGATTATTTACGCTATAGGAGCATTTACTATAATTATATGTATTGATGTATATATTTGATATATAGAATAAATTTTTTGTATAATTCTCTCTAGATGGATTTTCATCTTTATTGTAGTAGTTGCAGAAGTGACAACAGAATCTGATGATGGTGCTGATAATCTCTACCCAATTGGTTAGTTCATGATTAACACCTAATAATATATTTATTGATATATACCGTGAAACCTTCATTTGAATGCTGTGGTGCTCTATTTTTCAATCCTTCCTTAAAGCCTGGTTCCCATATCGATTGCGAGAATCTGGCGGTAACATGCGCAGCAAAACGCTTGCGACGCTAAGCTCGGCGGCATCTGTTCACATAAAAGCCACATCGTTAATAATATTGTAAACATAATTTTCGCTCGCCATGCCCTTCCTAAAATGGTGACCTTTACCCGTACAGTGCATTTCGGGAAGGTTTTGCCTGCGGCCGTTTGCGAAATTTGAATAACGCTAAACTATTGCGATGCCGCCGGCAACTACCCGCGATACCCGGCGCGTACGTTCCCAATTCACCGCTAATAGCCTGCGGTGCTGTCGCCGGTGCTTTGCGACGTATATGGGAACCAGGCTTTAGAGTGATGCTTATTTGGTTAGTATGCTAACCGTTAAACCTGTAGATTTGACGCTTAGTATATCAATATATATATATTGATATACTAACGTTCAAAATATATATAGGCGTACAAATAACTGTAAAAACCTCAAGTTTTTACGGTTATTTGAACTTTTCAAGTTATTTGAACGCTTCAAGTTATTTGAACGCTTCAAGTTATTTGAACGCTTCAAAGTATTTGAACTTGAACTTTGTTGCGCTCTATTGTTCAACCCATCTTGTTATAGTGACGCTCAAATAGGGGTTGCGTTCCAATAAAGGTGGCTTTCAAGTACAAGTTTTAGGGTAAAATATTATCTACATATATATATATATATATATATATAGATATATAAACTATATTAAGAACTGAAAATATATTAGTTTTCAGTTCTTAATATAGTTTATATAAATGCTCTATTTTAATATTGAGCACTCTCTTCTAGTGAACTGCAACCTTCTTCTTCATCAATATATATAGATATATATATATCTCAGTGTTCGTTTGTTTTCTGTCATTTTGTATATCGGTTTGTCCAGCTATAGCTAATAAAACTTTGGAATGAAAAGCCCGTATCATGCTAGATTTGAACTCACGAAGATTGCACCAACCATTGGTTTGTAAACCAATCATCTAACCACAAGTCTACAAAAGTTCTTATGATGACATCACTCTTACTATACACTGTATACCAATTTCCTGATTTCACAAGCTACATGTCGTATTAATTGATGTACGTTATGTACATGGTTATGTAATAATGCTGGTTAATAACGCTGGTTATGTACGTTATTAAGTAATGTATGTTGCTCACCAGTTGAGCATTATCTGTTATAGTAAACATGGATTCGCAGACAGATAAGTAGTAGAATTTTAGTTCAAGGTTTGAAGTTCACTAAAATATATACTAAAACTTCCTACAAGTATGTGTTTAGTATGCTAAATTCATTTAAGTTAGATTCAACGTTTTTGTTACGCATCTGTCTCGAAGATAAAAACTCCGCACAGTACATTCTGCGCTCAGTACATTGTAATGTTACATTTTCTTGCAGCGTAACCACCAAATGCACTAAAGTTATTATGCACTAAAGTTACTATCATAAATGTAAACCGTTTTTATATACAGGTACTTGGTAGTATCAAGACCGTGTTAAACGAGGAACTACTAATAGCCTGAGACAGTTATTAATTATGTCTATGGTGTTATGTCAAAGTTTTAATGAAAAAAAGCGAAAAGCTTTGGAGTTGGTCAACAAGAGAATTGATTGTTATTGATGTGAACGATTCATTATTTAGACGATTTTTTGGACACTTTCCTACTGATAAATTGATATTATTGGTATACTAGCTGTGCTACCCTGCGTTGCCCGGGTAATAAAATAGTCATTGGACAGAAAATTGATTCATATTTAACATATATAACCATATTTGCCATTCTAACTTTCAAACTACATATCATGAGAGAAATGTTTTGTGTAGTCAAAATAAATTAATAGATTAATTAATTCATTTCAAACTTTGTCAAACAGCGGTAACTTTCAAACTTTGTATCATGAGGAAATGATTTTGTGCAGGTCAAATAACTTAAAAAGCAGAACAAAACAACTGTAAATGTGTTCAAATGTAAATGTGAGATAATTAGCAAGTAATAGCTAAATTAAGTCTGTTATGCTACGATTACAATATGAGATGATTTGGTAATAATGCAATTAATACTAAACGAGAAAACAAAATAAAAATCCTGAATATTTTGAATTAATCATTACAATTTGTGCATAAAAGTGTGAGTGCATAAAAAGGTTACTGTTCCAGCAGAAACTTTGATTAAGACGATACTGGTGCCTCTCGATACTGGTGCAAATGTAAAAATGAGATATCGGACTCTTTGTCTTACCAAAACGGAGAGAAAATGTCGAGTCTATTCCTACTCGAGATGATCCAATTGTCCGCGTGGAAAGTATTAGCTTTGACCCCGATTTAGCAATTGAATTTTGCGAAAAAACCGGCAATAAAAGTTCACGAAAAAAGTATCGTGTTTCATAGAGTTAATAGAGTTTCAATTAATACACCACTTATATAGCATGTGAAATCGGAAAATGGGTGTATCCAGTATATAGTAAGAGCTGTGCATTGTAAGAGCCTTCGTAGACTCGTGTTTGGACAATTGGATTACAAACCAGCGGTTGCAATCCTTGTTAGTTCAAATCCAGCACGATGCGAGATTTTAATTTCAAGATTTTAATAGCTATAGCTGGACACAATGAAGTACAGAATCACAGAAAACACACAAACTTTGAGATTTATATACTGGTATATAGATAAAATATATTGATACAAGGTATTTTAATATAACTTATATCTATATATATACCAATATGTCTATATACATGCCCTGTAGACGCTTCTGTAAAATTTATGTGAAGTTTTTGCGGCTTTTCGCTTTTTAGCTTTTAAGAGCTTGTAATTAGAGTTGCCCCGATTTTTATATCGGAATCGGTATTGGTGCCGATATGGGTGCTAAGTATCTGAATCGGTATCGGCCAATCTTTTCTTAGAAAATCGGAAACTTCAGATACTGTTTACATATCAACTATTTAGCAGAAACCTGTATTTTAGCCTGCTACTTTAATAAAAAATCATTAGCTGCAAGTTTCTTGCTTTTACATAATGAATTCCGGGCCTGTCACACAATCTATTTCATGTCTATAGCCTAATAAACATCCACACAGCTGAGCAATATTTTGGCTTTAGTCAGGACGTAATCACAAAGTGCGGTATTTCCCAATTACAGCGATATGATTTATTGCAGCCAACAATGATATACAGCCCCAATGATATATATGGGGGGCTGTATATCATTGCAGCCAATCACAATAGAACCATAATGAGAAACAAGAATGCGGTGTAATGTTTCTATTTACTAGCATTGCGAAAGAAAATTTGAGCAGTCGATGCATAAAGTTATCTATCTCTTTCTTGATCCTGATGATATGATGTATTGTTTGTATCGCATAAAATAACCTCAGTGGCTTATCGGTGTTTAGCCTGTCCTCCATCATCTGTGGCAAGCGAGTCCTTCTTCAGTACGACTGGCTACATCGATAGTGATAGAAGATAAAGATGTCTCACTGAGATAATTGAATCACTAACGGTAATTAAAAGACGCACTTATTTGCTCTAGACTTGTACAGGCGCAGCAGTTCGTTCAGCAGTAGAAGAGAGACTTCATTATCACAGAGAAAGCTGTACCACTAACAGTAATTATCATTATTAATAACATATTTCAAGAAACATGGACTGTTTTGTTAATAGATGCACGGTATGTCAGTATGTGAATATATATACATGGATATCTTTTTCCATAACTACAAACAAATAAAAACATCAACATTTATATTTTTTGCATTATATTTATATTTGCATAATAAAATTACCAATAATCTATGCAACTCAAAAGAATCTGAATCGGATTATTTTTCAATAAGAATCGGTATATCGAATCGGTATCTGAATTGGCTGGTGAAATTAGAATCGGGGCATCTCTACTTGTAATCACATTTCCACTTATATTGCACCTACAATACTGCAGAGTAAGACATGGTGAATCTTATGATACCAAATAACTGTAATGTGAATTTTGTTGCAAGTCAACCTTTAAAGCTGTAGGCCTAACCTACTGTAATGTATGTAATTTAACAACAGCAAGAAGGAAATATGTTTATTATATATCTGAAATGCAATATTAGAAGCAAAATGGCAAGCTGCTGTGTAATATAAACAGTTTGAAAGTTGGTTGTGTTGAATGTAGAATGGTTTTGATAGCGATCTAGCAGAAAGCAAGTATGAGCGTTCACACGTCTGGAAGTTTTCTGCAAACTGGAGCAAAATAAAAAAGTGTTTTCGTCATAAAGGGGCGTTGTAGTTCGGCCCTAACTTGTACATACGGTAAGTTGTAAAGAATTTTGGCTCACGTTTTAAATAACTTAATGAAACTTTCCGTAATTGGGAAAAAACATAGGCTGATAGACTGTGTACCACAATTTCATACCTGTAATTCGGTCTACGCCTCAAACGGTCTACGTTTATTTCAGAAACCTTTGGACAAATAAATTCGAATAATTATTCTTATGATAATTTTATAAAATCAAATAATTATTCTTATAGTTAAATATTTTTGCAAGATATTAAAAACAGAGAAATACAGTCAAACATGGATAACTCGAACTTCAAGGGACCGAGCAAAAGTGTTCGAATTATCAGAGCATTCAAGTTATCAGAGCACTGTCACAAGTCCATGTATTTACTTATTTATTAGTAGATACATGTACATATGCAAACTATAAAATAAATCAAAAGCACAAATGGCTTGTTTCAAATTAAATGCTTCTAATGTAAAGTTTAAAACGTTTTTATCAAAAAGTATAGAGATTTTTCTATCACTTGAGATTGGTTTGTTGTTTGAGGTGATGTTATTGCCAGGACGTTTTTTTTAGATTGACATTGGCAAAAATTGATCGTTGTTGAAATGCTCAAAAGAAAAGACATCTTTTTCTTTTGAGCGTTTTACCCACGATCAATTTTGCCGAGTTTTCTTGAAGTTTATGCAACTTCAAGAAAAAGTTACCAAAGAAAAATCCCTTACTTTACCTGGGATTCGTTAAGAGCAACACTCCGAGGCAGTTCAATTAAAAGTTTTACGAGGTTTAACGGTACATTGTATATCACTCACGCTTTTTGAATGGATACTTACTGAATGTACACACGTATTCTGTGTTTAGGTCAAACGATGAATAGTTTTTTTAGCTATGACAACGTATACGTATAATAAAAACAATTTTAAGACGTTTTAAACATTCAACATTCCGACGTTGATTCAACACGGAATCAACGTCGGAAAACTATTCGTCACGGGCTAGCCGGGTCACGCACTCAATAATTTTCGCCAAGCACATACAAAACAACATGCTGTTTTTGTTTTGTATGTGCGTGGCGAAAATCCTTGCGCGCGTGACCAGGCAAGCCCGTGCTATTAATCGTATAGCAGTATAAATCAAATTTGACCAAACCTTTAGAAAAGTCGTTGACAAAATTATTTTGCCGATGGTGGTAATAACAACGCTTATGAATTACGAAAAGATGAGGTTTACCTCTATGGCTTTGAATAAAGTGATTTTCTAAAGCGATAACAACCGTTTCGGTAGCCGTTGGGCAAAAAAACAGTTCGAATTAACAGTGTTGAGTTCGAGTTATCTATAGCAATTTATCATTACGTGGGAACGGACCAAAGAAACCGTTCGAATTAACCATGTTTTCGAGCTATCCGTGGCCGAGTTATCCATGTTTGACTGTATTACAAACCTTCGGCAATTAGACAATGCTATAGACTGGTGAAATGAACACGTTTTTCTTGTGAAATGCGCCCTTCTCAATAGTTCTACTATCTGCCGCACGGTTTTATTGGCGTATCGTTGGTTGATCTTAATTTTGATTAAAAAAGCTTTTAAATTTTTTTTTGCGAATTCTGGCCAAATTAATCTGTCTATTTGTATATAATCCGATCAGATGGGTAAGTCTTAGGATATTGTCGACAATTTTCAAAGACTTGGAACATATTTAAATAGGTTTATATGTGTTTTGTATCGTTATTATACTTAAACGACTCCATTGAAAAAGGGTTAAATATTGTAGCAAATTGCGTTATGCTATCTGGTTTATGTTGCAAATTTACGTGGATACAAATCGAAGTCACTGCTGGTAGTGATGAATGCAATGTATTTATTAGTCACCAATATCACCGTAAAATATTTGCCGCTCCAGTAAATCGCATGAACAATATCATGTCGCCTCATCTGTCAAAGCCTAGTTAGAAAAATGTAAAATGCGAATTACAGCTTTATGTGGCTTAAAACCTACTGACAGCTCAGACAGAACAAACAACTGCCAAGAGGAAATATTGAGTCACTTTGGACCCCATTGGTGGACACAGGATTGTCCTACTTCCGCTGACCAATCACTAGCGACAGCACCGACATGACCTCGCAAGCAAGCCAGCGAAACGGGTTACATAATAATGCACAATTTTCAGGCTGAGCATGCTGACTTTTAAATACTAAAGTAAACAAAGGAAACTAGCTAGTGTGAGAAGGCTATTGCGAGAATGTTACAAATATTTTGATGAGATTTCGGTAGGCCTACAAGGCTTTGCGACGCTGTTGATGAATAATTTTCATGAGTTGTGTGCACATGCATTTATCATAAATCTCTCAAACAATTGCTCTGCTCATGCTTGGTCGTGGGATTAAGCAGTATTTGATAAAGAATAAGCTTTTTGTATAATTCTCTCTAGATTAACTCTCATTCGTATTGTAGTAGCAGAAGTGAAAATAGAACCAGAATCTGATGGTGGTGCTGATAACCTCCACTCAACTGGTTAGTTAAAGATTTATCAGATAATTATGATAACTGGTGTTGATCAACTCTGATGTTCGTTAGTTGAATGAATATGATAATCACCTTCCTATATTGTGGTTTGTTAGTAAAACTAAAATCTTAAATCATACCGAAGTTGCAGTGTAAGTGTAAGTACACACACATATATATATATATATATGTACCCTACAGGATATATATATATATACCCTACAGGATATATATATATACCCTACAGGATATATATATATACCCTACAGGATGAAAATATTCGATGGATATAAAAATTCGCCATTTGGCGAACAGTCAAACGCGAATTATTTAATTCCGCGAATAATTAGTTTTAATTTTAATCACAAGAGAGAATAACTACTGCCTCAAATTAAAACTAGCCACTAAGCATTAATGCTAAACGTAGCTGAGTTCCAAAACATTTTTTAAAATCATTGCTGGGGCTTCAAGTTAACCCCATTGCCAATGCATCACATTTTTTTACAAAATTATTCAAGGTTGTCACAAGATATGCAGAATGGCTTCATCGCAAAACTCGCCGCTAGGCAGAAGTACTTAACGTAGCCGAGTTCCAAAACTTTTTTAAAATCATCACTGAGGCTTCGAGTTAACCCCATTGCCAATGCATCAAACTTCTTTACAAAATTATTCAAGGGTTTCACAAGTTATTCGGCATGGCGTCGTCATCACAAAAATATCTCCTACAGTCTTTTTACATTGAAATCAACTCCATCAACCTCTAATACCGAAGTTGAGGACAATAATGATTCTGATTTGGACATTATGGTATGTATTTGATTTGCTGTGCAGATAAGTTTTTCCATAGTTAACTGCGTTAGTTAAGTCTTTTGTTTAAAAACTGATCGCTTTCATTAAATACTTCAGCTATTGTTTTTGTACTTCCTTTACACTTATTAATATTTTTTTTTTTTGTGTTTACTCTGGGTTGAAAATGAAACAGAACCTATTCCGATTACTGAAACTAGAGACAAGTAGTAATATTCACCAAGGCAGGAATATTGGCAGAGAAGCAACCAGTCAACATTCATCATCAACAACAACTCCTTGATATCGCTGCAGCAAACATGATTAAATTATATATTCTATTTCATGTATAGATATATTATAATTTATTACAAACTTGAGTGTACAAATAAAATATTTTAAATACAAATAAAATTTTACAAACGATGAATGGAATAAATAAAAACAGTTTAGCCCATATGGCGGTTGTCTGGCAATGAAATTAAACTGATACTCTTGATGAGTAAATACTAGTGTGTAATGATGCTCTCTGACTAGTTATTTTGGTAATAGCAGCTCTATATCGCTGTCACTGTCTTGACTAGATGTTAAAGGCGATTGTCTCGTACTACATGGCTGTAAGGGAGTTATCATCAGAACTGTCCTCGTGGCTCACTATTGCAAAGTTGTGTCAGTTGGCAAAAAATTTGTGCCCGTAAAGGTGTTTTCGTTCCTTTTTAAAACAGATATATTCTCCTCGTTAGCAGCTGCGGTCATTTCTACCTCAATTTCAAGACCTCCCTGAATGATTGGTGAACTTCTAGGAATGACAAATACCACCCTTACAGTCATTTAGCTTCTGTGTATGGTGAAAAATATTTCTCTTTCACTAAACATGGAAAAATAAATATTGCGTTTTACCAAAGAAAAATTATATTATTAATCTAGTAAATGGTTTTGACAAAAACTCATTACTTACCACAAATTGTTGGTTCATCAAAGGCCTCCAAATCGATGAATATTCGTAAAAGCCTCTGAACGCAGCAAGAAATTTATAGCTTAGCGCGATCAACTCGGTAGTTGTAAGCTAAATAGAAACCGAAACACGCGGTGTGCGCATGCGAAGGGTTAATTCTATTGCTAGCCACAATAGAGTTAACTCTTAGTAGAGAGTGATTTTGTTCACCCGCGAATAAATTAGTCCGCGAATATACATGAAAAAGGCAGTTTGCACGAAACTTTACTCCGCGAATAAATTAATCCTGTAGGGTATATTTACACAGCTTTTATAAAATGCGAGTCATTATATGAAAGTTATGAGCTTTGATATCAGGTGGTATACTGAGTTTCTAGTCATGTATATTGTCTGTAGTATATATGTTATGACATTTGTGTAAGTCAAATCATTCAATGTATCTAGAAATCTGTTACTTAAAGGTTAACTAGCAACAAAGTTCACATTACAGTTGTTTGATATCAAAAGATTCACCATGTCTTACTCTGCTGTGCTGTAGGTTCAAAATATGTGGAAATATGATTACAAGCTTTTAAAAGCTCAAAAAAGAACAGTTAATCGCAGTTATCACGAAACCGCCGTGGATTAAAATCAGTTTATTTCTCTGACATAGTCATTACGTTTGGTTATTGTTTTGTCACGTGATGTTCTCACGTAAATTGAAAGGCCAATAAAAGGTTCAATATAAAACTTCTCGTAGCACTAGTTTATGACAAACACTTTGGGTGTTACCGAAGATCCCGTATCAAATATAGATGCTCGCTACTTCACATTTTTGTTTCGGCTTGGTTTAATCGTCTAGTGGTAATCTGATCATGTGATCCATACTTCGCGAATAATTTCTGCAGCATTTTTCGATTATCACAGGTGACCAACAGGCTCGTCATGTTTATCAGACAGCGATATGTACTCATTCGAGCTAAGGTTAACAAATTAAACGAATTTTCACGGTAGGCTATAAGTTGTCAGTGCTGAAAGTGACAGCATTACAATGACGATGAAATAGACGCATACCCTAGGACACTTATATTTCGGTAGTATTTAGTTTCGTGAGTAGCATACAGAGTAAAATTTCGCTGCAACTTAATTTCGCAGCTCAAATGAGTGCGAAAATATAGTGATGTGAAAATAAATGCAGTGGAACAAACATCATTAGATTCCTCAGGTCCAGTTCACTGGTACGAAATATTTTTCAATTTGGAACTACAGTACTTTTCAGACTATAAAGCGCACCTCTATATAAGCTTTATCTGCTTTATTTTCCAATAAACGATAATAAAACAATACATAAGCCGCACCTTTGAATAGGCCGCAGAACTAAGGACTATGCTTTTTAACGTGGCAGCAACTTTCCTGTTTAAAACGGAACAGTCGAGAACGGCACCGTTTCGTATTATCCGACGCTTTTTAACTTAGTGCCTAACGGGACAGTACCGTGAGGCATTGTTTCGTATTTTCTTTCACCGCTAGAAGTTACTAATTGGAGATTCCCGTTAGTGCGCCCTAGCGGTTAAAGAAAAAGCCACAGATTAGCCGCACCCTTATATAAGCCACATAGCTCAAATCATCAGAAAAAAGTAGCGGCTAATAGTCCGAAAAGTACGGTAGTTTTTATTTGTTAACCACAGGTAGAAATGTGTAGGCGATATCAACAATGCAATTTGATAGCTTGCTGCCATTTGTTTCCTGGACTATCAATGACATCAAGGTCCCTGACGCAGTGACCTATGTGGTACCGATATTAGAATTCAAGTATTTATAACACGCGGTGGCCATGGCTCCAGGTTGTTATTGCTTTGGGTTGGTAATAAAATTCATCACCACAATAATTATTATTCAATTTTATGACTTTCCCTATTAGACTGTCATCCTCATCAGTTACAAATTCAATGACTAAACTAATATCATCATCATCTTCCTAATTTGTCTAGGCTTTTCCAAAAAAACTTATTATCTTAATTTGTTTGGTCATGCTGCTCAGTCGGTGTATTAGCTATAATGAGTTTAGCAAAAATTACCCAATGAGCCAACCACACACGAAACTTGCTTGCATTTCTAATATGACGATTTTATTGTGAATATCAATGAACAAAGCCATTTAATTTCGCGTTTTCGCTCATTCGTTATGATAGTTTAGTTTCGCTCATGAAATTTTCGCGAGAGTATGCTGCCGCGAAAATGCGAAAGTTAGATGCCGCGAATACATAAGTGTCCTAGGGTAAGGACAATGGACATGGTTTTATTGAATGCGTGAAGTATATTTGTGAAAGTATTTCGACGTATGAGGCTGCGTGAAAGTGTAAATAGAAGCCATATTGTACAACGTACGTCCCATTGGAGCCGTTTTGGAAAGAGATTCTAATCTACGGCGGTCTCGTGATGGCCGCGATTAACTGTTCGTTTTGAGCTTTTAAGAGCTTGTAATCACATTTCCACATATTTGGCACCTACAACACAGCAGAGTAAGCCATAGAGAATCTTTTGATACCAAATAACTGTAATGTGAATTTTGTTGCAAGTCAACCTTTAATGAGTTGCAGATATTCGCCGTATCTTCTAATCTACATAGTTTATGTTGTAGATATTGAACTTAATCTAGAATCAGAGAGTTTATCAGCCAACACACACTGTAATAAAGGTAAATATGATATTAGTTCAATGGATTTAATAACATTATATCACATTGTAATGTTTCCATGACAGGGAGAGAGCTACCCTGGCATGGATACTTATGTACAGTGAACCCCGGTTCTCGAACGCTTCGGTTCTCAATCAACTCGGTTTTCGACCAAAAGATTCAAGATTGTTTTGTCTCGTATCTCAAACATAAATTCGGTTCTTGCCAAACCGGAGCATGGTCTCCGGTTTGGCAAGAACCGAATTGGGATTTAATCGATTGGGAGTTTACTTCAGGAGCAAGATTGTTAGTTGGTCCGGCTCTGGTTACCATCTGGAGACAATGGGGATTAAGATGGGGAGCGTATCGGAATTAAACGTTCGGAACAGCTCCCGAAACAGCATGTTTATACGTTTAACGACGGTGTTATGAGCCACTTTCAGAAGGTTTTCAAACAAAGGGAGAAGTTTCGCTTCATAAAGTCTTTACAAAAAGCACCATCTGGGAGGGCGTCGCTTCTACCAAAGAGATTTCATATGGAGACAACTCCTTCAGTAAAATTATCCTAGATTGTTGGAGGAGGCTGCTTCTTCAAAGATGTGAAGTAAAGGTGCCATTGCTGTTTATATTTTCTTTCTTACACGAATATTGTTTAACCTGATCTGTTGCATTTTTTGCTGTTCCATAATCAATTTCTGCGATTTTTAGTATTGTACGTTTTACGATGTTTTAGGAGCAAAGCATATGAACTGTTCAATTTTTGTTTTCTTTTTAATTTTCATAAATAGAAAATATTTAATTAGAAATTTAACACGATCTATAATTACCCGTTTTTACCTATAGCAAGCAGTATACCTCGCAGTTTACGGTGTTTAATGTGAAAAAAATACTTTACCGATTTTGCTATTTCGACTTAGAATGAATTAATATTTACATACATTAGGTGCATTAGCAGTGCCGTAGCAGTAGTAAGCATGTCACAGCCATGCAGTATGCATAACTTGCATGTGTACTTTTACTACTGCACAGTACACTGTATATGTGGTACAACTATCTTTAGTGTGTGATAGAAGTGTTAGTATAGAGCGCATTACCCACTGCACAGTGTGCATTGTCAGGTGCCGTAAGAGCATTCCTAGTGGCCATTCTGTAGTGCTAGATGCCGTAGGAACCTTTTCGTTATACTGTACATACATGGACTGCACAATTTCATGAACGTTTTTATGTGAATGTTACTCAACTTCAAGTATGAGAGAACAAACAAATTGATCACAATCAGCAACTTGCATATGGTTGAGATGGTAGGTCTACCATGGTTTTATTTTATAATTGTAATGAGAATATAATACACATTGATACGCTAGGACAATTATCTTATTACTATACAGTCGGTTTTGGTATAGAAAGGGTTAAGTCATATGTTTCTCTCTGAGTGTTCGAACCAAGAATAGGCATCCTGCTTTGGTAATTGCTTTAGGTGTTTACGGTTAATGTACTGCCTCCAAATTAATCCTTCCGTACATGAAGCCTATTGAAAAGCTCAAAGCTTCTTTTTTACATTCTAACATATCTTTCTCTAGCACATAATGAATGTCTTTCTCATAGATTTTCTTTTTTATTGTGAATTTGTAGCTAGTCTGGTTTTGCTAAACTGCCATCTCGATGTGTTTATTGCTGGTTTTAACGCTTTTATATTGTTACAAGGCTCCAACTCTCTGTCAATGCAACATCTACAGTTGTAGTTATTTTTAAATGAATTAGTTAATGTAATATTTTTTATTCGTATCCATTTGAAAGAGAGTAGCGTTCTGGGGAATCATTTGAGAAAAACAAGGATGACAACAGGTTTCCTGTTTGTTTGAGCTTTGACATGTTTGGCTCTTGATTTTTATGAAGTAGCAATGATATACAGCCCCCCAAGGATAGCCGATGGCTCTCATATTTGGCGGGGTTTAATGATGAAGCTCTGTTGGGATGAACCCGAACACGACACCCAAACAAACAAATATGCTGAATAAAACCCCTTGTAAATTTACAAATATTGTGAACTATAGTGGTTATTTTACTTATCTGTTGAATTCATTTTGTTTTCAAATAAATATAGTATCCCAATATTGTCGCCATTATGGTCAGTCAGCTGCCATTCACAAGCATTCATGATATTAATAGTCACAATCGTAAATTAGCCCACATTCGGTTTTGTAATTCGATTTTGAGTATGAAAACTACACTGCACAGCTGTTCCATCATATTGGCCAGGTAAAACAGTGTGACAACAATGAAAGACTTTGTCATTTTATATTAGGGATGGCAAAATATTAATAAAAAACTAGGGAAAAAAGGTCATTGTTCGGGTAATTTTGGGTAAATTATATTCAATTTCAAGCATATACTACAACTTTTACCAATTTCAAAATTAGTAAAAGTAGGTAGTTTGAAATGTTTTATTTTGCAAGGATCCATTATTTTGATTAGGTATTACCCCTACATTGTAGCAATTCAAGGTTTGCTATTGTGACCTGTCGGGTCTACTGGCTGAATGAGCTAATGAAACGATAACAGCGAGTCATGTTTTCCAAAACCTAACAAGGCAACACGACCGCCCCGCAAGAATTGTGTTAGCTACGAAACCCAGGCCAGCACAATCCTAACAAAGCTCGATCAATAAACCCCGCCCATGTGAGAGCCGTAGGCTATCTTTTGGGGCTGTATATCATTGGAAGAAGTGACCAAAGCGTGAAACACCACCTAATAGCTCAAACTGAAAGTTTGCTTTTGGCTTCAGACATAAAATTTTATCTCTATCAGGATGGAACTCGCGTCTTCTGGTTCAAGTTTGACTGCATTTGAACAAAACATTAGCGAAACACTTTTTGAATTTCATTTTTCCATCTTTTAAAATTATTTTAGTAGATGAAAACCCACTAAAATATTAGTGGGGTTTTCTCCCCACTCTTCGTATTAGAATTTACCAAGTACATGCTTACAAAACTTCATTTTCTTTATTAACTATATGCACCATCCGATTGTAAGTACATCTCTGATGAAACCACAGAATGCATTAGTTTATTCAAAAAGGATAGATTTATACATTTATACCAAAGTACATGTAGAGGTTGTTATTGCTACTTGACTATATCAAGGCTGTGGCTGATATAAGATGCATACAGAAAGATGAACATCTTTTAAGTTTATTCACCCATAAAATCCCTTTTTTGGTAAATGCTTTACACCTGACACTTCTGACAATATCGGCACATTTCGATATTTGTACCTGAACTTACACTTCATGTTTGTAATGTTACGCAAATTAGGCATATTTGTGTTGAGCACTCCGAAAATCCTATATTACTTGTAGCAATGATAAACGGCCTCACAAGGATAGGCGACAAGCATCATGTGGGCGGGGCTTAACGATCGAGCTCTGTTGGGATGAACCCGAACACGGCACCCGATCAAACAAATAAGCTGAATAAAGCCCCTTGTAAATTTACAAATATTATGAACAATAGTGGTTATTTTACTGATCTGTTGGTTTTATTTTGTTGTCAAATAAATACAGTTGCCCAATATTGTCACCATTATGATCAGTCAGTAGCCATTCACAAGCATTCACGATATTAGTAGTCGCAATCGTAAAATAGCCCAAATTCGGTTTTATATTTAGATTCTTAGTATGAAAACTACACTCCACAGCTTTGCCTGTTGTCCCATCTCATTGGCCAGGTAGAACAATGTGACAACGATAAAAGACTTGGTCGTTTTTATATTAGGGTCGGCAAAATATTAATCGAAAACTAGGAAAAAAAGGCCATTGCTTGGGTAATTTTGGGTAAATTATATTCAACTTCAAGAATATACTACAACACCTACCTACTTCAAAATTAATAAAAGTAGATAATTTGAAATGTTTTATTTTCCATGGACCCATTTTTTAAGTTGGTTGTTACCCCTACATTGTAGAAATTCAAGGTTTGACTGACTGACTAAGCTAATGACATAATAACAGCGAGTCGAGTTCTCCAAAACCTAACAAGGCAACGCGACTGCCCCGCGGGAAGTGTGTTAGCTCTGAAACCCAGGCTAACACAATCCTAACAGAGAAAGCTCATCAAACCCTGCCCATATGATAGCCGTCGCCTATCCTTGGGGCCTGTATATCATTGCTTGCAGAGTTTGATATACACTTTTGTGACAAAAATGCTTGAGTAGGTATGGTACTATTGAGCCTGTGTTTCACTTATCTCACAATCTGTCAACTTGTATTACAGGTGAATATTGTGGTACCTTTACTCACCGCACTACTCAAAAAAGAGACATCGAGACTCATAATAGAGATAACCCGTTTCAGTGTGCGATATGCAGTAGCAGATTTGAATGTCATAGTCATCTAACGATTCACATGAGGACTCATACTGGAGTAAAACCGTTCCAATGCAGGATGTGTAGTAGTAGCTTTTCTAGACGCAATAATCTAGCAAATCACAGGCGGACCCATACTGGAGAAAAGCCTTTTCAGTGTGAAATGTGCAGCAATACTTTTGCTCGTCAGGATATTCTTGTAAACCATATGAGGACTCATACGGGAGAAAAACCATTTGAATGCAAGATTTGCAGTAAAAGGTTTGCACAGAGCGGCTATCTTAAAATTCACATGAGGACTCATACTGGAGAGAAGCCATTTCAGTGTAAGATGTGCACTAGTAGCTTTACTGTTAATAGTCATCTAACTTCTCACATGAGGACTCATACTGGAGAAAAACCATTTGAATGCAAGATTTGCAGTAAAAGGTTTGCGCAGAACAGCCATCTAAGAGGGCACATGAGGACTCATACTGGAGAGAAGCCATTTCAGTGTGAAATGTGCAGTAGTACTTTTGCTCATCACGATAGTCTTCTAGACCACATGGTGACCCATACATGAAAAAAACGATACCCATGCTTTTCTCAAGGCAGTCATCTAACTAGTCACATGAGGATGTGTAGCAGTAGCTTTTCTCACCGTAGTTGTCTAATAAGACACATGAGGACTCATACTGGCGAAAAGCCATTCCGATGCAAGATTTGTAGTAGAAACTTCACTAGTAATAGTAGTTTAACAAGACACGTGAAGACACAATTGTAGAGCAGTAATCTAGCAGAGCGCATCTGGACTCAATCTTGAGAAAAATCCTCTCAATGTAAGATATGCAATAGTAATTTTGCTTTGCATAGTAGTCTAAAAAGACATGTGAGCATACAACCATGTAGAGAAGTAATTTTAATGTAAGAAGCGTACTAGTAGGTTTACTCATTTTAGTAGTCTAACAAGACAATGAGGACTCGTACTGTAGTAAAAGCTTCCCCATGCAAGATTTGCAGAAGTAGTTTTGCTCAAAACTGTCATTTAGCAAAACATGATTCATAGTTTAGAGAAGCCATTTTATTGTACACGTAATGTTCTTTTGTTGTGTGATCACATCTTTTGCACATTTAATGATGGCCAAATTAATTCTGTTTAAAATATATTGAATGTTCGTATATATATGAATAACTCAGTGTTTGTGTGTATGTCCGTGTGTCCACCTCCAGCAAAAATGTTTGAGGAATCAAAAAGTCGCTGCGCACTCGATTAGAAATGGGAACCTTCAGTTCTGCCGACAAGCGCGCTATCCAATAAGCCAAGCAGCTATACAATGACATTATTATGGTCACACCCATTACACCTTCCAATATTTAATAGCTTCACGCTCGAAATTCCAGCTAGCATTACGCGTGAAGCCATACCAGACAAAAAAGATGTGCCCATAAATGAGCAGAAGTGCTTGAACTCACACGGCCAACAAAGCTATTGCAGTCACTCCAGTCAGTACAGAGCTGAAATAGGCACTGCAGGCAATACAGTATGAATTAAACAGAAATAAATGCGTACACAGAAATAAACACACTTCACAAAAATATACAGAGGCCTTCATTTGAAAGTTAAATTTGTAACTGTTGGATATCTGGATAAACAATAACTTTTTGTTGCAAAAAATTTGTTATGACACATGCACTGCCATTCAACTGATACGTGATAAAAATAAGATGTCCAATAAATGACAAGCTTTGGTTGTCTGGTTGAACCAAATTGAACATGACTAACAATAGGCTTTTGCTCATACATACCTGAGCTTATTCTTCTGACGCTGATTCATCTGATTGGTTGCTATTGATGGTCAATATTTTTAGCAAGGCTTTTCTCTGGTACACCATTCCTTTACACCAAAAACATGATAGTTTACACAACAACTAAGGTTTCGTATTGCATTTGTTCAAGTTATTCCTTGATTTTGTAGTTAGAAATCCTTAGAAAAGTTCTGTGACCAAGCCGATGTCATCGACCTTATCGACTGATTTTATTTTAGCCAAGCCGATTAAATGGTCCTTTGAAATATTGTTCTATGGTTTTGTCTTATTGGCTATTAGCTGGCACAGATTTTGGTGGCAGTGATTTTGAGATCTACCAGGCTGAGGATAATTACTCAGAGAGCTCTTCAGACTCAGATGATCCAGAATTTTATACAATAGAATTTATATATGTCATTGTCAGCACTAGTAGTAATAATGGCAGTATCCAGTATGGGCAAGTCATCATATATTGAAGCAGTTGGTAAGTAACCCTAATATTTTATTTAGCAATGTCATGTGCTGTACTCTAGAAATGCTTTGCTGATGTCCCCCAAAGATCAACAGATCTTTTTTACCTGTAATTGTTTTATCAACAAATTCCTTGTCAACCAGTCATATTATTTTATGTTGCAATGCATCTTTTTTTCTAGTTGTATCCCTAGTCGTTTGGGGCTCCACAAAGTGCCAGAGGAGCAAGCAAGATTGAGATTGAGGCAAGAAATTCGTGACGGGGAGAAGGCTGTACGTGACAGCCAGCCATTGGATCTTACCCTGATGTGGGCTGTCGGTAGGTCGCAGCAAAATTGGTTAAGGATGACAGCTATGAGCTTGCTGATGGTGTCCCAGATTTCACAGTGCAACAAACTGGTCCTACACACAAGTACTGTTTGATAAAAATAATTGATAATGGAACTATGATGAGCATTCTACCATTCTTATGCATGGTCAGCTGCACAATGTTGAGTCAGGTTACTGATGATGACCTGAATGCCATGAGTTTTTTGGTGCTACCATTTAGTAAATTTTAAGCCTGGCACAATCATGATGAGAATTGAATCCACCCTTCCCCTTTTTAGTCTTCATGTTCACCCAATATACTCAAGTTGCATAATGGTGGTCATGTAAGCACGCAGCTGGTTATTTTAACACAAGAGGTCTGCTAGAAAGGGACTCTCGGTTTATCTCCGGTAAGGCTACTGCTGAAGAGATCATTGAGCTACATGTTCTGAATACCAATATCTATATGACCATGTTCCCTCGTAGGAGGCTATGCTATAGTAATTAAGTGGTTTAATAATTAGTAATGTAAACAAGTTTCACTCATGAAAACTGAGTGTCTGTCATGGTTACTGCTGGAATATAGATTTTATATAAAACAGTGCATTCCTATCCTGTTTGTTTGTTTAGGCACCCTGATCTTTCTATTCAGCAACTGACATGACATCTCTGTTAGTAACATCTGATGCACAGCCAGGTGATTCTAGTGACAGCCTCCTTCCCACTGTTAAGTTAGGTGTTCTCAAACTTTAACAGTTACTACCCTCAAGTACTTTGCTATTATGTCTTTATATCTACTGTAAAGTTCCTCCAAAACCTTATTGTATATGACTATTTGCTCTACAGCCCTTTTCTCTAGATCCATTATCTCCACAGACATGTTCTTTGTATCCATTTCCTTAATGCCAGTGTTTTTTATAGCCATGTTTTCTATAGCCATTTGCTCTAAGGCGATGTTCTCTATATCCATGTTTTCTATAGCAATGTCTCTATAATCGTGTTCTCTATTACTATGTTCCCTATGTTCAGTTTCTGTATGGCCATGTCCTCCATTACCGTGTTCTCTATTGCCATGTGTTCTATAATCATGTGCTTTATAATCAAGGGCTCTATAACAATGGGCTCTACAACCAAGTTTTACATAACTTGGTTCTCCATAACTATTATTTCCGTTGTCGTGCTCCCAAACAAGTTCTGCATAACCACATTCTCTCTAACTATGTTTTAATAGTTATAGAGTTATACTTGTTTTCTGTAGAACAATGTTCTTCCTAAGCGTATTTTCTCTAATCATATTTCCTCTCACCTTGTTTTCATGCTATCTATAGTTTTGTTCCTTATAATTATTTTTCTATAACCACGACATCCACAGCTCTCTTCTCTATTATCATGCCACCCATAAACTTGTTTGTTAGATCTATTTCCTCTATAACCATATTCATTATAGCCAAATTCTCTAACATGCTCTATAAATATGTTCTATATAGCCATTTTCTTTATATCCATGTACTCTGTAGCCATTCACTTTATATCCATGGTATAACAATCTATAGCCGTGTTCTCCATAACTTTTTTCTCCCATAACCTGTTCTTCCATAACCATGTTTTATATAGCTGTGTTATCTGTAATTTCGTACTCTATAAGCATGTTCTCCATAGCCTTGTTCTCCCGTAGCCATGTTCTCCATAACCTGTTCTCCTATAACCATGTTTTCTATAGCCTTGTTATCTGCAATCTCGTACTTTATAAGCATGTTCTTATAGCCACGCTCACTTTTACCATGTCCTCGATAGCCACGTTCTAAATGTTCATTTACTCTATATCAATGCCTCTATGACCATGTTCTCTTCAATAATGTTCTCCATAGCCAAATTCTTTACAACCAGTTTACCTATAACCATCTTCTCTATAGCCGTATTTGCTATGGCTATCATTTGAATATTCATGATCTCTATATTAATGTTTTCAATAGCCATGTCCTCTGTGACCATGTTCCTATAACATGGTCTCCATGATCCTGTTTTCTTTCTGTGGCCATGTTCCTACAGGTATGGTCTCCATGGTCCTGTTTTCTTTTTGTTGCCATTTCATCTATTATAGTCACACTGTCTGTAACCATGTTCTGCATACCAATGTCTCAATGACCATGTTCCATACAACCATGTTTTCTTTAGCCAAGTGCTTCATAGCCAGTTTATTTCTGACCATGTTTTTGTAGCCATATTCGCCATAACCAAATTCTCCAAAGCTATTTTCTGTGTAGTCGTTTTCTCTACAACCATTTGGTCTATAACCATGTTCTATATCACAATGCTATCTATGGCCATTTTCTGTATACCGTAAAACCTCTAATTAAACGCCAGGGCGCTCAACTGCTCAACCCGTCTTCTATAGTGGCGGGCAATTGGAGATGGCGTTCAAATAGAGGCTGGGAGTTGTATTTTTCAAACGGCTTGGTAGAATTTTGGGAAGATAAATTTAGCTCTTTTATGGACAAAGTGAATGTCGCCTATGTTTTGCTCTCTTTTTTTGATGCATTTCCTAACTTACTTCCAACTTGTCAAAGACCTCTTAATAAATATTTATGGAGAAACCGAGAAAGATTTCTCCCAGTTGTTATCTATTGCTCGCAATTAACCTACGATGATATTATAGCCTGTATCCTTTGCAATTTGTTTGAGCTTTCAATTTTTATTTCATTTCAACTTTGAAGACATTTTATTTATTTTGTATTTATATTTAACAATATTGCATAAAAACTCATTGCACTTATTGATATGTTTGCTACAGTTTGCAGCCAAAACTAGCTTTTTGTGTGCAATAGAAGTAGAGTTATGAGCATCAATCCATTGTGAGCGGGGTTAAGATAACCGCAAGGATGCTATTAAATAGCATGCTATAAATCTGTATACTTATAAGTTATACAAGGATAATCTATCAAATGATACAAATGTTTATTCATGAACAAGTGATATGAATGAACCATACTTAAGTCACGTACAGAAACAAAAATTAATGTTTTTAAAACAAAAATATTTCCATTGTTTGCTCGGATAGCAGCGTTCTGATTGTTGCTTTCGATGGAACGAACATCTTTTAGTTGTCCAATACTTTCCACAATATTTTCTGGTCTCAACTCTTTTTCTGCACTGCTGAACTAGTTGACGTTAGAGTTATCAACATTAGCAGTATTACTAGCTTTTTGACAGAGCAAAACTTTTACGCTCTGCATTTAGCACAAGTGCAGCGCGTAACAGTTTGCTCGTTAAACGTAACCTTTGGTCCTAAACTTGCAAACCGTTTCTAACTGCATGCTCTTTGAAGTATTAAGACCTTGCTAAACAAAGAACTACTATTAGCCTGAGACAGTTAGTAATTATTTCTATGGCGTTGCTGTCAAAGTTCAACTACCATCGTAAATTTAAACAGTTTTTGTATATACGTAGGCTACTTTGAAGTAGAAAAACCGCGTTAAACAATGAACTACTATTAGCCCGAGACAGATATTAATTATTTCTATGGTGTTGCTTTTAAAATTAATCTACATGTACTAACGTCAATTTGAAGCAATTTTTGTATGGGTACATGTACTTCGAAATATCAAGACCGCGTTGAACAAGAAACTACTATTAGCCTGAGACCATTATTGATTAGTTCTATGATGTTGCTTTCAGAGTTGTAGCCAAAAAAGCGAAAAGCTTTGTAGTTGTACAACGAGAGAATTTATTGTTATTAATGTAAGCGATTGATTATTAATACTATTTTGTGGACACTTTCCTACTGATCACTTGATATTATGGGTTCATAGAGATCAAAGATAATCAAAGTGGCGCTCAAATAGAGGTGGCATTCAAATAGAGGGTGGCGGTCTATCTTTCAACTCTTCCCTCGTAGTGGCGGTCAAGTAGAGGTAGCGTTCAAATAGAGGTAGCGTTCAAATAGAGGTGGTGTTCAATTAGAGGTTTTATGGTATATCGCCTATTGAATCCATCACGCTCGTGTGGCTGAATTAGTAGGCACTGTACTAGCTACCGGGAGGGTTTGTCATCAACTCTTCTGTGATTCGGCTTCTTTAATCAAATATTTGAATAGCTATAGTTGGACTAACACATCCACGGGCAGACCAACTTTGAGAAATATAGATATGTCCTTAATGGTCGTTTTCTTTCCAGCCACGATTTCTATTACCATGATCTCTATGGCCATTTTCTCTATATATAATATCTAGGGAACATAGTAGAGAGCATGCTTATAGAGAACCTGGATATACTAAATAACACTACAGAGGAAATAGATCTCTAGACAAGTTAATGGAAGAAATGATAGTAAAAGTAAGAACTGTAGATGTCACGGTTATAGGAAACCCATTTTCTTAAAAACTATCTTGTCACCCTGCCCTCTAAAACCATGTTATCTGTAGTATTGGTCAATATAACTATGTTTTTTATATCCACGACATATACAGCTCTCCTCTTTTATCATGGCTTCCATAAACTCATCTACTAGATTGATTGACTCTACAACCGTATCTGCTATAGCCATGTTCTTTATAATCACGCTCTCTATAAATAGGTGATATTTATACATTTCAACAAGTCTCACTTTGTTGGTTTTATATTCTTCAAGCTAAACTTGTCAAAGGTTTTTGTAACATTCTGTTTCTACTTCACTGATTAATATCGTCTTGTAGAATACTCTGTTATGGTATTTCGGTAGATTTCATTCATAAAAGTTTACTCTCTGTCATCGTCGCTGTTGGAACTCAAATTTTATAAACAGCTGTCTAGTTCTATTCTGCTTGTTCGTTTAGGTACGCTGATCTTGTCATTTAACAACTTTCATGATAACTTTGGAAGTAGGATCAGACACTGAGTCACCTGATTCTAATGACAGCCTCCTCTTCACTGGTTAGTTTGACGGTATTATCAAACTTTAATAATTTCTGTTCTCGAAGACTTTGCCATTATGTTGTTATGTCTTCTGTAAATGTGATGTGGAACCATGTCTTCTTTGGCCCTGTTTACTGTAGTCATGCTCTCTATAGCCGTGTTGTCTACAACCTTGTGTTGTATGTCCAATTCTCTCTATAGCCGCACTCTCTACAATTGTTCTTGAGACGCTTGTTCTTTAATGCCAGTTTAGAGCATGGTCCCTTTCAGCTATATTCTTCATAACCTTCTCTACAACCATGTCCTTAGTTGCCGTGTTTTTATAGCCAAGGTCTTCATGACCATTTTATCTATAGCCCAATTTTTTATAGCCAGTTTACTTATGGCCATGTTCTCCATAGTCATATTATCTATAGTCACTTTGTCCATAACCATGTTCTATATGGCAATGTTCTCTATATCCATGTTCTGTATTCTAAAGACTATGACCATGTTCTACACAACCGTTGTCTTTATAGCCAAGTACTTCATAACCAGTTTATCTATGGCAGTGCTTCCTATAGCCATGTTGACCATAGCCAAGTTACCTATAGACATTTTTTGTGTAGTCATCGTCTCTATAGTCATTTTGCCCGACCATATTCTCAATAACCAGTTTTTCTATGCCCACTTTCTGTATACTCAAGATCTCTAAATCTGTGGTTTTATAACCATGTCCTGTGTGGCCATGTTCTTACAGCTGGTCTCCACAACAATGTTCTCTATGGCCATGCTCCCTATTACCATGTTCTCTATATCCATATTCTGTAAATAGATTTCTCTATTCTCATGTTTTCAACAACTAGGTTCTCTATAGTCAAGTTGTTTATAGCAGGTTTATCTATAAACATGTCCCCTATAGCCATATTCTCTATAATAAAGTCCTCGGGCCATTTTCTGTGTAGTTATTTTGTCTCTTGCCAAGTTCTCAATAGCCATGTTTTTAAGGCCATCTTCTGTATAATCATTATTTCCATATCCATGTTCTCCAAAACCGTGTTCTCTGTGGCCACAGTGTCATAACCATGTTCTGTATAGTCATAAACTCTATATCTATGTTCTTAATGGTTGACTCTTAATATTCATGTTCTCCATAACCATGTTTTATATAGCTGTGTGTTCTACGGCCATGTTATCTAGATTTACATTATCTACAGCCACGTTCTCTGTAACCACATTCTCTGTAACCACAGTCTCTATGACCACATTCTCCATGTTCTCTCTAACCATCTATTCTATAGCCATGTTTTCCATAACCATATTTTCATTGTCATATTTCCTTTACCCATGTTCTCTTTAATCATTATTTGTATGTCTGTGTTCTGTATATACATTTTCTTTAAAGCCATGGTCTACATGTGTATATCCATATTCTCTCCTGCCAATTTCTCTATAACCGTGTTCTCTGTGCCCTTGTTATCTCTAACCATTTTCTCTATAGTTATGATCTACATGTGTATATCCATATTCTCTTCTGCCATGTTCTCTATAACTGTGTTCTCTGGGCCCTTGTTATCTCTAACCATTTTCTCTATAGTTATGATCTACATGTGTATATCCATATTCTCTTCTGCCATGTTCTCTATAACTGTGTTCTCTGTGCCCTTGTTCTCTCTAACCATTTTCTCTATAGTTATGATCTACATGTGTATATCCATATCCTCTCCTGCCATGTTGTCTATAACCGTGTTCTCTGTGCCTTTGTTATCTCTAACCATTTTCTCTATAGTTATGATCTACATGTGTATATCCATATCCTCTCCTGCCATGTTGTCTATAACCGTGTTCTCTGTGCCTTTGTTATTTCTAACCATTTGCTCTATAGTTATGATCTACATGTGTATATCCATATTCTCTCCTGCCATGTTCTCTATAGCTGTGTTCTATGGGCCCTTGTTCTCTCTAACCATTTTCTCTATAGTTATGATCTACATGTGTATATCCATATCCTCTCCTGCCATGTTGTCTATAACCGTGTTCTCTGTGCCTTTGTTATCTCTAACCATTTTCTCTATAGTTATGATCTACATGTGTATATCCATATCCTCTCCTGCCATGTTGTCTATAACCGTGTTCTCTGTGCCTTTGTTATTTCTAACCATTTGCTCTATAGTTATGATCTACATGTGTATATCCATATCCTCTCCTGTCATGTTCTCTATAGCTGTGTTCTATGGGCCCTTGTTATCTCTAACCATTTTCTCTATAGTTATGATCTACATGTGTATATTCATATCCTCTCCTGCCATGTTCTCTATAACCGTGTTCTCTGGGCCCTTGTTATCTCTAACCATTTTCTCTATAGTTATGATCTACATGTGTATATCCATATCCTCTCCTGCCATGTTCTCTATAACCATGTTCTCTGTGCCCTTGTTCTCTTAACCATTTTCCCTATAGTTATGATCTACATGTGTATATCCATATCCTCTCCTGCCATGTTCTCTATAGCTGTGTTCTCTGTGCCCTTGTTATCTCTAACCATTTTCTCTATAGTTATGATCTACATGTGTATATCCATATCCTCTCCTGCCATGTTCTCTATAACCGTGTTCTCTGTCCCCTTGTTCTCTAACCATTTTCTCTATAGTTATGATCTACATGTATATATCCATATCCTCTCCTGCCATGTTCCCTATAGCCGTGTTCTCTGTACCTTTGTTCTCTCTAACCATTTTCTCTATAGCTATGATCTACATGTGTATATCCATATCCTCTCCTGCCATGTTCTCTATAACCGTGTTCTCTGTCCCCTTGTTCTCTAACCATTTTCTCTATAGTTATGATCTACATGTGTATATCCATATCCTCTCCCGCCATGTTTCCATAACTGTGTTCTCTGTGCCCTTGTTATCTCTAACCATTTTCTCTATAGTTATGATCTACATGTGTATATCCATATCCTCTCCTGCCATGTTCTCTATAACCATGTTCTCTGTGCCCTTGTTCTCTTTACCATTTTCCCTATAGTTATGATCTACATGTGTATATCCATATCCTCTCCTGCCATGTTCTCTATAGCTGTGTTCTCTGTGCCCTTGTTATCTCTAACCATTTTCTCTATAGTTATGATCTACATGTGTATATCCATATCCTCTCCTGCCATGTTCTCTATAACCGTGTTCTCTGTCCCCTTGTTCTCTAACCATTTTCTCTATAGTTATGATCTACATGTATATATCCATATCCTCTCCTGCCATGTTCCCTATAGCCGTGTTCTCTGTACCTTTGTTCTCTCTAACCATTTTCTCTATAGCTATGATCTACATGTGTATATCCATATCCTCTCCTGCCATGTTCTCTATAACCGTGTTCTCTGTCCCCTTGTTCTCTAACCATTTTCTCTATAGTTATGATCTACATGTGTATATCCATATCCTCTCCCGCCATGTTTCCATAACTGTGTTCTCTGTGCCCTTGTTCTCTCTAACCATTTTCTCTATAGTTATGATCTACATGTGTATATCCATATCCTCTCCTGCCATGTTCTCTATAACCATGTTCTCTGTGCCCTTGTTCTCTTAACCATTTTCCCTATAGTTATGATCTACATGTGTATATCCATATCCTCTCCTGCCATGTTCTCTATAGCTGTGTTCTCTGTGCCCTTGTTCTCTCTAACCATTTTCTCTATAGCTATGATCTACATGTGTATATCCATATCCTCTCCTGCCATGTTTCCATAACTGTGTTCTCTGTGCCCTTGTTCTCTCTAACCATTTTCTCTATAGTTATGATCTACATGTGTATATCCATATCCTCTCCTGCCATGTTCTCTATAGCCGTGTTCTCTGTGCCCTTGTTATTTTTAACCATTTTCTCTATAGTTATGATCTACATGTGTATATCCATATCCTCTCCTGCCATGTTCCCTATAGCCGTGTTCTCTGTACCTTTGTTCTCTCTAACCATTTTCTCTATAGTTATGATCTACATGTGTATATCCATATCCTCTCCCGCCATGTTCTCTATAGCTGTGTTCTCTGTGCCCTTGTTATCTCTAACCATTTTCTCTATAGTTATGATCTACATGTGTATATCTATATCCTCTCCTGCCATGTTCTCTATAACCGTGTTCTCTGTGCCCTTGTTATCTCTAACCATTTTCTCTATAGCTATGATCTACATGTGTATATCCATATCCTCTCCTCCATGTTCTCTATAACCATGTTCTCTGTGCCCTTGTTCTCTCTAACCATTTCCTCTATATTTATGGTCTATATGTGTATATCCATATCCTCTCCAGCCATGTTTCTATAACCATCTTCCCAATAACCATGTTCTGTACATTCAATCTCTATATCTATGTTCTGTTTCTATGTCTTCTGTTCTATATCTTTTGTATGGATTTGCTTTACCCTGCTCCGTCACATCACTAATGATTGATTATTCCCAAACTCCCGATTATCCTATTGCTATATGATTAATCGCTTATCATCAATCTTTTCAAGTATTCTGTTTTCTAGGAATAATCATAATTTTTATTCATTATTGCAATCTACAATTGTTGCTGTCAGCACTTCTGTAAATGATGCAAAGATTTCTGCAGATATAAACAGATTTGCTGGATTTCCCTTGTGAATGACTCCTTTGATGATGAGAGTACATCTGGTAAAACTAAATAATTGTGGCCAGTTGGTTCATTATGTCTGTTCTTAGAGTCACCTCATAGGATATGTTGTCTGCAATGTAACCTCAATCATTTTCTATTTCTCTACCATTCCATAGGATATGTTGTCTGCTATGTTAAATTAATGCTTTTTATTCCATTCACCTTTCGATGTTAAACATCCCTGTTGTGTTTCCGGTGATATTTAAAGCATCTATGTTTATCCCTGTAGCTGAGAGACACTGGTTTGTAAATGTATACCTAATCTGTGTGCAAGTCTTAAGTAAGTCTTGTGTTGAACAGGCTTACAGTAGCTCTGGCTTATGGTAGAATACTTGATATTTGTGAAAAATATTCATCTCTGTCCTTAGACAGTCGCGCTCTTCCATAGCTACTCTTAGCTGTAGGTATTTAGGTACATAATTTAAGTTTCCTGATGATGGTTTATTATCTAATATTCTGGTCATGGAGATGGATTTCTATCAGACTGGTTTTAGGATTCAACGTCTCCTTTTTGACATGTTAGTTACTAACGATTCCCACTAGATTCTAGCACTCTTTTCTGTCTGTCTAAAGTAGATAGAATTTCATTCAGTCATCTATAATCAGCTGTGTTTTACCAACCTAATATGCACATTCTTCTGAAGATATTTCTTGTATTTGTAGAAGCTGGCGGCTGAGATTCATATTTGTGATGGTCAAGTTGACGTCGGAGATGTTCAAGGGTTTCCATAAAGTGAAGTTGAAATTTATAGTGTTTTATATTTTTATAATGGTGTTTATCAATCAGTGGAGTGTAAAACTCTCAATAATACAAATATATGTACCTGCAGTTTATGAGAAACTGAAGTTAGATTTACCTGTTAACAGGAAGGTTTACAAGCAGCACACCAATTGCCTTACTCGCCGATATAAATTGCGTGTTGGAAATCATCCATTTCAAATTTCTCAAAGTATTTTTCATGCACAAGATCTTTGCTGGCAGTGCTCAGAGCTAACAGGGAAATTCTAGCTTTTGAGTTTAGGTTCACCATTGATTAATTATTAGTCAGTTTTGATAACATACTAAGTCAAAATGCTTTTTTATAAAACCTGTTGTTGTCTGGAGTGGTCCACACTGACCTTGACCTCATCATTGGTAAAGTTATAAACCTAAAATTATTGCCATCATGGAACAAAACATTCATGACACCCAAGAATTTTACAGAGAACCATTTGTTGGCAATAGTTGACTAAGTAAATAGCTTTGATGGAGCTATTATAATGTATCTTAGACCTAGAATATGATTGCTTATGACTAAGGTTTGGTACCCTATGCAACCTGTCATGCCAGGCAGCTACTGTTTGTGGTATCCTAGTCTGAAAATAAGCATCCCATATGTAGAGCCAGTAAAGTTGGTTGCTAACACTGCCTTCAAAAATTCATTAAATTCCTACACATTCCTTTGCTCAGCTAGTAGACATTCCATCTTGTTTTCTGTATTCTTTTATTAGAGTGTTTGAAATATTTGCCTAAGTTTCAACTCGTACAATAACTGGACTATTTACACTATTAAGGTAAGTTTCAACTAGTACAATAACTGGACTATTTACACTATTAAGATAAGTTTCAACTCGTACAATAACTGGACTATTTACACTATTGAGGTAAGTTTCAACTAGTACAATAACTGGACTATTTACACTATTAAGGTAAGTTTCAACTAGTGCAATAACTGGACTATTTACACTATCAAGGTAAGTTTCAACTAGTGCAATAACTGGACTATTTACACTATTAAGGTAAGTTTCAACTAGTACAATAACTGGACTATTTACACTATCAAGGTAAGTTTCAACTAGTGCAATAACTGGACTATTTACACTATTAAGGTAAGTTTCAACTCGTACAATAACTGGACTATTTACACTATTAAGATAAGTTTCAACTAGTGCAATAACTGGACTATTTACACTATTAAGGTAAGTTTCAACTAGTGCAATAACTGGACTATTTACACTATCAAGGTAAGTTTCAACTAGTGCAATAACTGGACTATTTACACTATTAAGGTAAGTTTCAACTAGTGCAATAACTGGACTATTTACACTATTAAGGTAAGTTTCAACTAGTGCAATAACTGGACTATTTACACTATCAAGGTAAGTTTCAACTAGTGCAATAACTGGACTATTTACACTATTAAGGTAAGTTTCAACTCGTACAATAACTGGACTATTTACACTATTAAGATAAGTTTCAACTAGTACAATAACTGGACTATTTACACTATTAAGGTAAGTTTCAACTAGTGCAATAACTGGACTATTTACACTATCAAGGTAAGTTTCAACTAGTGCAATAACTGGACTATTTACACTATTAAGGTAAGTTTCAACTAGTGCAATAACTGGACTATTTACACTATTAAGGTAAGTTTCAACTAGTGCAATAACTGGACTATTTACACTATCAAGGTAAGTTTCAACTAGTGCAATAACTGGACTATTTACACTATTAAGGTAAGTTTCAACTCGTACAATAACTGGACTATTTACACTATTAAGGTAAGTTTCAACTAGTGCAATAACTGGACTATTTACACTATCAAGGTAAGTTTCAACTAGTGCAATAACTGGACTATTTACACTATTAAGGTAAGTTTCAACTAGTACAATAACTGGACTATTTACACTATCAAGGTAAGTTTCAACTAGTGCAATAACTGGACTATTTACACTATTAAGGTAAGTTTCAACTCGTACAATAACTGGACTATTTACACTATTAAGATAAGTTTCAACTAGTGCAATAACTGGACTATTTACACTATTAAGGTAAGTTTCAACTAGTGCAATAACTGGACTATTTACACTATCAAGGTAAGTTTCAACTAGTGCAATAACTGGACTATTTACACTATCAAGGTAAGTTTCAACTAGTGCAATAACTGGACTATTTACACTATTAAGGTAAGTTTCAACTAGTGCAATAACTGGACTATTTACACTATCAAGGTAAGTTTCAACTAGTGCAATAACTGGACTATTTACACTATTAAGGTAAGTTTCAACTCGTACAATAACTGGACTATTTACACTATTAAGATAAGTTTCAACTAGTACAATAACTGGACTATTTACACTATTAAGGTAAGTTTCAACTAGTACAATAACTGGACTATTTACACTATTAAGGTAAGTTTCAACTAGTACAATAACGGGACTATTTACACTATTAAGGTAAGTTACAACTAGTACAATAACTGGACTATTTACACTATTAAGGTAAGTTTCAACTAGTACAATAACTGGACTATTTACACTATTAAGGTAAGTTTCAACTAGTACAATAACTGGACTATTTACACTATTAAGGTAAGTTTCAACTAGTACAATAACTGGACTATTTACACTATTAAGGTAAGTTTCAACTAGTACAATAACTGGACTATTTACACTATTAAGGTAAGTTTCAACTCGTACAATAACTGGACTATTTACACTATTAAGGTAAGTTTCAACTAGTACAATAACTGGACTATTTACACTATCAAGGTAAGTTTCAACTAGTACAATAACTGGACTATTTACACTATTAAGGTAAGTTTCAACTAGTGCAATAACTGGACTATTTACACTATTAAGGTAAGTTTCAACTAGTACAATAACTGGACTATTTACACTATTAAGGTAAGTTTCAACTAGTACAATAACTGGACTATTTACACTATCAAGGTAAGTTTCAACTCGTACAATAACTGGACTATTTACACTATTAAGGTAAGTTTCAACTCGTACAATAACTGGACTATTTACACTATTAAGGTAAGTTTCAACTAGTACAATAACTGGACTATTTACACTATTAAGGTAAGTTTCAACTAGTGCAATAACTGGATTATTTACACTATTAAGATAAGTTTCAACTAGTACAATAACTGGATTATTTACACTATTAAGGTAAGTTTCAACTAGTACAATAACTGGACTATTTACACTATTAAGGTAAGTTTCAACTAGTACAATAACTGGACTATTTACACTATTAAGGTAAGTTTCAACTAGTGCAATAACTGGACTATTTACACTATTAAGGTAAGTTTCAACTAGTACAATAACTGGACTATTTACACTATCAAGGTAAGTTATTTTTAATGACTGATATCTGGTTCACACTATACCAACGTATGTCGGTGTTGTCCTTGTGGGGTTCATCATTGAATATGTGTGCCAGGCACTGATAGCATCAACGGAGCTGCTGTTATAAGGTACAGAAATATTAGCAGCTGTCAAACAGCTGCCAATATTTTGCTGAGCACCGATGTCAGCCTGTACAATGTGAACCATTTAGATACCTTGATTCCTTTCTGTTTATGACAGTTGCTGCGAGACTGGTTTTTTTATTCGAGCGCGTGAAAACAAAGAGGTTTCTTCGAGAGAAGTTGAAAGAGATAAGAACATAATGAGAAAATTGAACCAAATAATATCGCTACATCACGGAGTATTTACTGATGCAAACACTGATGGGTGTGTGATAGTGCAAACATTTTTATTATTAATGTTTGCCGAAGTATTGTGGCATCAACGTCGAGATACAGTGATATAGTATGACCCAGCCTTAACCACCAAACATTCAAGTAACGATCAGCTAACTTATTGATACTCATGATTTATGACTCGAAGATTTATTTTCATAATAATCACATAATTATGGTCAGTTGCTTCGGTGGTCGTGTTATCTGGAAGGTTCTAGACAATCTAGAAGGCTCTAGATTTGTAGGTGTAGTGTGGGGAATGTAGGGTGGTCACCCTTCTAGTCAGAGTTATTTGGGTTGAGAAAAGGCTACAGGAGAAAGGAAAGAGATCTTTACTCTCACATGAAATAAATAACAGCTCCTTTTTCTATTTTGAACTGAAATAGCTTCACTCCTTTTATACTATTAATGTAATCATTACAATAGTCAGGGGATCCAGTACAGTTAGGTTGGGTGTTGTGATACCCGTATTCTAAGCTTTACCTCAAAGCCTGGAGTTTAGAGCAACCCATCTATTAGATACACACTTGATTCTCCCAGTTTGGTAAAAATTAGAAAAGATTGGATAGAGAATGTGAGTTGTAATAGTTCTTTTTATCTGTATTGTTGTCATCATAAGTCATAGTAGTTTCTGGTTTCCTTGACAAAATAGGTCCTCCTGTTTTCTTCCAGAACTTATCTGACAGATATATCCATAATAAATACTGGGTTGAAAGCCATTAATCCTATGTAGATAGCAATATATTCATTATCTTAACATTCACTATAATCACACCTTGTAAGAAATACAATGTTTTTGTTATATACTATTTGATTAAATAGTAACTAGTCAATTATTCATGTTAACATCATTCCTTTTTACAGCACAGAGGGATTGCCAGAAAACAAACATTTACAGGGTCAGACCAATGACATACAGCCCCCCTCGGGGGGCTGTATATCATTGGTCAGACCAATGTTGTACAACCCCCACAGGGGGGCTGTATATCATTGGTCAGACCTTTACAAGCCAAAGCTTTATTGCTGACTGGCTGTCAGGCTTTTCATTTTAGCTTTTTCATTGTTATCCAATTCATTTATTGCAAAGATGAAGCTGCCTATTCGTGGTGTGGCTTTACTTTTATAAAACTACTTTTATAATTTCTCTTTTATAAAAACACTTCATCTTGGCCTGTACATAATTAAAATACTTTAACTTTTATAGTTTGATGACATGACACATAAACCTGAGGTGTTCTACTAGAAAGACTTGGCAAGTATGAAATAAGTTAATCCCTCATGTCTAACTAGTGGCCCCACTAGTTAGAATTTGCTTCGTAAGAAACCTCATATAAAGGGAGTTGTCTGCTTTGTTGAACTTTGAGTTGTCCTCTCCGCTAAAATTAGAAGATAAGCTCCACCTCACAGTCGTAACGATTCAAATAATCACACTAGTAGTATTTAGTTTTGCGTGGCTTTTCCGCTTTTCTTATAGGAACGCTTTTCTTTCTAGGATTTTTTCTCTACCGTATACATACCTGCCAACTCTCACGCATTGGGCGTGAGACTCACGCAATCACCCCAAAGAAAAAATGAAAATGCGTGAGAATTGCGTGAGATTTTTGCCCCAATTTTCAAAATTTTATATATGCTATCATTGATACACCAATTGCCCCAAAATTAAATCGCACGCATTGCCCCACGCTTGGGTTGGCAGCTCTGACCGTATATGATGTATATCGCGACCGCAAATTTTATGACAATCAGTTGAAAGAATCGAGTGATAGCAATAATTTAACTTTTATGGTTACAATGATTATTATCACAATAATTTCATAATAGTAGAAGTATGTTTTACAATGCGTTGGTAAAATTGTAGTTTCAGCGACTAGGTCTAGGTCTAGGTGTTTTAAGAACCCGTAAATCCCGAAATCGGGCAAAAGAAGGCCGTTGAGAACTTTATTTAAAAATAGTCAATAAAACAAAAAATTATGGTAAGCCGCGCAAGTTGCGCGATGTTCTAGGTAAAAAACTATTCATATAAAACCCGGTGTTTGCACATACAGCTGAAGGAGCACCCCCCGTAACCAGTCTTGTTTCATGACTGTGAAGAACATTTTGTATTTGGTTAAAACTTTCGATAAGAGATTCATGGCAGTCGTCAGATAAAATCTTTAGCATGAGAGACATTCTTGCATGTTTGCGTCTTAGTTCTAAAAGTTCTAGATCTATAAAAATTCTTGCCTCTGTAACACTCTGCCTACCTTTCAAACCAGATATAAACCTAACCGCCCTTCTTTGAACTGCCTCCAATGATGCTACCTGTCGCATCAAATGAGGGTCCCATACTTCACTCGCATATTCCAATATTGGTCTACACAGAGTGAGATATGCAACCCTTCTAACCCTCATCGGCGCATCAAACAAAACGACAACAGACACAGTTTGTTCGTGTTTCGGAGAGCATTTTATTATTTCGGAGAGCATTTTATTATTTTTATCAAACAAAGCGACAACAGACACAGTTTGTTCGTGTTTCG